>NC_091091.1:20000000-20314605 GCF_032405125.1 Capricornis sumatraensis
GCAGTTGAATCAATGGCAGTTCATTTTGATTGCACAGGCTTGATCTTAGGCTTTGTTAGAATGGCGTATTTCATTTTCTTCCTTAATCCCAGAGGGTGTGATCCTTACTCTTAAGGTGTGGCCTTTTTGGGGTTTCAGTGGGAAGTCTGAAGTGTTTACCAAGCTCCTCTAACTTGGTAGGACGTGAACTCAAGCCCTTTCCCCAGCACTGGGCAGCAATTTCTGTCTCTGCTGCTCTCTCAGTCTTCTGGCTTTTTCTGCTAGAGTTCTGGAGTCTCACTCTGCGCATACACAGGTCAGAAGTCAGTCAAATATTTGGGGGCACTTGGCACCAGCTTTTCTGGGCTTCTCCCATTGCTTCTCCAGGAATTCCCTGGTAGCTCAGCTGGTAAAGAATCCACCTGCAATGTAGGAGATCCTGGTTCGATTCCTGGTTTGGGAAGATCCCCTGGAGAAGGGCTAGGCTACCCACTCCAGCATTCTTGGGCTTCCCTGGTGGCTCAGCTGGTAAAGAGTCTGCCTGCAGTGTGGGACCTGGGTTTGATCTCTGGGTTGGGAAGATCCCCTGGAGAAGGGAAAGGCTACCCACTCCAGCATTCTTGGGCTTCCCTGGTGGCTCAGCTGGTAAAGAGTCTGCCTGCAGTGTGGGACCTGGGTTTGATCTCTGGGTTGGGAAGATCCCCTGGAGAAGGGCTAGGCTACCCACTCCAGCATTCTTGGGCTTCCCTGGTGGCTCAGCTGGTAAAGAATCTGCCTGCAGTGTGGGACCTGGGTTTGATCTCTGGGTTGGGAAGATCCCCTGGAGAAGGGAAAGGCTACCCACTCCAGCATTCTGGCCTGGAGAATTCCTACAGTCCATGGGGTCGCAAAGAGTCAGACACGACTGAGTGACTTTCATTTTCATTGTTTCTCCTTTTTCTACTCCCTTCCATTTTCAGCTGCTCAGTCATTCCTGAAAACCAGTTTCTTACTCCACAGTCTAATGATACACAGCTGCTTTCTGCTTAACCTCAATTCCCTTTTTGTTGTGAAGTGGGGGAATTCCTTTAGGGGAAAAGCCAGATGAATGTGGTTCTTACCCTGTGTGATTTCTGTCATTCAAGTGTCTTGGCTCCTGCAGTTTATGCCTGCTTTTAGACGTTCAGCTGTTCCCTATTGCCTTCAAAGAGCTGTGTGTGTGTGTGTGTGTGTGTGTGGTTTTCTGGGGATTTTTTTGTATCTTGTCAAGAGTTTAGAATTGTGTTGGCAAAAGGGCCAGTCTAATAAAATGTTAATGTTAATTACCAGAAGTTGGAACTTCTTGCAAAGTTCGATATGTAGTATTTTCCATTGAGTTTGAAATAGTTTCTTTTTTATTGTGATTTCTGATTTTTTTAATTCATGGATTATTTATAGATTTGTTTCTTAAGTCACAGACACAGGTAGGTATTCCAGTTATCTTTTAAAAAGTTTTCCACCTGTAATTCACTGTTATCAGAGAAATACTTTATATGTTACCATTTTCTGAATTTTTTTGAAATGTTATGTCACAGCATGTAGTTAAAGTTTTGTAAATGTTTCCATATACTCTTGAAAAAATATTGTGTATTCATTTGTTATGGAGAAGGCAATGGCACCCCACTCCAGTACTCTTGCCTGGAAAATCCCATGGATGGAGGAGCCTGGTGGGCTGCAGTCCACGGGGTTGCTAAGAGTCCGACACGACTGAGCGACTTCACTTTCACGCATTGGAGAAGGAAATGGCAGCCCACTCCAGTGTTCTTGCCTGGAGAATCCCAGGGATGGGGGAGCCTGGTGAGCTGCCATCTATGGGGTCACAGAGTCGGACACGACTGAAGCGACTTAGCAGCAGCAGCGATCATTTGTTAGCTCCACTGTTCTATATATATTACTTAGGTGAAATTTGTTCATTGTATTTTCTGAGAGGTAAAAAAACATCTATCCTAAATTGTGGATTTGTCTATTTCTCCTATTATTTCTGTGAGGTTTTACTTTACATAGAGTACTTCATTGCGCTTAGTTGCTCGATTGTGTCCGACTCTTTGCAACCCTAATGGGCTGTAGCCCGTCAGCCTCCTCTGTCCATGGGATTTTCCAGGCAAGAATACCGGAGTGGGTTGCCATTTCCTTCTCCAGGGGATTAGGTGCATGCAAATTAAGAATTTTTACTGTTAAATCAAATTTCTTTCTTTATGAAATGTCCCTTTCGATTATTAGCCTGCTTTTTGTTTTCCAAAAGCATTTGTTGTTTCATATCAATGTAGCCAATTACCTTTTGTTGCACGCTATGGCTTTTCCTTAACTGTTTTACCTTTTTATATTTTAGATTTTTTTTCAAACAGCATTTAGTTGAACTTCGTTTTTTTTTTTATCTCATCTGAAAATTTTTGTCTTTTAATTGGAGCATTTGTTCTATTGACAATGACATTACAAATAATTCTGTGTTTAAATTCATCATTTTACAGTTTGCTTTCTGTTAGTCCCACCTGTTCTTTGTTGTCTTTTTCTTCTTTCTTGATTTTAGATCAGATATTTTAAATTATGATCCCACTTCCCCCACCATTCACTTAGAAGTAATTCCTCTTTTAATGTTCTTTTAGTGGTTACCCTGGAGATTAAAGTATGCATCCTTGACTTATCAAAGTTTAATATAAGTTGGTACTTTTACCTCTTCCTCAAAAATGGAAAGAATATTAGAACACGTTCCATTTGCCTGCTTTCACTATGCATGCTACTACTGTAATGCATTTTTAGTCCTCTGTATTAAACCTCATGAGACGTTGCTGTTGCTTTATATTTAGATTTACCCACATATTTGCCCTTTATGTTGCTCTTCATTCTTTCCGGCATCTCCCTTAGCCTTTTGGTGATTATTCATTCTTTTGCTTCCCCCAAATCTTTCCTTTCTTTGTCCCTCTGATTTCCCATCTCCTGCCTGCATCACCTGTAATTAGTTGAATTCCAGGACATGAGGTTCACACCATGATAAGAGTCTGCTATACTACATCGGGTGCCGCTGTAGTAATTCCATGCATGTGTCTTAAAGTTTAATTTAACTAATTTCTTAAAGTGAGCTCAATCTTTTTCTTTTACAAACTAGTAACAAGGTGAGTGTACCTTGGGGCATGCTTCATCTACATTAAATTTGCACTAAATCACTGCTTGGAAGAAACTGGATGGAAGAAGTCACATAGTTAACTCAAAGAAAAATCATGACAGTATCTCCAGAAAAAGAGAAACCACCAGCAAAACGTGTTGTGCTGAACTTCACATGCACTTTGCATATATGTAAAAATAGTGTCAAAAATTTTAAGGCTAGTTTTGAAAATTCTCAAAAAGATATAGTTAATATATGAATTGAGTGTATATATATATGTATGTATATTTTACTGTTTTCTCCTCATGTGTAATATGTATGAAATTATACAGGAAGACAATAGCAGCTGGAACAGGGACCATCTGACATAGGCTTGGAAATGGGGAGTTTCAGGTGACCCCAGGGTTCACTTAATCCAAAGCCCTCATTTTATAGAGAAGGACACTTGAGTCCAGAGAGGCTGAGTCACTTGTCTGACATCTCACAGTCAGTTGGTAGAGAGCTGGGACTAGAATCAGGGTTTCTGTCAGAGCAGCCTTCTTCGAGTTCCTGCTCTCCTCAGATGGATTCAATCAGTGGGATCTCCAGGTATGGGTACCCATCTTGGCTACAGCTGAGGCCTCTATGACTCACCAGTGAACCATTAACCACTTTGCTACGTGAGGCTTTAAATGGTATTTTTGATGTGCCTAGTAGATACTGGCAGGGAAGGCAATGGCACCCCACTCCAGTACTCTTGCCTGGAAAATCCCATGGATGGAGGGCTGGTAGGCTGTGGTCCACAGGGTCGCTAAGAGTCAGACACGACTGAGCAACTTCACTTTCCCTTTTCACTTTCATGCATTGGAGAAGGAAATGGCAACCCACTCCAGTATTCTTGCCTGGAGAATCCCAGGAACGGGGGAGCCTGGTAGGCTGCCGTCTATGGGGTCGTACAGAGTCGGACACGACTGAAGCGACTTAGCAGCAGTAACAGTAGATACTGGGCACAGTAGCCAGTAGCCTAACTGGATGGCAGTGGGACAACGCAAAGTATTTTCTGCTAAAAATCAGCCAAATGCTGCTGCTGCTGCTGCTAAGTTGCTTCAGTCGTGTCCGACTCTGTGCGACCCCATAGGTGGCAGCGCACGAGTCTCCTCTGTCCCTGGGATTCTCCAGGCAAGAACACTGGAATGGGTTGCCATTTCCGTCTCCAAGCCAAATACTAGAAGAGGGATTTAAGAAATGGGAGAGATGGAAAAGAAAGCTCCTTGAGGTCATTATGAAGCATGTTAAAAATAATCCTTTGAATTTAGATAGCACCCACATGGTGTACAACACTCGCTTGATGGCAAATCACCTGGAAGGACCCAGTATCGTTGATTTATTCTCTGGCCTCCTAGCTGTCCATCGAAGTTTTGTGCTCTTTTTTCACAAATGTTTTAGTCCATTCAGGCTGCTATGATAAAAATACCTTAGACTGGGTGGCTTGTACACAACAAAAGCTTATTCCTCATAGTTCTGGAGGCTGGGAAGTCCAAGAGCAAGGTTTTGGCAGATTCGGTGTCTGGTGAGAGCCTACCTCCTGGTTCATAGGCTGTGTTCTTTGGGTATGTCCTTACATGGTGGAAGGGGAAGAAGGGCCCTCTGGGGTCTCTTTTGTACTCCCATTCATGAGGGCTCCATCTTAATGAGCTAATCACTTCCCAGAGGCCCTTCCTCCAAGTACTGTCATGTTGGGGGTTAGATTTCAGCCTGTGAATTCTAGAGGGACGTAGACATTCAACCAATGTATAGGAACAAAACATAATTGTTGTGGGGAAGTGGCTGCCCAGCCGGGGACTTCATTTTCTAGACCCCCAATTGATGGGACTATGTGACTGACTTATGACCTAAAGAATTGAGGGGGAGGAATTTATGCTAGATGAGACCCTCCCATAATATTCTCATATGATCTGCATACTCTCTTTCCCTGACTTCCAACTGCCTATTGATGCCATAGCGACCTTGGAGGCCAAGTGCTGGAGATGACAGAAAGTCTACATCAGTCTGGATCCCTAAAGGACTACAGAGAAGAGAAACACTGGCCACTTTATCCATCACCACCAGCTGAACTTTACGTGATCTATTGGCAAGAAATAAACTTTAATTGTCTTAGGCCTCTGACAGGTTAGGGTTTACCTGTTTGCAGCTAACAGTTACTTTAACATAGACAATGACATCTAATTTGAATAATAAAATTGAATTTCCACTTGGAGTGCTTGAAGCAATACTTATGGGGAAGAAAGTATAGGAAGAAGGTAGCACGCCATGAAACCAAAGATCCCCAGCATATCTGAGTTCATCAGCAATCAGTCTTCAGGTCAAGGTGTAGTGTGAACAATAGTGGCCTCCCTTTCCCCACAGAACACCCTGAGAACAGAAAGTTAGGGTAGCCACATTTTATTACTTACAAAACACTACCTCAAAATATAAACTACCTTGTGGAATCAAACTCTGCCATTACTAGGCTCATATAAACCTTAATATATTCTGTTCCATGGAAGAAAATATTAACCCCTGTTCAAATCCCCTGCACAGAGAACATTTCCCTGGGAGGTGTTCCTGCACTTATTTTGTTACTTCCAGATGAATAAAACGAAGACTTCTTTTTGCTTCTTCCAAAACTATAATTTACTGTATAACATTTACAAATAGAAAAGCATCTGAGAATATTTTCATGACTAGTAATTGGAAAATAACGAGCATGACATGGTCTGTACAGAAGGCCCTTTTCTCTGCTGGATGCACAGGACAGTGGGATGTACTCTCGAACCCGTCCTGTGGAGCTTGGTCAGCTCCTCCCTACAGCTTCCCGTGCTCCTGGGGCTACTCTGATGTTTAGAAGAAAGTGGATGCCAAAGCAGCTGGTTTGGTGTATTTTGGCTTTTTTGTTTTACAGTGATGTTTGCACATACTACCCTGAGGGCTATAGTTACTGGATTTATTATTTAGTCTGGGAAGGTGAAGAGAAACTTCCAAAGCTCTGGGTGCTGGGGGAGGAGGAGCAGTGCTCAGAGGCAGTGCCTGTGTGGGTGCTGACCAGCTCTCCCACTTACCTCCACGACCTCAGAATACCAAGTCATCACCTGCGCTGGGTAGTAGTGGCAGAAGGGGCCCTTTAAATCGTTCTCCAGAAAAGACAGAAGAGGAGCACATCAGGAAGGCCAAGGCGAGCCTGGATTCAAAATTCTACATCCAAGGTCAGTCACACCTCAACTCACCACTCAGCAGCGCTGCTGGTCAGTTCCTGCAGGCCCCGAGATCGACTCTCCTGGGCAAAGGCACCACCAGTGTTTGTTTGCATACACAAAGGACCTTAAGAGAGCTAGCTGTGGGCAGCAGAGGAAAAAAACTTCCTTTCGAGAGGAAGCTGGCCACAGCCAGTCCAGCAACAGTGAGCACAGTACAGTGAGAGCAGAATTTGGACTTTGACCCATCTGGGTTCAAGTCCTAGTTACGCCACTCTGGTCCTTCCAAACACTCTAACTAGTCACCACCACCAGGAGTGGGCATAGCAGTTACAGAAACTGCTAGTGGAACTCAGAGGCAGGGATTTTAATACTCTTGGGCTTTATAATAACTGTCTCTCTTTGAGTATTCCTTACCATCTTGTAATTCTGGTACTTCTTAAGACCATGTGAACTATTCAACAACCAAAATGTAATTCCCTTTCAGTACAGTGGATTTCCCCGGGCTCTGGACAGGGGATAGAGTGGCTGGCAGAGGTGAGGCTGTGGAACTGGATAGAAGGTCGTGGAAAAGAGCAGTGGGCAGTGGTGCTGAGGTTGGAGAAAGGGACATGTTTATGCCTCTTCTTCCCTTACCTTCTCCAAGACACAGCTCTATTATTTTTGTTTGCTCTGTTGATGATTCAAAATTTTAGAGTCTTTCTGTGTCCCAGTGTTTTTATGGTCGGAGTGACCCACCTGGTTCGCCTTGGCTTTTGCGGAGATGAAACACTTTCCGTTTTGTTTTCAGATGTGAAGCTGCTCTCACTGCGTCTCTGAAGTGAGTCCAGCAGATGCATCCACCCCACATACAGGGGCCTCGGCTGCTGGTAGTGGGGTGAGCGTGCAGGTGCTGGGCTGGCCCAGCCCCCACGGCCACTCGGCAGTTCACAAGCCCGCGGGGTCCTCCCCACTGCTGAGGGTCCTTGCTGTTGAGAGCCAGAGTGGGGGAGGCCTCTCAGGCAGAACCTGCCGATACCCTCTGCCATGTTGGAGGGTGCAGGGCTGGGGCTCATCTGCCCAGGGACTGCTTTCACTGGGGAGGGGCTAGGGCTACAGATGGCGAGTGGGCCTCGGGAATGGCGGTTCTGGGGGTCCCGGGCACAAGCTCACTGGAGCACAGGTCTGGTGTTTCCCAGCTTGTCTCCAGCTGGAGATAACATTAATATCGCACCCTTGCAGCTTTTTCGGGCACTAGAAGAATTGAGACTTTCTCTTCAAGGAACAATGAGAATTTGTTCTGAGCCTTTGTGATAAGAAAGGAGAAAGAAAATCATTCCTAGAGGCAGGAGAGTGGAGTGGAAAATCATCTCAGCAAAAGACACAAACTTCTCATTATACATTATTATGCTTTCAAATAAGTATTTGTGCAAGCCCATTCTTTGGTTGAAAATAAAATGGCTCTTAAGTCTTAAAAGACTATCTTGGCCATGTCTTGTTTGGGGAGGAAAAAAACGATGGGAGCAAGCTGGTAGATGAGCTCTTTCATCCTCGGGCCCAGCCTGGCAAGCTGGGTGCAAACTGTCACGTGCAGGGTGATGCTGAGTCCTGCCACAATCCGTCTTTTGTGGTGAGTGTAGTAGGAAAATTCCTTATTAGGAGGATCCCCAGTGATTTAGTAATTACCCCTCACTCCTAAATGAGAAAGCCAGGACAGATGCCCTGCACTAAAATCCCTATGGAATGTGATGTTATAGTGAGTTTCTTGGCATATTTTGAACTATGCAAATACTCCTTCCAGGAGGCAGTTGCAAAGTTAGAATTGCAGGACACCAAAGATAAACTCTGTTGATTCCCTCCTCCTTTTTTATTAATTAAAAAAGAAGAAAAAAACCCCAAACCAAAATTTAGGAGCAATATTTAATATACAAAGACAAAAGAAGCAGAGACTGCCTATATCCTGCAACATTTAGAGTCTTAGTGAAAAGTCAACACTTATTTACAGAAAGTGTGTCTGAGTGGAGCTTCAGAGGTCCTGGGTGTACTGATTCAGTGGAACCTATGAAAAGGGAAAGAGGTAAGTCTGTGAATCAGGCAGCCACTGAGCTGGGTGCTTAAATGAACAGGCTCTGGACTGTTCTGAGCTCAGCAACCCACTCCCTGGGTGACCCTGGGCAGCTATAGGCCCACTCCAGGCCTCACAGGAAAAATGGAGATATGAACAGTATCTCCCTGAAGGGCTGCTATCTTAGGAAAGCAAACTAGCTCAGGGCTGGCCCGCAGGGACCTCTGGTCACTCCTGTTATTATGAGGGCTTGCAGCTGTACCTGCGCCAGTATATATTACAGAAAAGACTTTGATATTTGCACCAAGTTTTTTAAGTTGGGGGAAACAACCTCTTTGTCTCTTACTCCTCTTTTCCTTTTTCTTCTTCGCTTTTCTTGGCTGCTTCTTCCCTGCCTTTCTACCCCCAGGGTTGGCACTTCTCTCTCTCCTGCTCCCACATCTGAAGCATCAGTGGGCTGCACTGAGCCACCACTGACCGGGTCCAGCCTGGTCCTCGGTCTCCCCTTTCCCACTGCACACCTCCTGGTGCTGTTGCTCCTTACCTAATAACAAGCTTGTTGAAACTGACTCCACTCCCTCTCCCAATTTCCAGCTCTCCACGCTGAGAGTCTGCGCCCTCCTCTCTTGCCTAATCTTCCGTATCATTCGCTCTGCAGACTTGGCCCTGCTCCTTAACGCTTCCTCGGGCAGTCTCTGCAGCCTCTGGCCTCAGCCACCTTGCCCCTCCGTCACTTCTATCCTTGCGCATCAGCAGAAGTTGTGTCTCTCTCTATTGGAATCCTGTGACATTGTCTACTACCTCCTCCTTAAAAAAGAAAAAACCCTTTGTCATTTATCCTGCAAAAGAAAATCACATCCACAGGAAAGAAAGTCATTTCAGTTGTAACTTGTTTGCAAAGACCCACACAAACTTCTTGAATCATACAGAAGGTCTTTGTCGTGAAATTTAAACCACTCTACTCCCCACTGCCCAACCCAGAGGGTCTTCCATCTCTTGTTCCTCTACAGTTTCCTCACCAGACCTCAGCCTCCAGACCTCCTTTCCCCAGCGTGGTGACCTGAAAATGTTTTTCTGTGCTCAAATAAGCTGGTCTGGGAGAGCACGGACCTGGTCATCTTTTATGAGCACATTAGTTTTCTGCCTAATATAAGCCATTGAGAGCACTCAGCTGCTTGGTAAGCAGCAGAAAGCTGTTAGATTCGGTTGTGTCTTTACAGCTCTGATGACCTTTGATTTGTACCTTTTTTAAAGATGGTTTTGGTCAACCAAACCATTAAGGGCTTACCCTATCAAGCCCTTAATGTTCTCTCAAAGTTGAGATAGGTCTAACTATTTTCTTTGTTCAGTTGGGGGATGTGTGTGTGTGTGTGTCTGTGTTTGGTGGTTGGGTGCGCTTTCTCTTTCTAAAACTCTCCCTTGCAGCCACATGACAGATGATGACTGCCTTCTGTGCTGCCTAATACATTGCTCTCCACTCAATGAATACTGTTACCTGACTCCCGTCCCAACCCTGGGGGAATCTGGATTCACAAAGGAATAGAACCTTCTTACAAAATCTGGAGTATGACTGCAATTTTACTTTAGAAGCACCCGCTTCCCAGAGGAATAGCTAGTGATTGATGCCACTGTCAGAAACCCAGATGCACACACTCATACATCAGCCAGGAAATTACATAAACAGGTCGCCCAGCAGGCCAGCACTGACTCACCCACTTGCTCCCCTATGGGAGGAGAGGTGATATGAAACCCAAGGCAACAGCAGGGAACAGACAAAAGAAAGGAGTTGGGCGGGACTGGGCTCTCCAAGGTCCACAGGGTTTCTTCCTTCCTCATCTTCTGCCGAGGGCAGCAGCCTCAGGCCAAGGTCTGTAGTTCCCCTGCTACGTGAGCAGGATTGTGGGGAGTTGTTGGATCTGTCCTGGGCACGTACCGTCAGCTTGTTCGCATGGTGCATGTACAAGGCTGCAGACAGCTTTACACACATGCCTTCGTGCTAACACAGGTACCGGTGATGTCCACCTCTTCCCTTGGGGTGGGAGTGACCTACCTAGGCTAAGCTCATGCTAGGGTGTTTGTCTCTTTGGAGAGCATGTCAGTGTTGATTCCAGCAGGAAGGGCTGGCAGAGACTGGTTGGTTGCTGAGAAGATGCCTGAAAAAATACTGATACCATTAGGGCAGAAGAGTGGAAAGTAGTCTGGCAGGCCTGCTGGTGATTTGTGAGTGTAAGGGGATTTATCGGTAGCGGCAGGCCAAAGCGTTGACATTCTTGACCACATAAAAGCCCATGGTGACTGGAGGGATGACCAATGTCCGGCCGGCCCGCAGGGGGCGGGGCTTCAGTTCTGGGAGGGTCCCATCGTCCACCATCACTAGGGGCTGGCCGTTCAGCTGCACTGACCTACAGTGAGAAGAAAGAGCATGGGATTGTTATTGCCTTGGAAGGAAGCCATGGCAGCAGAGCCTGGGCAGCCTCAGCTTGCCCCTGTCCGCTGACCGTGCCCGGCTAGTGACCACTCACTGGCACCAGCTCTGCCCAGCCTTTCAGCTGGTGCTTCACTCAAACACTTCATGCGAACATCCCAGCAATGCTCTGGGGAAGAAATGGTCCCGGTCCCATTCTCCCTGGTGTGGTAAAGTGACTTGCCCAAGGCTATACAGCTTGTAGTCCTGGGAGCCAGGATTTGAACACAGGCAGTGGCATCCCACTCCAGTACTCTTGCCTGGAAAATCCCATGGATGGAGGAGCCTGGTGGGCTGTAGTCCATGGGGTCGCTAAGAGTCAGACGTGACTGAGTCAGACTTCTCCTTCACACATTGGAGAAGGAAATGGCAACCCACTCCAGTTCTTGCCTGGAGAATCCCAGGGACGGGGGAGCCTGGTGGGCTGCCATCTATGGGGTCGCACAGAGTTGGACATGACTGAAGCGACTTAGCAGCAGCAGCAGTCCAGTTCCAGAGACACATCATTTATTCAGACAAATAAAATTCTCTGAGGCCGAAGCAGAAGTGTCTGATGCCTATTGTTTTAAAACCACAATAGCAGTCCAATTGGTGGTGCTGAAGAAGACTCTCGAGAGCCCCTTGGACTGCAAGGAGATCCAACCAGTCTATCCTAAAAGAAATCAGTCCTGAATATTCATTGGAAGGACTGGTGCTGAAGCTGAAACTCCAATACTTCGGCCACCTAATGGGAAGAGCTGACTCATTTGAAGCAACCCTGATGCTGGGAAAGATTGAAGGCGGGAGGAGAAGGGGATGAGAAAGTATGAGATGGCTGGATGGCATCACTGACTCAATGGACATGAGTTTGAATAAACTCCAGGAGTTGGTGATGGAAGGGAGGCCTGGCATGGTGCATGCAGTCCACGGGGTCACAAAGAGTCAGACACGACTGAGCAACTGGACTGAACTGGACTCTTCTACCTGAAGAGTGGAATAACACGCAGGCTGAAGACGGCTTCAGAAGCTCCTGGTAACTGCATCTTCATTAGTTTATTTGAGAGATGAGAGAACTGACATTGTGTCTCTTGCCTCTGGCAGTTCTAAAGGAGGACAGTGACTATGCAACCACCTACCTTCCTCTAATCTGAGCATGAGTTTCCATGTCTAATATTTAAAGGGGCACCAGGAAGTAAGTGATAAAGCAGGCACCTGTGACCCCAGTTCACCTATCTTGTTTGCTTTTATCCCTCCTGTGTATCAGCCATCTTCAGCCCTGAGAAGGACTTAGAGAGGAAAGGGAAATGGCTCATGACCCATCTGGGGTCTGCGGTACAGAATACAGACAAGCTCCCAGCTGTTTCTGATGTGACTTGGGAAGCCACGCAGCCAGACTGAAGCTCAGCTCTTTGGGTAAGTAGAAAAGGCCAGAACCAGGCCACCTGCTGTAAATAAGGCTGCAAGTGACTTTTGGAAAATCAACATGACAGTCTCGCCTGTCTTTGGGCCTTGCCCAGCCTCCAGTGGGGTAACACTGCAGTGGCATCATCTGAGCTGTGAAGAGAATAAAACTGTAAGAAACTGATAAGAGGCCTTCGTTCAGCATTCCTTCTGTGCTCTGAATGACAGATGGGTTCGGAGATTCATGATCAGACCCCCTGCTTAGCAGAGCCGTGAGCTCCTTGAGGTAAGTAAAATATAAATTGTTCCCAGGGAGGAGCTGGGCAGAGTGGCAGCTCCAGGCCCAGCCCAACATGGACCAGTTCTGGCCTGGTCCAGATCTGAAGGGCCAGGGGCAGCCCCTCTCTCTTGTTGGTATGAATGAGGAATGAATGAACAAACAGGGGTCTCCTGCATGGAGAGCCAGGCCTGCCTCTGGAAGATGCAGAGGTATAAGAGTCGAGATCTGAAGGGCAGTGTTGACCTCATCAGAAGGCTAGTACTTTTTATAACCCTCTCTGGTGAAGACAGCGTATTCTTTACTATCTGAGCCACCAGGGACATTGGTTGGTTAAAAAGCTGACTCAGCTGTGAGCAGAACTGGACTGATCTCTAACTCCAGGAGCCGGCCACTAACTTCCTAGATGGTGGTGGCAAAGCTCTCCATCACACTTCCGGCGGTTTTGCATCTGAGAAGACAGGCTATATGGGCTGTAGAACGAAATGAAATGAAATATAAATGTCAAAGTGCTTTGAAAGCAGAGTGAGCCATTGAGTGGGAGGCAGTGTTTTCTGTTGTTATTCTTTTCACTGTCATGCCGTTTTTGGTCCTTGTCCTGTGACACGGCGAGTTTCACGGCTCCTCTCCTAAAACTCTCTTCCTCGGCTCTCATGGTGGCAGTCTGTCTGTCTGCGTGTCTCCCTCTTCCTGTTTTGCCCCTTCAGTTTTGCACGTCATCTCCTTTTCAGGGGGACTGTTCCCTTACACCTGCCTCTCAGATGCTGGGGTTCCTGGTACTTGGTCCTTGGTCCTTGGACCTCTCTGCTTTCCATACCACGTACTCCCACTGGATGCTGTAACCCACACACAGCACTTGAATTACTATCTGCATGCTGATGCTACCCAAATCTGTATCTGAAGCCTGTGTCTTTCTTCTGATTTACATACCTCTGCTTAACTGTCCCAAAGGAACTTCAAAAGTCATTGTGTCCAAAATCAAGATCTCCTCAGGTCTCTGACTTTTTAATCTCTGGGCTGGTTCTACCATCTGTCGGATTACCTAAGCCATAAAGCTGGGAGTCATCTGGGTCTTCTCCTCCAGGTCCCACGTCTGGAGTTGCTGCATGCATGCTCTGTTGCTAAGTTGTGTTCGACTCTTTGCAACCTTGTGAACTATAACCCACCAGGTTCCTCTGTCCATGGAATTTCCTAGGCAAGAACACTGGAGTCGGTTGCCATCTCCTCCTCCAGGGGATCTTCCTGGCCCAGGGATCAAATCTGCGTCACCTGTGTCTCTGGCAGGAGGACTTTTTACCACTAAGCCACCTGGGAAGTTGCTAAAGCCAATCAATTCTACCCTTTAATATTTTTCAAATCTGCTTCTTTCTCTTCCTTCATTGCTATTATTTAGTTCAGGACGTCCCCATGACCTGTCTCCGGCCCCTGGCCTCGCCTTCATCCCCTATGCTGGCCACATTGCTGAGACAGCCATCTGTGGCTGTCCATGCTTCAAACTCTCCAACAACGCCATCCCTTCCCTTAATCCAGGTGATGAAGCCAAACTCTGGCCACCTCCCCAGTCTCAGATGCTGCCACTGCCCCTTACTCCAGGGCTAACTGTAGATCACAGGCCTCTGGGGGTGGGTTTGGGCTGAGCTGGCAGTTATTGTGAGGACATCATCAGTGTATGCATGAACAGACTGTTCCCGATGAAAAACAGTTAAGCTTTGTACATAAATGAGGCAGATCTTTCTCAAAGGAAAATGTCAGTAGATCCTGTTGGGAATAAAATACACGAGTTCATTTAAAAGAACAGTAAATATTTTTCAAATGCAAATACCTGTAGACACTGCTGGGATAAGAGATGAGTTCATTTAAAACTGCTGTAAAATTCCTAATAGGTATTTTGGGAAGAAGAGGGTATCATGTGCTTTTATCGAGCAAGAGATTTTTAAAGGGACAACTAGTATAATGTGGGAGGGCCCTCGACATCTGCTGACATCACAAAGGATTCCCAGAACTCGAGGGTGCCTTTTGCCCCTGCATGATCCGCGTCATCGTGTGCGGTACTTCCTCCCCCCGGAGCACAGTCAATCTTCCTCCTCCACGGGACAACTGTTCTGGGTCCCTGCCGAGCCTGCTCTTTTGTTGTCCCCTCTGGGGAACCTTCTCTGAGCCCTGGGTTAGCAGCCCCAACTATGGGCTCTCTTGTTTCCCGAACTTCCCTTTAACCACCTCACTGAATGGTAGGACTTACCCCCATGCCCCTCAATGGGCTACGAGCTTGGTGAGGAAAGGAATGGTGCCTTTCACCCTCAATTCTCAGTGCGTAGACGGGGGGAGCCTGGTGGGCTGCCATCTATGGGGTCGCACAGAGTCGGACACGACTGAAGCGACTTAGCAGCAGCAGCAACAAGGTTCTTGGCATAGAATTCGGGTGAAATATTTTCTGAACGAGTGATTGGACTTTTGAGGCCCTTTCACATTATTTCTGGTATTCCTGGGCTGAGTTTCTCTAATTCTAAAGAGGCTCCCTGGACATTCGCTGAGTGTCTCAGATTTCATTAACGTACCAATTACTCTTGCTCTCAGTGGCCCTGGCGATGTTAGATAAGACATGAATTATCAGTGATTCTCACAGTTACTTACTAGGTACCTTATCCCAATCAGACACAGACCATTGATCATTGCTAGGGTTTTTCATTCTTAAAAAAGATCTATACGACCATCTCTTAGCTAAGCCAACATGAGCTGATTTTGTGAGACTTTAAGTCCTCACACATCCTTATCTACAAAGTTCCTTCATTATAATGATGGACAGTGTGCTATACCACCTCCATTCTATTTTCCCTGCTTCTGTTTTTATTGTAATATTTATCCTATTACCCAGTTAAGTCATATCACACAATTATCTTTCACTTTTATGCACTGAACAATTTGCAAACATGTCATGTGAATGATAAAAATCACTGATTATGGAGCACTGTCTATGCCTAAGGCGAGATGCTGTGATTTACCCTATCGCATGAAGTCCTCACAACTGGCAGCCGAGGTAGGTGTTAGCACCCCTGCAGATGAAGACATCGACGTTTAGAGGGATCTAAGATTCACCCAAGTCATGCAGCCGTTCAGTGGTGGAGCTGAGATGTGCCTGCAGCCTTATACCTTATCCTATCTGGCCTCCCTTGTGACTGCTAAAGAGCCTGGTGAGGTACATAAGCAAGTATTATTATTATTTTAACTTCACTATTGAGATGAGGTCAGACAGGTTAGGTGGCCTGGGCAAGGTCACACAGCTAATAGGTGGCTAAGCTTAGTCTTGGATTCAGGCCTTCTGACACCTGTTTCTATTATTTGTGTTTTTCCCCAATTCCACATGGCACTCGCTAGGATCATGTTTCTTTCTTTGAAAACCTTTCTTATCACATTTTCATCACATTCTGGGACCTCTTTCCCGGCCTGTGACTTTTCAAACCAGATGCTAAATGATCCAGCCTACATGGAGCTATTTTTCTTAATTCCCTAGCTGCTGAGGGCTTTTAAATTATCCAAATATTAGGACAACTGTGGTGTTTTTTTTTTTTTTAATCACCATCTGTTTTTTCAAAGTCTGAGTTGCTTTGCAATTCCTAAACTTGTTTTCTTTACACTGCATGCTATTTGAAATGGGATTCCATGTCTCAATTTGGAGTCAAGCCCTCTGCTCCCTGGGTCTCTGTGGGATCCCCTTGGCTGGGTCACCATCCTCCCCCCACCACCTGTCTATAGTCTCTGGTCTCATTAAGGTTCTTGCTAGCTGTGGATACTGAAGTAAGCTTTCAGCTCTTCTGAAAGGGATGCAAGTCTAGTGAGCATGCTCTTTGCCAATCGTGACGATAATTTGTTGGTCTGGCCCTGGGTGGATTTTTGCGGGGGCAGAGGCAAGGGAAGCCTGTGTATTATTGGGAGCAGCCTGGGGAGCTAGTGACTGGTTTCTGCTGGCATATCTGGGGCCTTGAATGGGAGGTGAAAGGTCTCAGAGATAACTAGTTCCATCTCCACCACTTTGAGAAAGCGATCTGCCTTCTGTGAACTCGGGTTTCTCTGTCTGTAAGATAGACTAGGTGAACCCTAAGATTCTTTCTGGTTCCCATACTTTTCAGGTGGGTTGCCCACAGTCTAGTAGCTAGCTTGAAGCAGAAGTTTAAAGCCAAATTCAGTGATCCTGCACAGGTAGAAATCTGAGTATGACATTCACCAGTCTAAATGTTCAGTAACTTCCTGCTGGTCTTAGAACATTCTCCAAAGGCCTTAGGAGACCCCGTAAGCAAGGCCGTTTACCTACTTCCCCAGCCCTTAGCGGCTCCCCGGAGCTCCTGCCCGCTGAAGCTCCCCACCGCCCACCACCTCCTTTCATTCTGTGTTATGCGTCCTCCAGTCACAAACTCTCTACTCTCAGGGCTTTTGTACATGTCATTTTGCCTGGAACTTTCTCTGTACTCCCTCCCTGCTTCCAGCTTCCTTTTCTCTACTAACTCCCACCTGTCTTTCAGGTCAGGTGCCGGCAAAGTACTCCCAATCACCCAGCACTTCTCTGTCTCTGCGCTCATCACAGCATCCGGCTTGCTGACTGCCTGTCAGCCTCTCCCCTAGTTAGGAAGACCCTGTGTCGGTCCTGCTCACCCTGCGCTCTCCTGTCCACCAACTCACACAGCAGGTGCTCAGTAAAAGAAGGGCTGGATGTAGATGTGTGGGTAGATGAATCACAATCTGGAAGGAAGAGACTCTAGGGTGGGAGGACAGAGACCTGAGTTACAGTTCACACTCTGAGCACGCCACGTGAAGGTCTAGCAGTGTCACAGTTGGCTCTGATTTGGGGTTTCCAGATTGTTAAGTGAGAGACGGAGAGAAGGAGAGAAAGACGGAGTAGGGAGCAGAAGAGAGGGAGGAAGGAGGAGAGAAAGCAGAAGGTGTAAGAATCTGAGTGGTGGTGGGGACACGAGGGCACAACCCTTACAACCTCCTAGTTATGGCGCCAGCGAGCTCGCCTGCACGCCACTAGAGGGCACTCTTGCTCTTCACAACGGTGCCGAGAGCCCGCGCGGCGGCTCCCAGGCAGCAGAGCTCCTGCTTCTGCTCCTCCAGCCCGCTCTCCAGTCCCGGGGAGCCCCGGAGGCGGGCCCGGCGCTTGGCCTCTTGGAGTTACAAACCTCAGGATCAGTCCAGTCCCGGCAAAAACTTCGTTGCGGTCCATTAATCGCCCCCCACCCCCCAGCGCCGCCATGTGGCTAATATTAAGGAACCATGCGAAGTCCGCAGCGATACCTGCCGGGGGAGCGGCTTCCTCACCGGCGTGCAGGGAGGGGCCCGCGCTCGTGCGGGGCTGCCGGCGCCCCGCTCTCCAACCCCGGTCCTGGCACCCCGCCCTCCCGCGGGCAGCACCTGTGTGCGCTTTACAGGCCCCCCCGAGGTCCCGCTGCCCCTGGAGGCCCCCTCGCTGAGTTAGGAAGCTGGTGTGTGCAGCTGCCCTGCCCTTTTCCAGGTCAGGGGCAGGTGAGAGCCGGGAGGGAGCCCTGCCGGGTTTGAGGACAGAGGGGCCTTGCTCCGCCCCGTTCCCCTGCTTCTCCGGGAGAGGCTGTACATCTGGAGTAGCTTAGACAGGAGGGAGGGTCCTTTGAAATGGCCGTTAGAGACTATCCGCTGAGAAGGGCTGCTCACAATTGGCTGCAGCAGCAGCCTAGTGTCTCCTGGTCCCCACTTGCCCAGCTGGAGCAAAGGCGGTAGGATGCTCATAGCCCCCTGAGAGAGCTCCTACTTCTCAGGGGTCACAGGGAAGATGGTTTCCTCCCAAGGGTGACCTATGTGCTTTTTGCTCTGCCTGAAATCTGGTAGACTGTCAAAAAGCCTGATGTTCCTTCCAGGCCCCTTTGGATGTGGCCTCCTCCACCCCAACCTTATCTGAGAGCCCCAGCTGGAAGAGGGGCACGTTTTTAGCAGCTTCTTTTCAGCACGCGACATCTCAGATTTATTCTCTGTGCTGCGATCATTTCACCTGCTAAACTAATTGTTCTGTTTTTAAAATTTTCAGCTGCACGTGGTTCAGTGCCTTATTGCCCAGGATAGTAGTTTAAATGAATTCTTGTCGAGTTCCACTCAGTCAGTCTCTATTCTCATGTGGCTGCTTGGACACTCCAGTCCCTTCCTCCGACGTTGTTAAAGAGAGGAGACTAAGTGAAAAATAGGGGGAAGGCTTCCTGTTCCCCTTACCCCTCAAAAAGCCCTCATCATATATGAAGTTCCTGGCCACTTAAACAGTTTAAGATGGATAAGATCACTTTCCCTATGTCCTACTCTTTGAGAGCATATTGAAATGAGGAGTGTTGATCTAACTTCTTATATTGCTGAACAGGGAAAACACTCGGATTCCTTTATGCAAGCAGAGCTGAGGATTTTATAGGCAGGTTGTCAGGGATATAAGTTTTTCCTGTTGGCAGTTAGGTTTGGGAGTCATGATTTGAACTGTGTTCTATCCAAGTCTGTGTGATAATGATCTAAACCATCATGGGATCCTACCATCTGCTTCTAGTGGTTCAAAATAACTTAGCACACTTGGCAGAGAAGATGAGAGCCTAGCTAAGGAATCTGGATTTATACTGATAGTGTTCATTTCCATCAGATGAGAGGCAGTGATCTGGGGGCACTTTGGGAAGAAAGTTTGATTTTGCGACCATCTCAGAGCTCCATATCATGGGTATATCACACTCAAACCACAAGAGAAACCAGCTACAAAAACCATGGGGGCTTTCCAGGTGGCATAGGGGTAAAGAATCTGCCTTCCAAGCAGGAGAGTGAAAGTGAAGTTGCTTAGTCGTGTCCTGCGACCCCATGGACTGTAGCTCACCAGGCTCCTCCGTCCGTGGAATTTTCCAGGCAAGAGTACTGGAGTGGGTTGCCGTTTCTTTCTCCAGGGTATCTTCCTGACCCAGGGATTGAACCTGGGTCTCCTGCATTGCAGGCAGACGCTTTACCATCTGAGCCACCAACACTTGAAGGAGACGTGGGTTCAATCTCTGGGTTGGGAAGATCCCTTGGAGAAGGAAATGGCAACCCACTCCAGTATTCTTGCCTGGGAAATCCTATGGACAGAGGAGCCTGGCGGGCTCTAGCTCATGGAGTCACAGAGAGTCGGCCACAACTTAGCAACTAAACAACAACAGCAGCAACACTGTAAAGGCACGGCTTCCTGGATACCTCTTCAAATATGTTAAACCAACGGGATAAATACCGTGGTTTTATCAGATTTTGACAGTGTTCCCTCAGTGCACATGAGGAGCACTGGCAAATCCTCAAAAGGGAAGAAAAGGTGTCTCAGGTGGCATGTGTGCTGCTCCAGGGCCCGTGGGCGTCAGCATGCAAGGAGTGTGGCGATTCTGAGTCATTCTCGAGAAGGTCACTGGGGAAGATGCAGGCTGCCAAGTGCTTGCTGGTGCTTGGTAACTGGCCCACAGCTTGGTGCTCCAGCCCCTCGTCTGGAACGAACCAGATCCTGTTGTGGACTCCTGATGCTTGGCAGCCAAAGAAACGCTGACTCAAGGCCCTGGCCCTTCTCTAGGGATGAGGTAGCTTAGGACTTTTCAGTTCTGTCACCTAAACGAGAGCCTCTGGAAGACGAGGAGAAAGGAGAAGACAAGGACCTTTACTTCTCTACCAGAACTGCCCATGTATTCTGCTTCCCTGCCCCTCAGTGTAGAACCAACTGCTTGGAAACATGTTAGCTTTGCTCTGAAGTGCTCATTCACCAGGATTTCATCTGGGTCATCCGGAACAGAGTGGAAATCTCTGCCTGCAATGAGGGTGCTCACGTGAGTGGAGCTGGGATGGGGACACCACAGTATTGATGGTCAGCTATGCGGAGAGATTCCAGCTGCTGGAAATGATCTGGAAGAAAATGTGTTCTGGAGCTGAGAACAAATGAAATCTCTCAGAAAATAACAGTGAAGACATTGGATTCCTAAGCATCTTGGTTTAAGATGTCAAGTCACTGTAAAATATAAAAGCATTTTATAATCCTCTAATCTGCACAGTGATCTGTACACTACTAATCTGGGAGTTAAAACAAAACAAACAGTAAAACCTTTGGGAGCCGTACGCATCTTTCCACTTAGTCATAGAGAGAGCTCCCAGGGGCTCCTGGCATGTTCACACCTTTGGCAAAATGGCTTAATGCCTGAATGAAGAACAGAATCTGGGTGAAATCAAAGATGCAAATCAGCTGGAATCTTGTTCCAGCATTTTCAAAGGGACAATAGTTCTCAACTTTGGCCACATATTTGAATTAACTTGGGAGCTTTAAAAAATACCGGTGTCTGGGTCCCAGCCCAGAGACTTTGGTTTAATTGGTCTTGGGGACGGCTTGGGCACTGGGGTTTTTAAAACTCCCCAGGTAATTCAAAGTGCAGCCATGGTTGAGCAGCAGGAGCTGATGAAGAAACAGTGGGAATATGTTCGCAGCTGGGGCAAGGGTTGGCGGGGGGCAGGGAATCAAATAGCTTTCGAACCGTTACATTTGGAATTTATTTTGAATAAACAGATTTTTTTCTTACTCTTTTGGAGTACCATGTAAGAGGTCACATTTTAAAAACTAAAACAAAAGTGTGAACTATTCAAAGGCGAATTTCTTGTTGAATAGTCGGAAGTGGGCACTTTTGCTATTTCTGCAGAACTGCCTCATTGAATGCCTTCCCTGTAGTGAGTTCTCTGGTGGGATGAACATGCTCCTCAGCATGGACCAGGGAAGTGTGTGTGCGACTTTACAGCAGGAATTCAGGACCAAAGCCGATGGAGCATTTGCACAGATTAAAAAAACTCTGCATTTCTTCAGCACTGAAAAGAAAAACTGCTCTGCTTGAAGGACAAAGTCTCTAAAGTCATTTAGATTTCTCTCAGGTCTTGGGTTGTGTCACAGAGAGCTCTACACAGACCAAGAGTGGCTCAAGCTCTCTTCAGGCAGAAGGAAGTAAGGGGTTAAATGTATCAGTCAGTGCCCTCACTGTATTTTCCAGATATGTTTATAATTATTTACTTAGATAATGTGTACGTTGGCTACAGTTACTAACTCTTTAGGAGCCACCAAACACCCTCAAATAAGCACGAGGGTGAAAAGAATCCAAACTCCTCTAAGTTTTGATGAGTAAGCTTTCACTAAGTAAAATTTGGAAGGCTTATTTCTCTATATATTTACTTCTCTTTATTTTTTCTACAGACTGACCCTGAGGCTTACATATATCATATGTATTTATATTTATACTTGCACAGCATCTATCTCAGACTTTCTGAACTGGAACACTGCTTGGACTTTGCTGGTTAGAAGCACTACCTTTCTGTTCACTCATAACCATCTCATGAATCTCCCCAGTCCCAGGCACCTCTCTTCCCACTCTGTGCTCCCAGTCTCTGAGTCTCCTCTGTTCTCCCCAGGGCCTCTGAGCGGCCTTTCAGAAGGGCTACAGGTAACATGGCCCCATCTGTAACAGCAGGGCCTTTTCCTCCAGGAAACAGAGGTCTCAATCCTCTTTTTTTTTCTTCCTTGACATTTTAAAACTGGCACCTGAAGCCCTGCAGAGGTTAACAGATTTCCTCACACACTCTCAGCTTCAACAGCACTACTGTTGTTCCTTACCTCTTACAGAACATCAAAGCAAATTCCAAATGCATTAAAGAAATGAATATAACAAATGAAACAAAAAAGAAACTACAGAAAGTAAAGCTATGTATCTTTCTGATTTCAAGAATATAAATAGATAAACATATAAGTGGAACAGAAGGAACCACAAAGCAAAAGATAAATTTAACTATATAAAAAGGGAACCCTTCTGCATGTCAAGATAATACCTTAAAAATGAAATAGTTGGAAAAAATAACAAAACGCTGAAGAAAATATTTTAACACATGATATACATGATTAGAAAAAATGTGCAAATCATTAATAAAGTGGATAACAGCCCATAGAAAAATAAATAAAGTGGACGTAGAAAATTCACAAGAGCAATAAAATACTAATAAACACAAAAATTTTAACCTCACTAATACTTAAAGAATACAACTTAAAATAATAATACTATTCATTATGAAGTTGGAAAAGATTTTAGAATATTACTGTTCTGCATTGCTGAGGTAAATTGTAATAACAAATATTCATATTTCCTACTTTTCAGATCACTACAACTAAGCTTGTATGAGGTAAGAAAGTTGAACGGTTAATTATAAGAGATAAGGTTCTATATGGAGGAGGAAATGACAACCCACTCCAGTTTTCTTGCCTGGAGAATCCCATGGACAGAGGATCCTGGTGGGTTACAGTTCATTGGGTTGCAAAGAGTTGGACATTACTGGGCGACTAACACACTGAGGTTCTATAACTGAATGGATTCCAAGGTGAACAGGCAGTAGTTATTGGGAAACATGCATTGAGGAATGGTTAAAAAGCTGAGACTCAAACTGTAAGGGCAGAGATATTGGAAAATTGTTATAAGGATGACATAGATTTACTCTGCTTAATTTTTCTAAAGCAAGGGTAGAAATGGAAAGAAAATGAGCTTTGGCCACAAGTAAGGAGGATCTTTCCTATAATTAGACTTGTTTAGTTCTAAAGTGGGCCAACTCATTTTCAGCTCAATTCATGAGATGAAGAGTCTCATCAAGCACAAATAGACTGGCTTTTTGTCAGGGATGCTATAGAAGTACTCTGAGTATTTTCAGAATTCCCCTTTCTAAAGTCATCTTTTAATAACAGCAGAACTTCATAGAATGGTTTATTTCAAGAAGACACTAAACGATCCCAGACAAATGAAGATAATGGAGACCTGCAGGGAGTCCATTTGGTCGACCAGTGTTCAAAATTTCCAAGTACCAACTAATATCTGCAGTCTAGTACTTAAACACTTAGACATCTTGAGTCTGCTGAGATGTATGGAGTAATGGCCCTTCAGTCCCAGAAAACAGGTCTTTGTGTTTTGTTTCTGAGTGAGAATTCTAAAAGGTAAGGTTTTCCCCAAAGCTCCTTTTGCCATATCTGCCCACGTCCCAAAATAAATGTGATGCTTCCTGTTAACTGTGGTGGGTCCGGCGGGGGCCAGTTCAGCCCTTAGGACTTTTAATACTAGCCAAACTCTGAATTTGGAGATGAAGTATCTTAATGTGGTCTGTTCCAACAGGGACATGAGGATATTTTTACGTCTTAGCACCTGGGAGTTACTTCAGTATTCTCAGAACCACTCTGTTTGGCTAACATCAAATGACACCTCTCTAAAGGCATGCAGTTAGATGCCAATGTTTTCCTTTGATATAGGATTTAATGAGGGTGAAATCAAAGCAAAAGTTATATCCCAGAGAGATGGAAAAAAATAGCAGTATGTAGAAAAAGGAAAA
Source organism: Capricornis sumatraensis (assembly GCF_032405125.1). Classification (NCBI taxonomy): domain Eukaryota; kingdom Metazoa; phylum Chordata; class Mammalia; order Artiodactyla; family Bovidae; genus Capricornis; species Capricornis sumatraensis. Next base: position 20,023,860 of record NC_091091.1, read on the forward strand.
AAGTATGTTTATTTCTTTGCAGAATAGGCAAAAAGATTCTTGGTTCATAATAGGAGGCTTGAAATTCTTTCAGTTAAAAATTATGGCAGCTGAAGGAGAGGCTCATGCAGTTATGAAATTTAATCATTTTATATGAAACTAGCCTCAAAGCAGAAATATTCTGCACCTCTCTCATGGCACCACCCACAGCCTGCTTCCTGTTAGTTTCTTGTTTCTAATAATAGAGCTGAACTTTAATCCCTTCCCCTCAAATGTCCCTATTAAACAGCTCTTGAAGGTCAGGTGATGACGTGGCTTGGCATTAAGACAATCAAGAAATATCACATTAAACTTTACATTCAGACTTTCCCTCTAATTTGTCTACTTGGGTTTCCTTAGTTCTTATTAGTTATGGGACCACGTTCATTAAGAATTTAGCCAGTTAGCCACTGCAAGTTAGAGGGCTGAAGAGAAACAGTTTTGTCTGGCACAAGTAGGATCTCAATCAAGCTGATGAGTGGATGAGGGTAGGTACTCTCATTTCACTGGGTAGCCTCCTCTGACAGCTTCTTTCCCTCTGAGGAGGGGCTCCATTAGGCTTAGGGGAGCTGGCAGTGTCTGTGAGCTCTGGGTCAGAATATAATATGCTGAGAGTGATTTTTAGAGACCTCAAATCAAACCAACGTACAGTCATTCCTGGTATTCAGTAATCTTTGTTTGAGAAGAGCATAGGAGAAACAGAGGGGAATTCTTCCATCTAGTTGAGAAAAAAATGGTTTTCACTAAAATTTTGTGACTGGGAAATGGAATCTTAAAAACAGCTCAGAGAAGAACTTTTGATGAAGATCTGAAGTTAGGATTTTTGAAGAAAAGTTAATGGAACTGGGATGAGTTAGCCTAAAGGAGAGAAAACTGATGGCTCACCAAACCCTTTTCTAAACAACTCATAATGTCTCATGAATACATAATATATTATATTCATAATTCTAAGATGGAATGACCTCAGTGTTAAGACAGAGATTGGCTATCCAATGTATATGTATATATATTTGTATATATATTTATTTACAAATATATATATTTGTAAATAGTGTATATTTGTCAATATCATTATAATTTTATTCTACTTGGCTTTGGGGTAGTACAGTGTTGAAGAAAGCACAGTTGACACAGGAGAACTGGACACTAGGTACTTTCTAACTCCATCAGTTGCTAGCTGTGTCCCTCTTCAATAAGTCACTTAGGGCCCTAAAATTCAGTTTCTTCAACTCTAAAATGCTTCTTGGTGCTGTTTATTATCTATAAAGTCCCAGTCATAGGCACAGCTGGCCCCAGTGTTCTTATAAAATTAAATGTTCAGACAGGATTGAAACTGTGGGCACTCCTTTCCTAGGGGTCTTTAGACATAGGGCATCTTCTGGTCCAGATGTCCTAGTCACAGACTGGGGGCAGGGGAGTGAGCCAGACCACCTCGAAGTGTTATCCCACCCCAGGTTTCTTAGCCTCAGTGTGTCAGAATAGAAGAGTCAGCGTGATGAAAGTTGTTTCCTTCTTTTCCAACTTTTGGATCATTCTCCCTCCAAATGGAACTGAATATGACACATAGGGAAAAATGCTGGGATCTGACCAAACACCTGCTCCTGGGTTGACTTTCCCCTACAAAGTGAGTCCTCCTGTTTTTTTAAAAATTAATTTACTTTTTAATTGAAGGATAATTGCTTTACAGAATTGTGTTGGTTTCTGCCAAATCAACATGCATCAGCCATAGGTATACGGACGTCCCCTCCCTCTTGAAACTCCCTCCCACCTCCGCCCCATCCTACTTCCTCTAGGTTGTTACAGAGTCCTGGTTTGAGTTCTCCTGTTTTTTGATACAACTTGCCTTCTTTGGCCCAACTTTATGTTGCCTTCCTGTTTGTTGAAGGACATTGGAGATATTTATGTCTTGGGAGAGATGATTCCCTAGTGGATGATGCTCACTGATTTGTGATCACGTGAGGCATTGGGCAGATTCCCTAGGGGATGGTAGAGCTGTGCAAAGGTGCTGTTAGATTTACCTAGTGGGGGAACAGTTACTGTCTGAGGTGTGAATGGCTATGGCTAGTCTTCCCTTCAGAAATATTAGAAAGCAGGGAAAACGACAGGGGAAGGACCTGCAGCTGGAGATTTTTTGGAAAAGAACTGGTCTGATATTACCACCACTTTCTCTTATAGCATCATTTCTTTGTGTGGCCTTTTGATGGCTTGAAGAAGCTTCTCTCCTGGTGACCACTGAGACTATAGGCTCCAAAAGAGAAGTGGGAGTTGAGGGGAGGGGAATGGAAGAGAATAATAGAATCTTAGAGTTTGATGGGAAGCAGTAATCTTTCACCTCAACCTCCCACTGAGTAAGGAATCTTAAAGCACCCCTGAGATGGCCATGTTGCTCATTCTTTGATTAATAGTCTACCTCCTAAGGAAGCCTGTCCTGTCCCCAGTTAAACCAGGCAAGCCTTTGAAAAATGAGCTCACTTTGTGGTGAGCTCTTTCTCTTTTAAATTGTAGTCCCTGGTTTTCTGTCATTTTAGAGGATCCTAGGCCAAATCTGTTTCCTTTCACTTAGCAGTCCTTTGGATATCCAGAGAAAGTCCTCACAGGTTACCTTATTTTTCTTGTCTAAATCAAATCTCTCCATTTTCTTCAGCTATCCCTGCAGAATATATACTCCAGACACAGAACACCCTTCTCTGATCCATACTGCAGTTTGCTAAGTTTCCCTGCTTCTATCCCATAGGGTACAGGGCACTCACTTTTTATCTGGTTCCTAGAATGAGAAGGCAACGGCACCCCACTCCAGTACTCTTGTCTGGAAAATCCCATGGGCAGAGGAGCCTGGTAGGCTGCAGTCCATGGGGTCACGACACGACTGAGCATCTTCACTTTCACTTTCATGCATTGGAGAAGGAAATGGCAACCCACTCCAGTGTTCTTGCCTGGAGAATCCCGGGGATGGGGGAGCCTGGTGGGCTGGCATCTATGGGGTCGCACAGAGTCGGCCACGACTGAAGCGACTTAGCAGCAGCAGCAGCAGCAGAGTGAGAATAATCTCTTACCTAAAGAGTTGAGATTTGAGTGTTGGGTCTCTTGACTAGTTTGCTCACCGAGATGAGAAACAGGAACCTTCGCTGAGGACCTGGATGCCTGGACTACGGCTTTTGAGTGGCCTCAAGGGTGTTACCTATAGAATACCTGATGACCCAGTTCCCCAAGTTCACATGCCACTACCCTTTCAAAGATCTGAACTATTTCCAGCCTTGATGGCAATTCCAAGAGAAGGAGAATTACCCCATGTTCTCTACTAACTGAAAAAGTTTGCCAGTATCTCCCTGCTCCTAAAGCCCCAGGCCAAAAGGCCCCACTGGTAGCCTGACTGGCACACTGATTTGCTTTATATCCTCTTCCTGGTTGCTACCGACAGGGGCAGCTACAGGTTCCCAGAGCTTTCCATCCCTGCTCTGGACTAACATGGCTTCAGGTGACAGCAGGAATTAGCAGGCCAAGAACACAGAATCTGGCCCCAGAGGCTTATAAAACAGAGAAGGAGACACCAAGGCTGAAATCACTTCCTAGCATTTCCTTTCATCCTTTCCTGCACATCCTGCTGCACTGAATCGGCACCTTTCCTGTGAGACCCGCATCCCAGACCACCGAGGGCTCCTGCTCCCACTAGCAGTGACTGAGCGGGACAGTGGGATGTGGGCACTGAGCGTGCACACAGCCGTCCCTGTCTGGCAGCCTCCAGTCAGAGATGGCGCAGCGTGTCCTCTCTAGAATGAGAGAGGCATTAAATGAGCAGCAGCTCACAGGAAGAGGAACCTGCTTGGAGGGGTGAAGGGCCCAAAGTTCCACAGTGAAGCAGTGGCAGGATCAGGGCTGGAATCCAGTTCTGTAGACTTTCAATTCCAAACTCTCTTTAATACAATATAGGTATAATCATATGTGAGTGTCTGTGGTTATATATGTATCTGTATGCATGGATGTGTGAAATTTTTATTTGTAGAAGGCTTCATTTCACCCATACGCTCTAACTTGATTCTCACAATAACCTCGTCTGACAGGTGAGCAAGCTGAGGTCACATAGGTAAATGGTAGCAGCTGGATTTATAGCCAGACTTTCTGGTTCCAACTCCCTCTTCTTACAATTGCATGACATTGCTATTTAATTTCAGTTGGTGTTACCAAATTCCTCTTCAGGACCCCTGTGGAATGAAATTCTCTTTTTCCTGTCCCTCTCTGACAATCTAATAAAGCCATTACATAGCTCCTCAACAATATGCTGACAAGGTGAGCTACAAGACAGCATAACTGGGAATGCAGCATATCCGTAGCCACTGAGAGGCACTTCAGTCACTTTACAGACAGAGGCAGGACAGAAGCCAGGATGTGGGCAGTTCAAACATCAGAGCTGTAATCCTGGAGGCAGATGTAGAGTTGGGCAAACAGGGTTAGAGGTTTGTGCCCTTGGGCGATGGAGAAACAAGCTCATAAAATGATGCCACCTGCCATCATTTCTGCATGGTTTTGCGTTGATGCAAGTCTTATCATTTCTTTTTATCATAATCTTAACAAATGTCTTATCCACATATTATCTTAAAAGTCTAAGAAGATGCCACTTTTGAAGAACATCCTTAGAGCAGTTATTCTTCTCTTCATCCCCAACTGGCTAGAGGTCTGAGGTGAGGAAAAGGAAGGCAATGTGTATTTACTGAGCATTTACTATGTGTCACGAAATTTATACAGAAGACTTCATTTGCTCCTCTCCATGGAAAAGTTTTACAGCTCAAGAAACTGAGGCTCACAGAGATCAAGGAACTTGCCTCAGGACATACAGCCAGCAAGCGGCAGAGCAGGGACTGACACCTTAGCCTGTTAGACTAAGGCCTTTGGTTAGTTTCTTCCACGCGGTACACGTGGTCTTCTGGACACAGGGCAGGCTCAGCTCCCAGTCATCTTGGGTTCTAAAGGACCCAGAACTATCATAATCACTGTTGTGGAGTCACCTCTCTGCCGGATGTGACTTTGCAGGTCACAACTGAATGGCAGTGCAAGAGTTAAGCACACAGGCCTCAGAAGATTAGACCTGGATGAGAATTTTAAAGCTGGAAGGGACTTTGCCATATATATAACTCTTGAATTTTTCAGATGAGAAAACTGAGGCCTAGGGATTAGGACTAAAGGATTTGCCCAGCTTATTTAGTGAATCAGAACAGCGTCTTCTGCCTAGAATGAAGACCAGAAACTCAGCACACCAATCTTGAACTACTGGGAAAAGGAGAGAGGGGATGAAATACTCGAGAGTTCTGCTGGGATAGGTAGGCTTGAGAGTAATGGACATGCAGCCAGGAAAAAGAGCCAATCTGTGAACCCAGACTGCAAATAACAAATGCAGGGTGGGCTAAAGAGATCAGTAAGTGACTTCCCAGGTTGTGTTTTGTTCCCATAGCATACAGTTGGAAACCAAATGCAAGCCACCAAGGTTGCAGTGAAATGGCGAACAATTACAGCGTGAATAGTTGTGGGCAGCTGTGGGAGTTCAAGCCACCTGCTCCAAGTTTACAGCTTTGTTAAACTTGGTAAACATTAAAAGTGGAACGGGAGCGCTCCCAGTCTGTACAGCACTCATGTCCTTCCTGGGAGGCCTCCCTCCAGGATGAGGTGGCCTTAGGCTGCTTTCTGTTGGTAGAGGTCAGCGCTGCCAGAGTCTCTAGATGAGACTGAGGGCAATAGAGATGTCACAGAATCATATAATTACAGAGTTTGAAGAGACTGCAGAGCTCCCAGAAAAGATAAGGAAACAGTTCCAGAGAGGAGAAGTGCCCAAAGTTATAAAGTTGGGGCAGAACTGACTTTTATTTTTTCTTACAGTGTTTTATTTCTTTCTCCAAGTTTTTATTCACATTTATTTTTTAAATTAAATTAAAAATTAATCCAAATTAATCCCAAATTAAATCTTTTCGTTAAATACAAATTTTTAATTTATTAGAAGTGACTCCTGATCTCTGAACTTCTGATTTTTGTCCGGTGCTCTGTCCTTTAGAGGTGCTCTGTCTCACAAGATTTGTAGATGTTGACAAATAGTTACAGTAGTATAGAATGCTACCCCTGGAAGGGACGTGGTTCTTAACTACCACTGTTTCTGGTTGTTACATGACTGGGGGCACTATTAACATGTAGTGGGATTCTAAATAGCTTGAAATGTGATCATCTGGCATAATGCATAGTCCAGATACCAAGAATGCCCTTGTTGAGATATATTTAGTCCATCATTTGAGTTTATTGTTGGGGACCCCAAGCCTAGAGGGGCTGGGAAGGGCTTGTCCAGGGTGCTAAAGGGAGTAAGCAGTCCCTGGGTGAATTAGCAGCAACCTTGGTGCCCTCAGCAAAGCAGCCATCCAACTCCCTCCACATCCAGCTCCTATGGCACTCCCTCCTAAGCTGTTTCTGGGCCGGGACTTACTTGGACTTCAGGCCCTCCTCTCCATAGGGCTGCAGCAGATACTGGTGCACGAGCTTGTCCCTGAGAGTCCCGGCCAGTTTGATTTTCTTTCTTGATCGGTGCAAGTTGATGATAAAAAGCGTAATGGACCCTCGAACATAGTTGTGGCTGATATCCAGAGAGAGAGAGGGAGAGATGGAAATAGTGGTCTGTTAGATGCTTCTAAATCATTTATGAGCTGCACAGAACAGGACTACCCCAGGAAAGGGCATTTACTTCTTGATTCTTGGCCATCCTGGACTTTGAAAGACAGAAAGGCCTTCTTACAGTGGTTTCCTGCAAGGAAGATACCCAGTTCCCACCATATGCCTTTTGTTTTTGCTTAAATATATTACAATGATTTTAGAAAATAAACTATCTTTTTCTGAATATGGAAGGCTGACTGGGAAAAAAAGGCAAAATATAGAGAAACACAGAGAAGAAAAAGAAAAGTCCCCCACAATCCAAGTGTTTTAAGATATGATAACATTTTGGTTGACAACCTTCCAGTATTTTTAGTTTAATAATTTGACAAATATTTACTGAGTTCTTTGACACATACATATATATTTCTCAGTTTTTACACAATTGGGATCACATTGTCAGCATTTTTTTTTAGTTCATGAACATCTTCAACATGCTGCCATGTTATTGTAGTATTTATTCTTCTACTTATAAAAGTGCTAAGTTCTTCATTTGTAGAAATTTATTTAACTAGCCTCCTCCTTTGGGGACATAGTTGTTTTTAATTTTTTTGCTATTATAAATTATGTGATGAAGGACTTTATTTACATAAACTTTTTGGACATCATGATTATTTCAGATAGATAAAATACCGGAAGTTGCAAACACTTGGTCAAAGGGGAGGCAGTGCATGATTCCTCATCAAATCTGCTGCTTCCTTCTCAGTGGGGCTCCTCCCTGTGGGAAGATCTTTTTGTCCCTGCTCTGTTGAGCCTAGAGTGATCACATGACTGGTGTTGGTCAATGCAATGTGGATGGACGCGTTAAAACCTCTGGGCAGAGGCTTTAGTCCGTATTTTGCCATGTCTCTTTTCCCTCTGCCAGAAGTCTGACAATGTTCTTGATTAAGGCTGCTCTCTTGATCTGGAATGAGGATGATATGGAGCAGAGCTACGTCTGAGCCGTGACAGAGGAGTAGTGTGAAAGAGAAATACGTTTTCTTAGTGAAAGCCATGGAGATTTGCAGTTCCTTCGTTATCACAGTATAACCTCGCCTATCCTGACTAATACATTTTTTATCTAGAAAGCTTGCATCAATTTGCTCTGATCACCTATGTGTGAGAGCACCCATTTCCACATATCCCTAAGAACATCAGATATTAATAATAACCTTTTAAAAGGTTACAGTTTAAGGTTTAAAATATCACCTCTCAAACCCAAGAGGTGATAATGGGATTTCAATGTTGTATTAATTTGTATTTTTAAAAAATTCACACTGAGGCACAGTATTTTTCTTATTTGCCTCTTTGCCATTTCATTTCTTTCTTTGTAAACTGATTGTTCATGCCCTTTGCCTGTTTTTCTATTGATTTTTAAAAACTATTTATTTATTAAAGATAGTGATCCTTTGTTTTCAGGTATATTGCAAAATTTCCCCCAGTTTTCTTTGACTAATTCAGTTTGTTTACACTGTACTCTGATGTATAAAAATTAAAAATGTTTAGGTAGTCAAAAATTTATTAACCTTTTTGATTTCTACTTTTGCAGTTTTATCTACTCCATGATTATAAAACTATTCACTGTTTCGGAATCCTTTTAAACCAGTACAGGACATTCAGAAGCCTGAGAGAACTACGTGCTTGTATGCAACAGCCACTAGCATTATCAGCAAGACTGCAATGATTTCCTTCTCTCTTGTAGGAAAAAGGACTTTGTTTCTAAGGGGTCCCTTAGGGCCCCCTCTGGATGGGTTAATGAGAGAAAGTAGAAAAAATGGCCTGGTCCTGCCTTCAAAGGAGGAGTTCCAAGAAACTCGAAGTCAACTGAGCCCAAAATATCAGTCTCTGCAGAAAGAGCGCACCTCAGCCTCTGAGTCACTCATCTATGCCTCTAAAGCTGCTAATTAAGAGTTGAGTGACTAACAGCAGGTTAACACAATAACTTAGATTTAAAAAAATACAGTTTCCAGGGCTCATTCCATTATTTAATCCATTTGTGATTGTGTCTGAGAATCGATATTTTTTAAAAATCTCAGTATATTTGGCAGATGAGTTTGGTTTGGGAACCACTTGCCTAGAGTAATCCATTAAGATTATGTGATTAATTCCCAATGTATATCCTTTGGGCTGTGTGTCTGATGATTTTTCTTGCATCTGTAGGAGGGTACATTATTGCATTCAAGGCTTTTTGTATGCCTGCACTGATATTCTGAAAAATTATTAAGTGATAAATTATTAAACGACCCTTCTATTTAGTCCTTTCTCCTCTGGTCCTTCTTCTCAATCCCCTGAAGCATGTGAACCAACTTTTGGAGCCAAATTAGCTCAATCAGAAGAGAATGCCAATTTATTTTGAGTGGACTTGTGTCATTAGAGACCTGAAGAAAGATGCTGCTAGCTGATGTCAGCATTTATCATTACTGAAAGTGAAAGTCACATTGTATCCAACTCTTTGCAACTACATAGTCCATGGAATTCTCCAGGCCAGAATACTGCAGTGGGTAGCCTCTCCCTTCTCCACCGGATCTTCCCAACCCAAGGATAGAACCCAGGTCTCCTACATTGCGGGCGCATTCTTTACCAGCTGAGCCACGAGGGAAGCCCAAGAATACTGAAGCGGGTAGCCTATCCCTTCACCAGTGTATCTTCTCGACCCAGGAATTGAACCAGGGTCTCCTGCATTGCAGGTGGATTCTCTACCAACTGAGCTATCAGGGAAGCTGTTACCACCATCATTAAAAAAAACACCAACTATTTCCATTGGTGGGCTTTAACTTGTGTGCAAAACTGAAGAAGACACCATTAACTACAGGTACTCTAGGCTTCAAAGTGTGAGCAAAAATAGGCATGCAAGGGTACCAATTTTCACAGACTGTGGTAAACTCTTCTGCTAACTATCACCAGACAACCTTCTCAAAGGCCAGCAGCCCAGGAGGAGAGAGCTGTGTGCTTGCGTTTATGAGTTTCTCCTCTGCAGAGTTAGGGCAGAATGAGCCGTTGGAGACCGCAGAGGAGAAGGGCAGGATGTGGGGAAGTGGTGGATGGGAGGGAGACCTGAAATCACAGCATTGCTTCAGGGAAGCTGTCTTTTCAAGCTGCTTGGCAGTGGTCTGATTTCCATTTCCATAGTTCCCTGGGGGAGACAGACCAGCACGGAAAGCCAGCTCAGACACCAACTTGCGGAGGCTCCCATAGGGCTCATGGAGCCTCCTCAGGGAGGGCCTGACACTGAAGACTCCCCTGTCAGTCCTTTTCGCTGCTTGGCTGGTGGGCAAGGACATTAAGCAGAGGCCTTTTGGCTGTGAAGACACATTCTTGGCTGGGGAATGCAGCACCAACCTGAAAGTACTATGTTGAGAATCCAGATTCCTGAAAAATGTCCATTCTCTGCTGACAGAAAAACAATTTTGGAGGAGTATCTGCTCGCTAAGAAAATGGGGTCTTATTGAAGGTGTGGCCTGGAGGCAACTGGTGACCTTCTGATGTCAAGTCCGGGTGGCTTTTGGTTCTCTTCGTGCCCGTTTCTTTCTGGTAGAACATCTATCTTGCTCCATTGTCTCATTCACAGTGAGATTTTTTCACTAGCAGAAAAGGCCTGTATCTGGAGTTCATCTTTCCGGCTGTTCTTTTGCGGCCTGACATCTCTGTGTTGCCATGGGAGGAGGAGGAAGTGAGTCAGGATGGGGGCTGGAATTGGAATATCATGGATATAAGAGGTGAGGGGTGTCATATTGGGAGGTGCCTCTTGACTTATAGATGAAAAACAGTCCCTATTCTAGAAATATTTTCAGTGAAGCTGGGAGACTAGGAAAGGGAAGGGAGGATGATGCTTTGAAATCCATGTCCATTTCCAGTGAAAGTCTACGTATTTGAAAACTGGGTTGGTCCATTTTCTCCAAATCTAATTCAAAGTTTTTGGGTTCGGTAAGTCAGGCCATGTTTTGCCAAACATCTTTTTCCCAATTTCAAAGCCCCTGTGTATTTTAAGGGAAATTTAATCCACATGTTTTTGATTCATTTACACTTAACTCATCAAAATATTGTTTTGTAAGAGCAATTTGATGTCCAAGAAGCCTCAGGAACCTTTTTATGAGTCTTTAAAAAACACTTCTTCTGAAAAACAGGAAGTCGTGCTTTGCCAACAATAAACAAACTTGAACCCCAAAAGACCCAATTTTTCTTCAGTATCCACCAGGCTCCAATTGGTTCTAAACTTGGCTAAGGATCTCAGCTCCTCCCCAGATACATACATTGTGTTAGCAGAATGGTTTATAAAAACACTGTTTCCTAGTCAAAACCTGTTTGTTCTCTGAGTAAGAAGCCTTAGGGTGAGAACTGCTGTGCTTCCAGGTCCTAATTTGTTGGCTCTAGAACAGAAAGCAGAAAAGCACCTGCTAGTGTTGCTGAGTATCTGACTCAGTTATCGTAAATCAGTCATAAAACACAATGCTTTACTAGGTCAGAAATGACCCACAATGTAAGAGATGGCATGAGAAGCAGTGAGGTATTCAAGTGGAGGTTCACGACTGTCAGGGAGACTATAAAGGGACTTTCTGTGTTATACAGGACAACAGGCCAAAGACCTCTAAGGGTTCTTTCCAAATGTAAAATTCTTTATATTATTAATGTTGCTGTTTGTATATACATGTGATACTGCAGAACCTTTGGAATTTAATACGATTATACTAATGCAAATAATTGGCAAGAGGCTTGGCACATAGCAAATGTTCAACATATACTTGAGTGCAGGAGCTATTTTAAAAGAACTTTTTTTGGGTTATTCTATCAATACTTTCTCATCAGTTCCCTGTTTTGACCAAGGACATGTATTTTTGGAGTACTGGTCAAGACTGAACCGCATGAAGCTAACATGCCCACTCTGGGACGTTTTTGTGACCTTGGTCTCTTTGGCTACAAATAAACCAAGTGGATCAGGAGTGCTTCCCGATAATGCTGTGGAGGGTGAGGAGGCTCAGACAGGGAATGCGGCCTCCTACAGAGAAAGGGCAGAGACACTTCTATCCTTGTGCGCATCTGTCTAAGGCACCTGACACCCACTGACATGGAGGAGATCGGCAGACTCAGCCAGCTCATCCTCAGCTAGCTCAGTGTGTCTACCGGGGGCTTTCTTCTCTAATAAGAACAAAAAGGCCTTCACCCTAGTAATCCAAGGTCATCGGTGACATAGATTAATAAAGTTGCCTCTTTTTTTTTTTTTTTTAATAGGGAGGAGGGATGGAACTGGCCGAAGTAGTTTCCCTGGAGAGGTTCTGGAAAGACTTCCCATAGAAAGTACAGGAGATCTGGTGATGGAGAGAGAATATTGAATACAATGAATGATTTTATGCTGGTGAATGCAAAATTCTTAAGCACTCCACCGTATCCCTTTCTTTTGGCCAATGTGGTGACAGCAAAGGGGAAGAGAGCTAGAAGTATAAAGCACCAGTGATGCCCTGATGCCCTGTTTCTGCATCCACTCATAAAACATTCACTGATACCTTCTTCAGGCCAGTCACTCTGTGGGACACCAATACTACAAAAATGCATGAGGCCCTGGCCCTGAGTGCATGGTACATTCAGAGTATCAGTGACAACTTCCCACAAGAATGTCAAAAGAGCATCAGGATGAACACTGGGATGAAACCAAGTGAGGAGACCTCTCTGAGGACCCTCCAAATTCTGCTAAGCCCAGGGCCTGGCTACTGACATTTTCTCCTGGGTCTGCAGAGCCATAGTATAAAGGGCACCGACTGATGTGCTTCCCAAAAGAGACAAAAGGTGCCAAGAGAACTTTTCCTCTCTTGAAGCTGGGAGTCCACTTTTTGGGTGGTTAACTCAAGGCCAGGGTAGAGACAAGGAACACAATGTTTCCTTGTATGTTGATCAGATAACTCCAACCAAGGCCATAAAGCAGTCACTCTCTGTCAGCTATTGGATTGAGCTTCCTGTTGAGCAAAAGGGACGTTGAAAGCCTCTGGCCTCTGCCCAATCCAGCCTCCTCTCATCCACAATAGGCACTTGTATCTATAGCCAAGACAACTGGCCCCTGGCCCCCTTGTGCTCAGAGTGATTCTTTGAAAAATCTTATCATGATAAATTAATTGGCATGGCTCCTCTGTCATCAGGGAGGGGAAGGGGCATCTGCTGTAACCTGACCACGGGGACTCTTTGTGCTCCCCACTGCCGGTGATCGGCCCTGATAGGCTCGCTGGAATGAAGGTCTGGCTGGAGGAACTTGCTTCCTTCGTCTTCACTCCCACTCCACACAAGGTTTCTCTGCCTTAAGAGAAAGGGTTCTTATTTCCAGGGCTGCCTACTCTGCTCCTTAAATTGGAAGCAATGTAAGAAAGCCATATTTGGTCAGGTGGGTTTTGCTTTAGGCTCTGTTTTAAGTTTTTACCTTATGATCCTCATGTTTTAAAATACTTTATCTGCTAAACTTTATGTACTAATTATGTTTCCTACTTCTTAAAAGACAACCCCAATAACCTCAGCTTCAGATGAAAAAGAGGATAACCATCCCCGTTACTGTGCTGATTGTTCAAGGTTTGGCCCCCTTAAAAAAAAAAAGGAAGCCCAGATTTTATTTAACTGTCTAACCTTTAAAATAGTGAAATGGTTTTCAAAATACTGAAATGGCTGTAAAGCTGACATGTCTAGCTTTGGGCACTCCCAGCTTGGGATGCACTGATACATAGTTAGGTTTCCAGTGGTACAGCTCTCCAACATGCATCTTAGAAAAGCAGGCTTATTTCCTCAAGCTCTGCTGGTATATCTTAGGAACAGATTTTATATCTCTAGTTTTGGTTCAGGCGTAGGCACACAAATAAGCCTCCTGGGCATTACATCAACTGGCTGAGAGAAAATGCTCAATAAAAATTTGTTGGATGAAGTAAATAAAAATGGCATGTATCTTTATGAACATTTTATGAATAATTCCTCTAAGTGTGAGAAAGGGGTTTTACTTGGAGAAAAAACTGTTTATCAGAAATCATTTGAAACTTGCAAAGCTTGGGTCTAGTGAATCCAGAAGCAGTTTTCAGTGTCCTGAAGGGGTCCAATATAGTACGAAGTTCTCAGATGGGCCTAGAAATTCTCAGGGGTGGTCTCTGTGCCATCTCTCTGAATACTTACTTGTGGTGGTTCGTGCAGTGAGCATAAATCCTTAGTTTGTCCCGGATCACTCGGCCTGGCCGGGGCTTCCGCTGGAGCCCAGCCACATGCACGGCCAGGACTTTGGGGCCGATCAGGCGCTTGTAAAGGAGAGAGAGCCAATAGTCCTGAAGGGAACAGAGAAACAGAGAGTCAGAGAGCGACATATACTCAGGTGTTCTGGGTAAACATACAAACACAAAGGCCAGAAAGCACTTCATACCAGGAGTATAGGGAATCAGGACAGGAAGACTCTAACCCTGTAAGCAAGGTCACCACAATGAAGCACTCATCTTCAGTTCATATGAAATGGACACTATCTAAAGAGGCCTTTGGAACCGACCAAATGAGGAAATGTCCATAGGGCAAACCCAGAGTGACACACAAAGCAAATGAACCAGTTTTTCACACATAAAAGAACAACCAGCTAGGGCCTCGAATTTTCAACTTTCTTTTCCTATGACTTTTACTTTTGGCACAGACGGTAAAGAATCTGCCTGCCATGCAGGAGACCTGGGTTTGATCCTTGGATTGGGAAGATCCCCTAGAGAAGGGAATGGCAACCCCTCCAGTATTCCTGCCTAGAGAATCCCGTGGACAGAGGAGCCTGATGGGCTACAGTCCATGGGATCACAAAGAATCAGACAAGACTACTGAGCAACTAACACACAAACGTTACTTTCATACTGGGTTATGACTTCTGTTTAATTATAGAATGTAAGGTTTCCAGTCTTTTAGGATTGTCACTAATATGAGAATCCAAAATGTCATCTTCCAAATATTGTCACTAAAGACGTTTCTGTGGTGGGAGGAAGATGAAGCCCCTTCAGACAGGAGACCAGAGTCCTGAAGTGAAGCAAAATGAAAGTCGCTCAGTCATGTCCGACTCTTTGTGATTCCATAGACTTTCCAGGCCAGAATACTGGAGTGGGTAGCCTATCCCTTCTCCAGCAGATCTTCCTGACCCAGGAACTGAACCAGGGTCTCCTGCATTGCAGGTGGGTTCTTTACCAACTGAGCTATCAGGGAAGCCCAGAGTCCTAATTCCAGAGTCCTAATTCCCAGAGTCAAAAATGCAAACAGAAGAATGCAAAACATGGTGCTAATTCTTGGTCATCCTCAATAAATCTAAACTAAAAAGTTTAGGTCTTTTAACCACTCCAAGGTCCATTTGTAACTGATTAATAAATACTGAATCTGTAATCCACACATGTATTTGAATTTACAAAAGCCTATTTACTGCCACCTTAATTTCTACTGTTGCTATTATCATGATTTATTTTTATATTTGACACTCAACATATTTTGTATTTGTTTTGTATTTGCTTTTAAATCCTACTATGGGGTAATGACTTAAGTGTTTATAACTCATCATATAAACAGGGCCTGCTAGTTTGTTTAGGAGCTTCCTCCCTCCCTGCCAATTCTGGAATTCAGTGGACATCCTATTGAGTGCAGGCATGCTATTCAAGATCTTACAGACATCAGCTTTGTTTTCTGAGCCTTCAGCTTTTCAGGCAGAAGCCTCTTAATAATCTCCCCACCCCTCCAACTTTTGTAGTCATTTATAACATCAGGTGCTTAGAAAGTTCTGGTGAACTGCATAAATCCGAACAAAGTCTCAAAGCTCCTTTGGCACCAGAATAGCTCCAGATTTTCCCTGAGCACTAACCCCTGCCCAAATATTTACCTTATTTAATTTTAAGTGCCCTTAGGATGGCAGTTAGATATGGTTTCCTTATATTTAAAATGGCTAATATGTCATCATTGTCAATCATGCAGATGAAAAGAAAAACTCATTGGTTCAATTTGCTCTTACTTGACTATAATTTGGTTTGAAGTAACCTTTGTGAAGTTATTATCATAGTCACAATATTTCCAATGGGATGTCTATGTTTTTCTCATTGATTTGTAACATAACTTTTAATATTAGTGGAAGAATCCTTTGGAATATTTATATAACAAATATTCTGTACAAGTTTGTAGTTTGCTTTTTATCACTTTTTATGATGTTTATGACATGGAGAATTTAAAAAAAATTATAGAAAAACATATCAATCTTTTTCTTTTGATTTTTTTCCTTTTCTTTTATTCTTAGAAAGTCCTTCCTCACACAAGGATCAGACCGATCTGATCCTCACTGACACTTTTTCCAGTTCTTTTTATATTACCATTTAAAAATTTAACCTTTTAACTCACTGAAAAAATACTTTGGTGCATGGTAATAACTCTATTGAGCTTCCCTGGTGGCTCAGAGGTTAAAGCGTCTGCCTGGGTTCAATCCCTGGGTTGGGAAGATCCCCTGGAGGAGGAAATGGCAACCCACTCCAGTATTCTTGCCTGGAGACTCCCATGGACGGAGGAGCCTGGTGGGCTACAGTCCATGGGGTCGGCAAAGAGTTGGGCACGACTATTATTAACTAAATAATTTACTAGTTGTTGTAGCATCATATAGTAAATAATCTATCCCTAAACGCACCTTTATCACAAACTAAATTTTATATGCATGAAGTATGTTTGTATATTGTATAATATACATTACCATATTTGTTATTATTATAATATGCCATATATACTATCTTTTAATGTATATTATAGATACATTATGCTATACAGTATTATATAATATACTATATAGTGTAATGATTATTACACTGTTATAATATTGCATATCATAGTATATGTATAGTATATACATATATATACTGATATGTGATACACATACTAATATATAATACATATAATATAAGTGATACATATATAATAATATGCATGTTATATAACACATGTATAAAATCTCATGCTGTATAGAATACATATATAAACATGTATAAGGACTTCCCAGGTCTCAGGGGTGAAGAATCCACCTGCCAATGCAGGAGATGTGGTTTGATCCCTGGGTTGGGAAGATTCCCTTGGGGGAGGAAATGGCAACTGACTTCAGTATTCTTGCCTGGAAAATCCCATGGGCAGAGGAGCCTGACTGGCTATAGTCCATAGGGTTGCAAAGAGTCAGACGACTGTGTGACTGAGCACACACACATAAATATATATGTAAATACATGCAGATATAATATATTTTATGATATGTATACCATGATACACATATTGATGAGAACTATTATATATACTATATAATAAATCCATATTACATGGATTTTTCTATTTTTTCTTCCACTGAACTCTCCATTTAAAAAATATGTTTCATATCATTTTCATAACAATTAGCATTTTAATCTGCAGATTCAAGTTTACTGCATTATAATTTTTCCTTTTCTTTCAAACATTCCTTAAGTAAATTCTGAAAGTTTTTTGTTAGTAGTGGTTGTTGTTGCAGGGAAGTTTGAAGTGAGCACAAATTTTATTCTATGTGTGGTTAGCCTCCTTGTTTTCTCTCTCTTGTGTCCTGTCAGGATGCTTATAAGAGTCATGTTTTATTTTTGACATTGGAACTTTTACCAGGAATGTGTCAATGTGAGTTTCTGCATTAATTTGCCTGTATTTGGGGACTACTTTTAATCAGAAAGACAAGACCTTTCTTCAATCTGTGAGAATTTTCTTTAAATATCGCTTCAAATTCTTATGTATCTGCTTTCCATATATAAGAGCATATATGTAACTTAATTCTGAAGCACATGAGAACCCATCACCCTTCTTAAAAGCTACCAGAAGACCCACACTCTTGCATCTAGTTATGTGAGTCTTCCTTTTCTCATTTTTGTTTTTTGCTGTCTTGCTTCATAATTTAGTTTTATCTCTGTATTTGCACCTAAGCAATATATTATTTAATTTGTTAGTTTTATAAAAATGGTATCACATGGTATGTGATTTTCTGTGACTTACTTTTGTGACATAACATTAGGCCCTGATTCATTCAGGTAGTACACATACTAAGAGTTAGTGCATGCTAAGTAGCTTCAGTTGTGTCCAACTCTTTATGACCCTATGGACAATATCCCAACAGGCTCCTTTGTCCATGGGATTCTCCAGGCAAGAACACTGGAGTGAGTTGCCATGCCCTCCTCCAGGGGATCTTGCCCACGCAGGGATCAATCTTGTGTTTCTTATGTCTCCTGCATTGGTAGGCAGGTTCTTCACCACTAGCGTCACCTGGGAAGCCCACTTAGCATTCCTTTTCAATATTCCTTTTCAGTATTGTATGATACTCCACTGTGTAAAAATACTACAGTTTATTTATCCATTCTTCTGATAGATATTTGAGTTGTGTTCTGCCTTTCCTATTTGAACATTCTTGTTTCTGTTTCCAAAGACCCAGGTGAAAAAATCTGGAGAAGCTTTACTTACTCCATCTGTGATTGTAAACCAGCAGCAGCCTCATCACCTGGGTGCTTCTTAGAAATGAAATTCATGGACTTTATCATGGGTGTACTGAATCAGAATGTCCAGGGGTGAGGCCCCCAAATTGTGTATCTTTCTAGGCGATTCAGATGCTTGATAAGGTTAGAGAAGCACTGTTCTACAGTACAAACCTAAGAGAGGAATTGCTGGGATACATGCAGGTATACAAATATTCAGGCTCACAGGATAATGCCAAGTTATTTTCCAAAGTGACTCCAATTATTCCAACTTACACGTCCTCCAGCAGTGTCTGTGTGAGTTCCCTGTGATCCACAGCCTTGCTGTTATTTTCAGACCTTTAACTTTTTACCAATCCAGTGGGCATAAAATATCCATTTCTTTTTGTATGTTGTTTAAGAAATCCTTATTCATGTCTAGTTCATAAAGATATTTTATGTTTTCTTTTAAAACTTATAGAGTTTCTTCTTTCATAGTTAAGTCTTTAAAAGCCAAAGTGAACATCAAATTTGCACCTTTACTTAGCTCTCTGCACTGTTTGCAGACTCCTTTCTCACCCTTATTCTACTCTCAGTTCCCTATCTATCCAACCTTTTTTTAAAAAAAAAAAAACTTCACTTTCCATCTCATTAGAACTGATTCAAATGTATTCTTTTTAATGGCTGAGTAATACTCCATTGCGTATGTGTACCACAGCCTTCTTATCCATTCATCTGCTGATGGACATCTAGGTTGCTTCCATGTCCTGGCTATTATAAACAGTGCTGCGATGAACATTGGGGTACATGTGTCTCTGAGGGAGAGGGTGGGATGATTTGGGAGAATGGCATTGAAACATGTATACTATCATGTAAGAAACAAATCGCCAGTCTATGTTTGATGCAGGATACAGGATGCTTGGGGCTGGTGCACGGGGATGATCCAGAGAGATGATATGGGGTGGGAGGTGGGAGGAGGGTTCATGTTTGGGAACTCATGTACACCCGTGGTGGATTCATGTCAATGTATGGCAAAACCAATACAGTATTGTAAAGTAAAATAAAGCAAAAATAAAAATTAAAAAAAAACTAACTTCACTTTCCCTCTCTCACTGTCCTTATTTCTCCCTCATGTAAACAAGCAGAATCAAATCATATTTCCTTCCTTCCTCCCTTTCTCTTCTTTCTTTTATTTTGCTACACATATGTGTCATTTATATAATCACAAATACAATTAAACAAATGGAATAATTCCTGAATATCTCTAAAGGAAATGACATGAAAAGTGAAGAAAAAATCTTTATGCATAGGGCAGGTAGGAAAAAAATAAAGAACACACACACATATATATCTAATAACAAAAACAACAAAAAGACATTGCATGAAAGATGGAATATAAAGAGAACTTTTCAAACAATAAGAATCCTAAAGAAGGAAAGCAAATATATTAGATTTTCACATCAACAAGAAAAAAAATCCAAAGCAAGGACTGCATTGCAATTTTCAAGGGACAAAGAGAGACTGAACAGACATTCTTTAAGTGTATCAGACATGAGGAGAGGTTGAAGAAAAATAGTGTCCATTCATTAGTTTGAGAGGGGAAACAAATAACAGATGACACTAGAATGACAGAGGGTTTAAATCTTTTCTTTTTCTTCAGTATTTGTCAAAAAGTCAATTGTGGTCTGAAAGCTAGAAAATGCAGTATATAGAGTAAGTTGAACCAAAATAAATGGGAAAAGAGAAAGAAACTGACGGAAGGCTGCAGAATTGACTGGATTAATCACTGAACCACGTGTTCCATGAGGTCTAAGACTACTTACCCATTCCTAAAGCCCATGCCTGGTAGAATGCCTGACTTACAGGAGGTGCTAGAATTCAGTTACGGACTGGGTACTATATTTAAGGCCTCATACTAGGCAGTAGGAATATAGTGGTGGATAAGACAAATTCAGTTCCTGCCAACATGAAGTTTATAATCTTAGCAAGAAAAATAGTCCTTAAGCCAGTGAGTTAGGTGATGAATTTTGTTAGAGCTAATGGTAACGAGAAATCTATGAGACCATATCGTATCACAGTAGATGGAACCCAGTATGCGGTGGAGGGGTATGGCCAGGGAAGAAGTTTTGTTGCCAGAACCAGCCTGGACCTCAACCTGGGGTCTGGCTTCCTGGGAGCAGACTGGAGCTTTGGAGTGTGCACCACTACTGGAAAGGTGGCAAGGGGCAGCTGCTGATGGAGATGTGATCAGGGTTTGGGCTTGTAGCCTGGGTTGTCTATACTGCATGACCATAAGACCATAAGACCCCTAGTGACGAGAAATTAGACGAGTCACTAGAAATTCTATTTTAGAAGAATATTTAACAATGTCAAAAGATGTCCATTATAGCATGCAGAAAAAGGACAGACTATTTTATTTTGAGGGGTTAAAAATGTGTCTCTGCAATTAAACTTGAAGGATATACACTCGAATGAAAACAGTTATCTCTGAGTGGTTCTCCTTTCCTTCTTCCAGTTCCTGGAAAGTCCTATCCTCCCACACCTCTGGGTCTTCAGAAATGCCATTCCCTTTGTCTAGAGTACTTCTTTGTCCCATGCCCTACCTAGCTAATTCCTTCTCATTTTTGGGGTTTCTGCCTAAGTGGAATTTCCTCTAGTGGCCTCTCTGAAGCCCATGTCCAGGTTTGGGCTTCTCTTGTACGTGATCCTGGGAAACCAGAGGTTTCCCCCCTCATAGCGATTTTCATAGTACTTGTTAATTGCCCATTTACTAGTGTATTCTCCACTAGACCCTCAGTGACACCAGGGTCCATATCTGTTTTAACAATGTCAACGAACATTTCTTGAGGGAATAATATGTGCTTCACATGTATTATCTCATTGACTTTACCAGTAAATTCTGAGGAAGCACTGTTATTTTTCCTTTTACAGGTGAGGATACTGAGGCTTAGACATAGATATAAAGCAAGGTACTGAGGTGGCAGAAGTGTAGCTCTAGCCTCAGTGTTGAATAAATATTTGTTGAATTAGTGGATGAAAATACTAAAATTATGTAGATAAATTTCACCACTGCAGTCCTCTGAATCTATGATTAAAACGTGTTGCTTGAATTAAACATACTGGCATGATCAAATGGGTAAGATGTCAGTATGCAGCCAAACATCTTGTCTCACTGATTAGTGAATTCATGCTGCTGCTGCTGCTGCTAAGTCGCTTCAGTCGTGTCCGACTCTGTGTGACCCCATAGATGGCAGCCCACCAGGCTCCCTGTTCCCTGGGATTCTCCAGGTAAGAACACTGGAGTGGGTTGCCATTTCCTTCTCCAATGCATGAAAGTGAAAAGTGAAAGTGAAATCGCTCAGTTGTGTCCGACTCTTCGCGACACTATGGACTGCAGCCTTCCAGGCTCCTCTATTCATGGGATTCTCCAGGCAAGAGTACTGGAGTGGGGTGCCATTGCCTTCTCCAGAATTCGGTCTGAAGCTCCCTTAAAAATTCACAGCAAGTGCTGCCAGGAGATAAAAATCAGTCCCATCCTCACTCCCCCTTCCAAATGCTATGAGTTAGTAAAACAGAGGCAGGCCATAGTTCACTGGCTGAATTAGATACAGGGAAAAGCAAGAGGTAGACACCCTCATCCTTGCTGATCTATCCCCCTAAGATGCCTTGTAATCCTGTTTGCTGCACTCTGAAGACATGAGCAGAGCCCAGAATAGGCCGGAAATATGAAGAACTGCTGCTGCTGCTGCCAAGTCACTTCAGTCGTGTCCGACTCTGTGTGACCCCATAGACGGCAGTCGACCAGGCTCCCTGGTCCCTGGACTCTCCAGGCAAGAACACTGGAGTGGGTTGCCATTTCCGAAGAACTAACCTGGGACAAAAGTGATAATCAACTGAGCACTGCAGGGAAGATAAAGAGTGCAGGCTGCCAGAATCTCAATTTAAGCTGGGGTTCAGCAAACAGAAAAGTCAGTGATAATAATAAATCTGCTTTCCACTAGGATGTCAGATTTCCTAAATTCACTGCATTCTTCTTGATTCTCTGAGGGATTCGCTGAAGTAATAAGTTATACATTATTATTATCTACCCTCAGTTGCTAGTTCTTTGAAACTGTCTTCTGACACAGAGCTCCTAAATACCTTAAATTTCCTAGGTGTTAGGAACATCTTTTGTTCTAATGAGTTTACTCTTACTGGGCTCCTGGATGGGGCTGGTCACTGGAAAGACCAAGTATATTTAGAAGTTTGGAACTTTCAGCTATACTCTCCCATTCTCTGGAGAGCAGAGAGGAACTATAAATGGAGTTAATAATTAATAATATCTACATGAGGACTTCCCTGGTGGCTCAGACGGTAAAGCATTTGCCTACAATGCGGGAGACCTGGGTTCGATCCCTGGGTCGGGAAGATCCCCTGGAGAAGGAAATGGCAACCCACTCCAGTACTCTTGCCTGGAGAATCCCATGGATGGAGGAGCCTGGTGGGCTATAGTCCATGGGGTCGCAAAGAGTCGGACACGACTGAGTGATTTCACTACTTCACTACTACATGAGGTAGCCCTCATAAAATCCCCAAAATACGAGGTCTGGCGAGCTTCTGGGTTGGTGAACACATCCATGTGTTGGAGGCTCCTATGTACAAGACTCTTCTGGACCTCACCCTATGTATGTCTTCAACTGGCTGTTCATCTGTATCCTTCATCATATAATACGCTGATTAGCTTAAGTGTTTCCCTGAGTTCTGTGAACTGATCTAGCAAGTTATCAAATCTGAGGAAGAAAGTCAAAGGAATGCTGATTTAGAGATGGTGTTGGTCAAAAGTACTAGGGACAACCTGGGACTTGCAACTGGCATCTGAATTTGGGGCAGTCTTGTAAGAGAGCCCTTAAGTTGTGGGATGTGACACCAACTCCAGATAGATGGTGCCAGAACTGCACTGAACTGTAGGGCACCCAGCTGATGTCAGATAATTGGCTGTATGAAAAAAAACCCACATGCTGTGCTAGAATTGCTATGAGTATAGCAGCAGTGTGAGAGTAAATGAAAAAATAGTGAGTTTCCCCTAAACAGATTCCTCGTTCCATGCACAGTTATTTTTTATCCAGGGTGCAGGGCAATATGCTAGGACTAATCCCTTCTCTAGAATGCCAGGACCCTGGGAGAAAGTATATCATTTCCTTGATCTTAAAACATACAGCAGGGTCTTTCAGCCTCAACACTTTTGGTAGCTTGGGTCTGATGGTTGTCTGTTGTGGCAGGTTGTCCTGGTGCAGGATATTTAGCAGCATCGCCAGCCTACAACTTCTAGATGCCAGTAGCATACCCTTTCTCTAGTTGTAACAACCAAAAGTGTCTTCAGATACTGCCAAATCTCCCCTGGGGGTCCTTATTTGGCAAACCACTGATCTAGAAAGTGGAAAGTAGAAAATACTGGTGCATCCCACACTTCATAGAGTATCTCATAAATATATGTGGACACACTCATACCTGTTTATTTATGGAGTAGATAGCCTTTCCCTTCTCCAGGAGATCTTCCCAACCCAGGCATCGAACCGAGGTCTCCCACATTGCAGGCAGATTCTTTACCAGCAGTGTGCAGTGGAAGTAAATAGTATCCCATTAAACCTAACATTTTGTTTGATGAATGTCTAAGATCTTAAGAATGACTTAGGAATATTCTTCCTAATCACCCCAGTTAACTGTTTTCAAGCATGGAAAACTTGAGCTATGCTCTTTACTTTTGCAATGGAGTTAGTTCCCTGGACCTCTTTGGATTTCCAGACACTTGTGTATGATCCTAGCAGAGGCAGAGAAGCAGGAGCTTTGGAGTTAAGCACAGTGGGATTGAAATTCCAGTTATATAAATTTCATTTATCTGTGATAATTGCAAGTAACTCAGCTGCTTTAAGCCACAAGTTCCTCAACCATGAGGACCTTTCTTGCTTGATCATGATGAACTTTAAAAGAGACAAGGTTTGGGAAAATGTTTGGCCCAGTTCTGGAAGGTAGAATCAGTTCCTATTGATTAATGTTTTCTCTCTTCTGGTGCTTTTCACTCAGGAAGCAGGAGTAAGGGGAAGCCCTCATCCCAGTGGCTAGTGCCCCAGAATATTCTTTCAGCTTCTTGAAACAGAGAGGGGAGGTGGCAAAGTCATGCTGGGAAAATCAAGGAGGACTCTTGAGTGTGACTTATAGCTTTCACCTCAAGTGCGTAAGAAGTTGAGAGGCAGTAAGTGAAGACTGGGCTTAAGTGGGTAGGGCTTTGACAAGGATAATGTCCTCACAAAGTGATAGGGCTGCTGGTACAGAGGTTTTGTTTCACTCAGGAGACCTCTTTAACATCATTTTTTGTCATCTGTAATGGAACAGAACTAACTGAAGTCAGACTTGGATTTTAGTTCAACTTCAGTACTTCCTGGGTGTGACTACTACCTTGGGCAAGTTACTCTCTCCTCTAAGCCTCAGGCCTGTCATCTGTAAAACAGGATAACACTTGTGCCTACCTCTGAAGATGTTCGGAGAAGGCAATGGCACCGCACTCCAGTACTCTTGCCTGGAAAATCCCATGGACAGAGGAGCCTGGTAGGCTGCAGTCCATGGGGTTGCTAAGAGTCAGACACGACTGAGCGACTTCACTTTCACTCTTCACTTTCATGCATTGGAGAAGGACATGGCAACCCACTCCAGTGTTCTTGTCTAGAGAATCCCAGGGACAGAGGAGCCTGGTAGGAGGCCGTCTATGGGGTTGCACAGAGTCGGACACGACTGAAGTGACTTAGCAGTAGCAGCAGCAGCTGAAGATGTTGTGAAGATTAACGTAAAAATGCAATGTTCATTGCAGCACTGTTTATAACAGCCAGGACATGGAAACAACCTAGATGTCCATCAGCAGATGAATGGATAAGAAAGCTGTGGTACATATACACAATGGAGTATTACTCAGCCATTAAAAAGAATACATTTGAATCAGTCCTAATGAGATGGATGAAACTGGAGCCGATTATACAGAGTGAAGTAAGCCAGAAAGAAAAACACCAATACAGTACACTGACACATATAAATGGAATTTAGAAAGATGGTAATGATAACCCTGTATGCAAGACAGCAAAAGAGACACAGATGTATAGAATGGACTTATGGACTCTGAGGGAGAGGGAGAGGGTGGGATGATTTGGGAGAATGGCATTGAAACATGTATACTATCATGTAAGAAACGAATCGCCAGTCTATGTTCGATACAGGATACAGGATGCTTGGGGCTGGTGCACGGGGATGATCCAGAGAGATGATATGGGGTGGGAGGTGGGAGGGGGATTCAGGATTGGGAACTCATGTACACCCGTGGCGGATTCATGTCAATGTATGGCAAAACCAATACAGTATTGTAAAGTAAAATGAAGTAAAAATAAAACTTAAAAAAAAATGCAAGCAAAGGCCCAGTGCCTAGTGAGTAACAGACACTGAGAAATACCAGCTAATATTACTATTAATAATCATCTTCTATAAATGCCGTGCTATAGAATGGGGAAGACTAGAGATCTCTTCAAGAAAATTAGATATACCAAGGGAACATTTCATGCAAAGATAGGCTCGAAAAAGGACAGAAATGGTATGGACCCAACAGAAGCCGAAGATATTAAGAAGAGGTGGCAAGAATACACAGAAGAATTGTACAAAAAAGATCTTCATGACCCAGATAATCACAATGGTGTTATCATTCACCTAGAGCCAGACATCCTGGAATGTGAAGTCAAGTGGGCCTTAGAAAGCATCACTACAAACAAAGCTAGTGGAGGTGATGGAATTCCAGTTGAGCTATTTCAAATCCTGAAAGATGATGCTGTGAAAGTGCTGCACTCAATATGCCAGCAAATTTGGAAAACTCAGCAGTGCCCACAGGACTGGAAAAAGTCAGTTTTCATTCCAATCCCAACGAAAGGCAATGCCAAAGAATGCTCAAACTACCGCACAATTGCACTCATCTCACACGCTAGAAAAGTGATGCTCAAAATTCTCCAAGCCAGGCTTCAGCAATACATGAACCATGAACTTCCAGATGTTCAAGCTGGATTTAGAAAAGGCAGAGGAACCAGAGATCAAACTGCCAACATCCAATGGATCATGGAAAAAGCAAGAGAGTTTCAGAAAAATGTCTATTTCTGCTATATTGACTATGCCAAAGTCTTTGACTGTGTGGATCACAATAAACTGTGGAAAATTCTGAAAGAGATGGGAATACCAGACCACCTGACCTGCCTCATGTGGAACCGGTATGCAGGTCAGGAAGCAACAGTTAGAACTGGACATGGAAAAACAGACTGGTTCCAAATTGGAAAAGGAGTACGTCAAGGCTGTATATTGTCACCCTGCTTATTTAACTTCTATGCAGAGTACATCATGAGAAACGCTGGGCTGGAAGAAGCACAAGCTGGAATCAAGATTGTTGGGAGAAATATCAATAACCTCAGATATGCAGATGACACCACACTTATGGCAGAAAGTGAAGAGGAACCAAAAGGCCTCTTGATGAAAGTGAAAGAGGAGAGTGAAAAAGTTGGCTTAAAGCTCAACATTCATAAAACGAAGATCATGGCATCTGGTCCCATCACTTCATGGGAAATAGATGGGAAAACAGTGGAAACAGTGTCAGAGTTTATTTTTTGGGGCTCCGAAATCACTGCAGCTGGTGATGAAATTAAAAGACGCTTACTCCTTGGAAGGAAAGTTATGACCAACCTAGATAGCATATTAAAAAGCAGAGATATTACTTTGCCAACAAAAGTCCATCTAGTCAAGGCTATGGTTTTTCCAGTGGTCATGTATGGATGTGAGAGTTGGACTGTGAAGAAAGCTGAGTGCTGAAGAATTGATGTTTTTGAACTGTGGTGTTGGAGAAGACTCTTGTGAGTCCCTTGGACTGCTAGGAGATCCAACCAGTCCATCCTAAAGGAGACAAGTCCTGGGTGTTCATTGGAAGGACTGATGCTGAGGCTGAAACTCCAGTACTTTGGCCACCTCATGCGAAGAGTGGACTCATTGGAAAAGACTGTGATGCTGGGAGTGATTGGGGGCAGGAGGAGAAGGGGATAACCGATGATGAGATGGCTGGATGGCATCACTGACTTGATGCACATGAGTTTGGGTGAACTCTGGGAGTTGTTGAAGGACAGGGAGGCCTGGTGTGCTGTGATTCATGCGGTCGTAAAGAGTCTGACACGACTGAGTGACTGAACTGAACTGAGGCTTCCCTAGTGGCTCAGTGGTAAAGAATCTGCCTGCAATATGAGAGACGTGGGTTCAATCCCTGGGTTGGGAAGATCCTTGGATAAAGAAATAGAAACACGCTTCAGTATTCTTGCCTGGGAATACTGAATTTCCTGGGAGGGTATAGTCCATGGTGTCGCAAAACAGTTGGACATGACTTAGCAACTAAATAACAATATGTATTGTATTTGAATATATTTTAGAAAGGATGAATGATAGGAAAAGTCAGGCCCAAGGTAGACAAAATGCAATTCAAACAACTAGCCAATCAAAAGAGAACAGAGGATTAAGTATGTATGGGATAAAAACACAGGAACAAGACAGAAAGAAAAAGTGGGCCATAAAAGATAAAGGTTAAAAGTGAATAGTGCCACTTTTAAGAAAAAGTTGGGGGCCAGTTACTTGTGTGAATCAAACTCTTGGAGAATCAGGTCAGGGACAAGTTTTCACTAGAAATGAATAAACAGGTAGTAGATGTTTTTGGTCTGTATATCATCATCATTAGCATCAGCCACTAGAAATGGAGGAGAAGGGGGAGACAGAGGATGGGATGACTGGATCATCTACTCAATGGACATTAGTTTGAACAAACTCCAGGAGATAGTGAAGGACAGGGAAGCCTGATGTGCTGCAGTCCATGAGGTTGCTGCAGCCCGTGGGGTCACAAAGAGTTGGACACGACTGAGCAACTGAACAACAATAGAAATGAATACATGGGTAGTAGATTTTTTTGGCCTGGATATCACCATCATTCTACAGTTGCTGAGCACCTGTGATACACTGGACAAACAGAAATAACTAGGATACACTTTCACACCTTGAAGAGCTCAAGAATTTAACTTGGTGAAAGCCAGTAATGTCTTTAAGTAGATTTTGGGTAAACTCTGAGGTCCCATCTCTCTAACTGACTTATCCTTTGGGTGTTGGTGGACAGAGGGTACAAGTGTGTGACCTTGAGCAGATCTCCTCTTTTATTCCAAACCTTTTTTGTCCCCAAAGTATTTGAACAAATCAGGGAAGTGCATGTGAGGTGCTTAGAGAAGAGGCTTCATAATAACAGGCTGCCTTCTGGACAGGCTACAGAAGACGGAGATTCCTGGAAGCGTCTAGAGAGGAGCTGGTTCACTCCTTGGTTCAGGGCAGCAGAATGCTAGCACCTTTCTGAATAAGAAAGAGTTGAGTTAAGCCCGTTGAAGTCAGCCACAGACTTAACCGCAGCTCCAACAGGCCAAAGTCAGGGTCAACCAATCCCAGAGGAGATATTTTCTTGACAAATCTGATGAGCTCAGGGGATTCAGAACCCCAAAGTGAAAGGTGGTCTCCACCCAGACAGCTCTAGGAAAGCCCGTGGAACATTTCCTTGTCCACAAGCTATTTTGCAGCTGTTTCAATTAAAGAATTAAACTGTATCTGAGTAGCAGCAACATCCCCGAGAGCCAAATTGGATTTCTCCTTGGAAAACGAGCTACAGACCACATTTTTATTGTGCAGACACTCATTAACAAAAAAACAAAACAAAACAAAAAACCAGTCGAGAAAGATGTTTTCCTGCTTTGGAGACTTTAAAAAGCATTTAATTCAATTTGGCATGCATGGCTGAACCTAAAATGGCTACAGTGTGTAACTGGCGGGAAAGCATGACCAACTTGCAGCTCTGTCTATCAATCCATCCTCCACAGGACAAATACACCTCACACTCAGCTGGGGTTAGCAGAAGGGGTTAGCTCCCTTTACTTTTTCCGAACACTGGCAAGGGGCTTTCAATGGTTCAGTCACTTCTAAGGTCAAGATCTTTCCTGAGGAAAAGAAATGCTGGCTGCAGATAGCTAGATTAGCCTCCCCATCTCTCCCCTTGCTCCTGGGCAGAAATTAAATTGCTGGGGAAGGCCACACTGATAGACCCTAGGATCATCTGCAGAGAGATTGAAAAACCAGTTGTCAGGAAATTGTCCCAAATAACTTCACATTTTACTCTTTTAAGTGTAGGATATGCTGTCTGTGCTTGTATGGGGGCCATTAAGGTTGTCTCGATTCCAGACTCGGCTCTACAAGGCCCATCTCCAGTGGATCCAGGCCTCGCACTATATCAGACTTCAAGGTGCAAGGTAAGATCTGTCATTTAAGGAGACACTGTGTATCTAATGGCTTTTAGGACATTTTCATTGCTATCAGACATTCTGTGATTTTAAAATAATAATTAATTTTTCAGTCACCAAAGTATATTTACTACTCCAAAGCCAGGGCATGTGTGTAGAAATATGGAAAAGATGAAGAATCAAGCTGGGGATGGACAGAGATCCTTTGTTCCCCTTCATTTCCTATAATAGATGCTGGTAGGTACTTTGTTCTTTTTTATGAAAACCAAAGAAGTGTGTGGGGTTTCGAGGTAGTCCTGGGATGGGAGTAAGTAGTTCTTGTGGGAAAAACCACTTCCATCAGGGAATCTCGAGAGGAGGAGACAGGCAACAGAGACTGCATCTATCCTGTGCCTTGGGTCTAGTTCTCATGGTGACCACTTTTGTCAACATCAAGTGAAGAGAAGGACTGGTAGCTAACTGGCAAAGCCATGTTGCCAACCTGGATCATTCTTAGCAGAAAATACACTAGAAACGAGATTAACCAAAGTAGTCCTTTGTATGGCATTTTTTTTCTGGATTGGGGCTTGATTTTGACCAGAGACTATAAGCTGTCCTCCTGGTTGGACACAGCACAGAACCATTGGAAGAGGTCTTTATTTCCAGCCATTACCTCATCCTTACTATTCAGGGAGGGATTGAGAGTTAGTGACAGGAACACTTTGGAGCAAGTACTTTGCCAATATATATTATTATTCTTAATAAGTGCAAATGGGAAGCCAAAGTACAAACTCAGTAATTACCTTTGATATTTCCCCACATATTGGAAATCAATCATTACAAACCTAAGAGCTTCACTTATGGGGCTTTACAGACTTTGCACAAAGAAATATTAATTGATGGGGAAGCTGGAAAGAACAGCAACCTTGGCATAGAAACCCACTATGAAATAAAATAGGGACTCTTTGAAATGTGCAAAATTTTCAAAGTTCAAAATAAAGTCCAGTTCCAGGAAACTGCCAGCTGGAGAACAGCTTACTGAACCCTGATGAAGACATTATTATAAACTTCATCACATAATTTGATAATTCTGACATTTGCAAAAGCACTGACATAAGTCTTGAATTGCACAAAGTCAAATTCTCCCTGCAAAAGAAGCTGGATGGAAAATTTTATCCTAATTTTTCTCTGATCACCATTTCTTAGTTTTAAGTGACAGCAGTTGTTTTAAAAGTATAACTGGGACACTGAAAATGCATTTAAAATATCCCTTATAATTAAGAAGTAAAGTCTGTGTTATATAGGTTCACTACCTGGTCTCTCACTTTTACCTCAGTGAAGTTTCCTTGTAAATTGGAATGAAAAAATTGGCAGAGTTCCCACCTATCTTCTCTACTTCCTTAGCTGAAGATATAAACAAAATTTTCAGATGTTCTTGATAGAAACTGGAGCAGAAAGGCCAATAGGTTAGGGGATTTTCATAATGAGATTTCCTTTGGTGAAGTCAAGGTTCTGTTCCACCTATTTTCCCAACTACCCAATCCTATAAGTGTTCGTTCTCATACTCAGAAGGGCCCTGTGCTCGAAAGAGCCCTGCATTCGGCTTAATGCTCTCCTGTTACTGTCTTGAAATTCTTGATAACTTTGTCTTTCATTTTGTTTTGTAAATGAAATCTAATGAGACAAGGAAGCACGCATGTGAGCAGAGCAAATGTACCAATGTGTGTGTTTATAGTTCTCTGCTCTCCAATTAACACAGAGTGTTTTTATGAGCTCCACAGCACAGAATTCTGCTGAATCCATAACTTGTGGGAGTACAAGACAAGTGTGCACAAATGAGAAGCGGAGTGGCTGAGAGCCTCAAGAGGCCACACTTTCTGGTCACACCAGAACTCATTTCAAACACAGGAAGAAGGCAATAGCTTTCTATGAAACATAAAAGAATCCTATCAAGTCCTTTCTTACTCATATTACTTCTCTGTATCAGCCAATCAGAAGTAAAAGGAAAGCGAGAGCAACCCACAGTTCCTATTTCTATCAGTCCTTTCTTACTTATCAGTAATCTGCAGGTAGGGAACATTGGTAGAATGTCCAGATGTCAAGAAGTGAAGTAAAATAGTTGAGTTAATTTTGTGCAGTGATTCCATTGTTATGGTAAGAACAAAATACATATGCGTATATATAGGCTATAAAATATAAATTGTATAATTTTGGTAATTCACATACAACCTAAATGCTCTATTAACATTTAAGTCTCACGTGCACAATATCAAGATGAAAGGCAAAAGTCATGCTAATTATTTAAAATTTTATTTCTTTACGTAGAACATCATTAAATAGCAAGTGAAAGATGTCATAGTCAAGAGAGAGACTGGCAGAAAGCAAAAAAGCTTCGCATTCTAGTAACTTTAATGGCATTTTTAAGAAGTTGAGGTTCCACATCTTCATTTTGCATGGGGTCCTGTAGATTATGTCGGTGGCCTGATCAGTCTTTACTTTTCTTAATAATGCTATGGCATTGTAATAGCTCTTCTTGTATGCTTCATAGGCAGATACCATAAAATAGGGTGGGAGTCCAAAAAACAAGAAAGAATGATGGGCTGCTTTCTGGGAAGACAGGCCTAAGGGCGATCCTAAGTGGGTTTTTGACTATAAAAGGAAAAGCCGTGGGAGTAGAAGAAAAGATAGCAGCTGCTAATAAGAGAAATAGAAGGATTCTTCTCTGGTGAAACTTGGGTCTGATGAGTGAAGCCCACGAGTTTCAGAGAAAGCCAAGCAGACCCATGGGCTGCTGTAGTGACCTACATCTACTTCTGTGGCCTTCAGGTTTCAGAAGAACAGGAAATGAAATATTAGGAGTAGGGTGGGCTGAGGAGCATGTGAGCTCAGCAGGGCATGTGTGTGCATGCGGGCTAAGTCGCTTTAGTTGTGTCTGGATCTTTGTGATCCTTTGAACTGCAGCACACCAGGCTCCGCTGTCCATGGGATTCTCTAGGCAAAAATACTGGAGTGGGTTGCCATGCTCTCCTCCAGGGGATCTTCCCAACCCAGGGACTGAACCTGTCTTTTACGTCTGCTGCATTGGTAGGCTGTTTCTTTACCATTGTTGTCACCTGGGAAATCCCAAAAGGGCGAGACTGGTAGAAAAATTCTTCAATATTTTACTTCCATAAAGGAATTTGAGAATTTGGCAGCATGAGGGAAGTAGCATTTGGCAGCTTTTAATATCCGTATAAATAAGGTTTCAACCTAAAATTTTTGATGTAACTCTCCAGTAAGAATACCTCTTTTGTAGGTTAGATGCTCCCACAGTAGCAAAGCAAGATTATATCAAGGGTTGTCTAAGAATGTATTGTCTACGATGTAATTTCCAAACATTATAAACTCCTTAGTCATGCCACAGAACAGGGATATTATGACTGTTTCAGGCAAAAAGTCCACAGCCTCGGAAGCTGGAGTTTCTGCTATCTCTATCTTTGCAGTGTGGTTAGATGTGGAAGGGTGCTACTTAAGGATCTGGAAGTGTGCTCTTTAAGTTGCGTGCTACTTGAGGACCCAGTGTAGGGGGAAGGTATAGGAGAGGGCTGGGTGCAGCAACGGAACCTCATCCCTGTAACTACAGTGATTACAATTGTCTTTTACAATGAGCTTGTGTTCAGGTGGGTGATAGAGACAATAACTGACAATTCTTATAAGAAAACTATACAGCTTTATGGCTTTGGTATAACTGTGAAATAGAAATGTATATAAGTCATTTACACAAGCATCATTTCTAGTGGCATTATAACAATCACATTATTAGATGTATCAGATCAACTCTGATGTAAGTTTTATTTTGGTTAAAACACTAACTCCAATATTAAATTAAACTCTATAGTATAAAGTTTAGCACTAGCCATGGGGAACGAGTCTCATTCCTTGATTCAGATTTCAGTGTCTGTGTTCATATAGCACAGCCATCTGCTCATGACTTCAAAAATAAATACAGAGAACATTGTTTCTAAATGACCTGGAGGCTAAAATACAGAATGTGGTCATCATTAAGTTTACAGATGACACTAATGGGAAGAAGGGTGGGTTAGGAATTCACATAGAAATAAATGCAGGGTAGAGGCCTGGAGAGAAAATCTCAACCATAAAAGTAAATGATGATAAAGGACTGCCTTTGTGTGGTCATGACTAGATTAGGATCAGGGCTCACTGGGCTTGAGGGAGATGATGCTGGTATAAATTTCTGGGGCCTACCACTCTGCAACAGGGGCCAGTGTCCAACTGTGCTAACACCAACTCAAGTCCCTTGCAAGAATTTTCAGCCTTGCTTGGGAAAGGGTGGAAATATTTTCAGGAGACTCAAACCCATTCTGGGGTTTGTACAGCACTGTTGTGATTTAAGATGATACTATTCAGGGGTTTGCATAAAAGGAGGCAGAATATAAAAAATGTTTCTTTTCTTATCCTTACTAATTCCCGTCCAGTTCATTTCTACCTCCTACTCCAGCTCTCATCTGCCCACTTCAGCCCTCTTCATTTCCCTAACCCTAATCCGAGTCATCAGTTTCCATCTGGTCTGCAACAGCCTTCTCTCTAGACTTCTCTGCCTCTGCTCTTGACTGTTTACAATCCATTCTCCACAGAGCAGCTAAAGTAATCCTTCTCAAACTTAGATCAGATGGGTTCCTTGTTAAAATCCATCAGAGGCTGCTAATCGCTCTTAGACTAAAATCCAAGCTCTGCAGTTCAGTCGCTCAGTCATCTCCAACCTTTTGCGACCCCATGGACTGCGGCACACCAGGTCTCCCTGTCCATCACCAACTCCAGGAGCTTACTCAAACTCATGTCCATTGTGTCAGTGATGCCATCCAATCATCTCATCCTCTGTCATCCCCTTCTCCTCCTGCCTTCAATCTTTTCCAGCACCACGGTCTTTTCCAGTAAGTCAGTTCTTCGCATCAGAAGGCCAAAGCATTGGAGTATCAGCTTCAATATCAGTCCTTCCAATGAATATTCAGGATTGATTTACTTTAGGATGGATTGGTTGGATCTCCTTTCAGTCCAAGGGACTCCCAAGAGTCTTCTC
Source organism: Capricornis sumatraensis (assembly GCF_032405125.1). Classification (NCBI taxonomy): domain Eukaryota; kingdom Metazoa; phylum Chordata; class Mammalia; order Artiodactyla; family Bovidae; genus Capricornis; species Capricornis sumatraensis. The sequence continues at coordinate 20,058,398 of NC_091091.1, forward strand.
CAACACCACAGTTCGAAAGCATTAATTCTTCGGTGCTCAGCTTTCTTTGTAGTCCAACTCTCACATCCATACATGACTACTGGAAAAACCATAGCCTTGACTAGATGGACCTTAGTCGGCAAAGTAATGTCTCTGCTTTTGAATATGCTGTCTAGATTGTCATAACTTTCCTTTCAAGGAGTAAGCGTCTTTTAATTTCATGGCTGCAGTCAACATCTGCAGTGATTTTGGAGCCCAAAAAAACAAAGTCAGCCACTGTTTCCACTGTTTCCCCATCTATTTGCCGTGAAGTGATGGGGCTGGATGCCATGATCTTAGTTTTCTGAATGTTGAGCTTTAAGCCAACTTTTTCACTCTCCTCTTTCACTTTCATCAAGAAGCTTGTTAGTTCTTCACTTTCTGCCATAAGGGTGGTGTCATCTGCATGTCTGAGGTGATTGATATTTCTCCCAGCAATCTTGATTCCAGCTTGTGCTTCTTCCAGCCCAGCGTTTCTCATGAAGTACTCTGCATATAAGTTAAATAAGCAGAGTGACAATATACAGCTTTGACGTACTCATTTTACCATTTGAAACCAGTCTGTTGGTCCATGTCCAGTTCTAACAGTTGCTTCCTGACCTGCATACAGCTTTTTCAAGAGGCAGGTCAGGTGGTTTGGTATTCCCATTTCTTTCAGAATTTTCCACAGTTTATTGTGATCCACATAGTTAAAGGCTTTGGCATAGTCAATAAAGCAGAAATAGATGTTTTTCTGGAACTCTCTTGCTTTTTCAATGATCAAACAGATGTTGACAATTTGATCTCTGGTTCCTCTGCCTTTTCTAAATCCAGCTTGAACATCTGGAAGTTCACGGTTCACATATTGCTGAAGCCTGGCTTGGAGAATTTTGAGCATTACTAGCATGTGAGATGACTGCAATTGTGAGGCAGTTTGAGCATTCTTTGGGATTGCCTTTCTTTGGGATTGGAATGAAAACTGACCTTTTCCAGTCCTGTGGCACTGCTGCATTTTCCAAATTTGCTGGCATATTGAGTGCAGCACTTTCACAGCATCATCTTTCAGGATTTGAAATAGCTAAAAGATGATGGTGTGATCTCTTCACGGTGATCTTTCTCCCTTTACCAGCTGGTTCCTGCTTAGCTGCCCGACCCCAGGAGAAGAGTCACTCTTCTCCTGCTTCGCCACATCTTGCTTCCTTCTCTGTTCTATGAACCCTCTGGGCTTCCTCCCTTATAAGGCCCCAGCACAAAAGTGCTTCCTGTAGCTCTTCTTGAAATTGCCTCATTCTGATCCTTTAGGTCTCTGCTTAGGTCTCCGTCTTCAGGGATCTATCTTTCATCACTTTACCCCAAATAGCCCCTTCACTAGATTTCCTTAAACCTTCATTGCATTTCTCATTATCTGTAGTAACTATTTTATTTATCTGGTCACTTATTTATTATGTCTCTTCCCTAGATAGACTCTGAGGTTGAGAGCAAGAGTTCATGTCTGTTTCTTTCGTAGCTATAGTCCCAGAAAGTAGCACGGTGTTAGCACAAGGCTGGTTGGTACTCAGTAAGTATGTGTTGAGTAGCTAAACTCATTTCCTATCACAAGGCCACTGCAGCGCCCACCAGATTTTAAAAATAGATCTCTGTATTCTGTGGTCTGCAGTTACAGAGTTGATGAATGCACCTGGACAGTAAAATTAACCCTGTTTTCAAGCTCACAAGTTGCTTATCTGAGGCCCTTCAAATCTGGGACAGGTAGATATCATGCATGGTCAGATAACCTCTGAACCTCTGAACCTTCTATTACAGCAGTGGCCACTTTGGAGAAAATATCCTTTTGTTTGTGAACTTTCCACCAACATGTTCTGTGCCTTGGAGAATGCCTCTAAATTCAGTGTCACCTACATTCTCATGAAGGTGACTTTAACATCTGCCTTCTAGATTGTGAATGATGATGAGAGAGACAACAATTAAATGGTTCCTCATCCCTGACAGCCTCACAGCAGGCATCCCTCTGTTCAACCCAAAGTCACTCATCACTCTTCTTTGTCTTCCCTAGCCAGCTTGTAGTTCATTTGACTGGCTTCAATTCAACGCACTTAAGTTTTGAAAGCTGAGCTTTACGAGATACAATTCTAGATGCTTATATTCTCTGAGTCATGTCCTTTTATCAGAAAACATGTGATGTGAGTTTTAAGGGGGCATTTCCGGAGGCAGAGCCGGAATTATTTTTAAAAAGAGTTGGAGAACAAGAGGATCATCACTTTAGGCCACATGGTGATTCCATCAGTGGAGCTAAGTGTGTGCAAATCAAACTGTGAGAGCCAGTGGAGGACAGACACCCAATTAGTTACAATAACCTCTGACTGGTAAGTGACAGGAGAGACCTATGAAATTGTGGACCCCCGGAAAGAAATTTGGAGAAGAAACCACTCTGAGTTTCTGGTCTGGTGTGTCAGCCGGAGGTGTAGTCCCTCTGAGAATTGTACTGTAATTCATTAGAACATGGGGAGCCAGGTGATTGGGAAGCGGCAGCCCCAAATGAGCTTCACAGTTACTGCGAATGAAAGAGGAAGGCCATATATTTTTTAACAGAAAAATCCATATAAATCTGACAGCTCTACCCCACTCATAGCAAATCCCAATCATATCTAGCCAAACCACTCTATTTTCCTGACGCAGACATGCACAGTGGAAAAGCACTGTGAAAAATCAGTGGTAATAACCTCAAACCGCTTTGAGTACACTCTGGGCTCAATCATGGTATCTTTGGATCTGTTCAGAGCAAGGTAGGTCACCTTGCATTTTCAACATGCCCCCCCCACACCCCCAAACCCTTAATCAACTAACCTGCAGCAATAACTTCATATACATTGGATAAATTATACAAGGAAATTGCTTTTCTCCTTAAATCATATTAAGCTTTTCTGTTTTGAAATTTCTAAGTTATTGGTCTTAGATAATACTGTTATCCAGTTGAAAATGAAAGTCTCTCAGTTGTGTCCAACTCTTTGTGACTCTTTACAACTCTGTATAGTCCATGGAATTCTCCAGGCCAGGATACTGGAGTGGGTAGCCTTTCCCTTCTCCAGGGATCTTCCCAACTCAGGGATCAAACCCACATCTCCCGCATTGCAGGTGGATTCTTTACCAGCTGAGCCACCAGGGAAGCCCAAGAATACTGGAGTGGGTAGCCTATCCCTTCTCCAGCGGATATTCCCAACTCAGCAATTGAACTAGGGTCTCCTGCAGGTAGACTCTTTACCAGCTGAGCTACTATTTTGTTTTTGTTGCACTGAAAGAGACAGAGATGAAAATAGTATTTTTTTTAAAAAAAACTTTCCACTTAAATCTGCAAATGTATTGATGCAGATGCTTACCTGATGACTCAGGATAAAGAGTCTGCCTGCAATGCATGAGACATAGGAGACCCAGGATTCAACCACTGGGTGGGGAAGATCCCCTGGAGGAGGAAATGGCAACCCACTCCAGTACTCTTGCCTGGAGAATCCCATGGACAGAGGAGCCTGGTGGACGATAGTCCATGGGGTTGCAAAGAGTTGGACACAACTTAGTGACTAAGCACATACCCTTTGATTAAGTAATTTTATTTCCAAATATTTTTACTACAGACCTATAGCAATACACTATGACATCCTTAACCACCTGTCTTCCCCATTTTTGTACCCAAGCAGCTGAATGTAACTGGAAGCACGTATAATCAGGCAGACAGGTTTCACCTTAAATATGGTCATATGATTCCACACCTCATATGTGTTCTTGGTGCTATCAGTAATCCTATGATATTTCTCTAGCTTCTTTATCAAGTTGCCATTTCCTTCTCCAGGGGATCTTCCTGACTCAGGGATCAGGAACCCAGGTCTCCTGTGTTGCAGGCAGACGCTTTACTATCTGAGCCATCAGGGAAGTCCAAGATTTTGTACATTTCCTCTCTATTAAAATCCTCTTCTCTACTCACTTCCCTTCCTCTCAGCCCATGACCTCGCCCTATACTTTAAGCAATATAAGAAATCATGATTTGAGAGCTCCTTTCCTCCCATCACTCAATTCACGTACGATTGTCTCTGTATCCTATTCTTCCGATAGGAGTCAGAGTACTGTTTCTCCTAAAGAAGGTCAGCCTACATCTCTCATCCTGTTTCTCGCCTGTGTCATCAGTCCTCATACTTTCACCTGACTTTAAATGCACTGATAAATTTATATCTTCAGTCCAAACATCTCCTTTGAGCTTCAAACTTGTGATTAATCTCCATACTCAATGCCACATTTGGATGTCTCCCAAGCATCTCAGACTTAACACGTTCAAAATGGACCCTTGATTCATCCACCCTTCCCCCAAAACCGATTCTCTCCTAATCTTCCCCATGCAGTGAATATCTCCACTACTCCTTAATTGTCCAGGTTTCTCTACTTTAATCCCCTCATCCATTCCTGTTACTCATGTCAATTCTGCCTTTTAAATAGATCTTAAATATGTCTGTCTCTGTTGCCACTAGCCTGGCCCAAACCAGGCTACATTGCCTATAGTACTGGGATTGGTTCCTTCTTGGCTTCACCTTTGTCTCATTATAATTTGCTCTCCACAGAGCGTCTGAGTAGTCTTTTATACACCTATATCTGTGTTCACATCTGTATCTTTTAATATATTTGATCATATTACTGTTCTGAATGAATTTCTTCATTGCCTTCCCATAACACTTCAAATAAAACCCAAACTTCAAACCAAGGCTTACGAGATACTTTACGATTGGTCTCTGTCTACCTTTTCAATGTTATTTCATGCCACACTCTCTCATCCACCATTTTTTAGCCACACTGGACTTTTTTCCATTCCTTGAAAATGTTAAGTTCCTTTGCATCTTGGGCTTTGCAAATAGTGTTCCTTATGCCTGGAATGGTTCTACCATTTTGGGGCCCTAATTTAAATGTCGGCTTCTCAAAAAGTCCTTCTCTGGCTCTGTATTCAGGTAAGTGTTCCTAGCTAACTCTGCATTAGTACACTTCATTTCTCTCATAGCACTTTCCCTAATTTGTAATTATATTATCTTCATTTATTCTACATATTTCTGCTGCTAGATTGTAAGTTCCACAAGACAAGGAATATTATTCAGATACATATATCTAGTCCTTCCCGCTTTATGTCACACATAAAGTGACCAATAACTATTGGTGAATATTTGAGTAAATGAATACAAGAGTGTTAATTATAACATTATGATAATAGCAAAAATGTAAACAATTTAAATGTCTCTTAACTCAACATTCAGAAAACTAAGATCATCACATCTGGTCCCATCATTTCAAGGCAAATAGATGGGGAAACAATGGAAACAGTGACAGACTTTATTTTTTGGGGCTCCAAAATCACTGCAGATAGTGACTGCAGCCATGAAATTAAGACGCTTACTCCTTGGAAGAAAAGTTATGACCAGCCTAGACAGCACATTCAAAAGCAGAGACATTACTTTGCCAACAAAGGTCCGTCTAGTCAAGGCTATGGTCTTTCCAGTAGTTATGTATGGATGTGAAAGTTGGACTATGAAGAAAGCTGAGTGCCAAAGAATTAATGCTTTTGAACTGTGGTGTTGGAGAAGAGAGAGTCCCTTGGACTGCAAGGAGATCCAACTCAGTCCACCCTAAAGGAAATCATCCCCTGGAGAAGGAAATGGCAACCCACTTCAGTATTCCTGGTTGGAGACTCCCATGGACAGAGAAGCTTGGTGGGCTACAGTCCATGGGGTCAAGGAGTCGGACATGATTGAGCACTCAGGCAAAGGAAATCAATGCTCAATATTCATGGGAAGGGCTGATGCTGAAGCTGAAACTCCAATACTTTGGCTACCTGATGCGAAGAGCTGACTCATTTGAAAAGACCCTGATGCTGGGAAAGATTGAGGGCAGGAAGAGAAGGGGATGACAGAGGATGAGATGGTTGGATGGCATCACCAACTCAATGGACATGAGTTTGAGTAAACTCCGGGAGTTGGTGATGGACAAGGAGGCCTGGCTTGCTGCAGTGCATGGGGTCACAAAGAGTCAGACACGACTGAGCGACTGAACTGAATAATAGTTATATAAACGATGGCATATCTTTACAATAGTAAGAGGTGGAACTATTTGTTGAGGTAGAAAGCCATCCAAGATAAATTAAGTGAAAAGAATGAACTGTACAACATGTAGAACATGGTATTTAAAAAGGCTTACACTACAACAAATATATTATTGCATATCCGTGCAAAGTTTCTGAAACCAAAATAAGAAACTATTAACAGCTGATGCTTCTGTTTAAAGGAATCATTTGTGTCCTCACATACAACGTGAATATCCTATCATGATTATGTGTTACTTTTATAATTTGAAAAACCTCTTCAAATTAAAACATAAACATATATTAATTAACAAAAACTTAGCTATGTATTGTGTTCCTGCTCCAAGGGGGTACTAATTCCTATTTGATAGAAATTACTGGGGTAAAGGGCACATGTGTAAGTAATAATTTTCATTAATTAATGGAGACCTGCTCTGGCTTGTTCCAAAATGTTCACTCGATGTGACTACAAATAACTGTGTTTTTTGTGACGGGTAGAAAAGGTGGCGTTGTAACCAGGTCAGGGAGGACCCTGTATGCACAGCAAGTGGCGTGCATTAACTGGATGGGAGCTAGAGGATCACAGAAGACTTTGAGCTTTAAAAAATTCAATCTGGGCAGCCAAGAAGATTATCAGAGCAAATTTAACCTCTGTAACATTTTATGATTTAAAAACCATAAACCAGGTAACTCTCCCATTGTTCCTCTGCTAACAGTGATAACGCGGAGTTGCCTTTAGTTGTAAATTGCTCAAACGATTAGAATCATCCCTGATGCCTCTGGGCCAGGTCTTGTGATCTTCACCAATTGCCAGGGCTTTGTCTCATTCAAAAACTTGCAGACCACATTTGTGCCCACTGGCTTCTTTCCTTCTGGCTGCTTCACTTGTACTTATAGACAGACATAATGGAGGGGTCTATGTATAATAGGTAGGGATAGGGAAGGGTGAGTTATGTGGTCTCTTCCACTCAAAGGTACTAAGCCCAGCCAGCTGACTGCAGTTCACTTGTGCTCCATCGGCTGTCCACTTGCACAACTTTAAATCCTCTCGCGCAGGGGTCCCCCATCCCTAGACTGTGGACTGGCTCCGGTCCCTGGCCTTTTAGGAACTGGGCTGCACAGCTGGAGGTAAGCAGTGGCTGAGCGAGCGGAGTTTCATCTGCCCCTCCCCATCACTTCCCAACACCTGCATTACTGCCTGAATCATACATCCCCATCCTGTCCTTGGAAAAATTGTCTTCCATGAAACTGGCCCCTGGTGCCAAAAAGGTTGGGGACTGGTGCTCTAGTAGTTCTCAAATTTTAGGGTGCATGATGAATTACCTGGGTTGCTAAAACCCAGATTCCTGGGCCCCATCCCCAGAGATTCTGATTCAGTGAGACTGGGGTGGGCCCAAGAAACTGCATTTCCCATAAGCTCCCAGGTGATACTGATGTTCCGGTCCCCACCTTCTAATAGTTTATACCCCAGTGGAGGAAACAGACATCTAACTGGTTAACCACAGAAGATCAAAGGCAGTAAGTGCTAAAATATAAACCTATGGCAGAACAGGGAGATGGAAGTAGGAATAATTGTTTCTAACTGGAGATACAATAAGTAAGACTTCAAAAAGAGGTTGCCGTTTCAGCAGGCCACAGGAGGCCTATGGGAGGAGCAAGGAGCCTGCTTTGGCAAACAGAAGATGGGAAACAGTGGGTTTCCAAGCTTTCACTCAATGCCGTCAAAGCATCAGGTCTTTCCAGCTGCAGCTCTGCCTTCCAGGGGTATTTGTCAGTTTCCTAAGTTTGCAGCTGCTTCGACATCGGTTTTACTTTGGGCCTAACGATTTTAGCACATACATAGGCTAAAAATGTGTGTGTGGGGAACTCATGACCAATATTCGTAGTTTAAAACCTCAAAGGGGGTCTTCCTAGGGAAAGATGACCGGTTTTCCAAATGTAGGACAGCAAGTTGTCTTACACATATCACTTTCAAACACGTACCCACACTTCAGATATGGCCTTACTAGATATGGGGGCTTTCTTTACCTAGATCCCATGACACAGGAAATGGAACAGTTATTTTGATGAATATTTAATTGAAAATACAACACAGAAAACCATCTAGTGAACTTCCACTCTGTTATCTAATTTCTAATTGTCTATCCTTTAGCAAGTTGCTTTATCTCTCTGTACCTCAATTTTCCTCATCCATAGTGGGGATCACCATAATACCTAAACTCATAGGGATGTCATGAGAATTAACTGAATTAATAAGTGTAAGCACTTAGTAACTATTAGTTGTTTTTCTTTTCTTTTTCTATTAACACTTGACTAAGCAAATTAGCTTTCTAGGGCTAATTTCTACTTTTTTCCCCCATATTTTTAACTCAGAACTTTATCTGGATTTCATAAGGGCCCTTCCTAGACATGCCATGTACAATGTTTGCCTTTTCAACTTGAGGGCCGTAATTACATTCTATTGCCGAGCAGTTCTTTAGATATTTGAGAGCTCGGGGGAAGAAACTCTCCTTTTCCTGATGTGTTGTCTCTAGTATATGTTTAACACTTCCTCCAAATGGTTTACAAGGTACAAAGTTAGAAAAAATAGAGAAGGTACATCAGGTCCTAAGGGATAATTTACAACACAATGACGAGCACAGAAGTCTTGAAAGGCCTCTTCCTCCATAGGGAATATGGAATGGCAAGGTCTCTGACTCTTGAGTCAGTGTGGGTCTGGATCCTGCCTGTGTTTTGTGATCCTGGACATGTACCTTCACCTCTCTTTGTCCAACTTTACTTAGCTGAAAAAATGGAGTTGATTAAAGTACTGACCATCAAGAGGTTGTCAGGAAGATTAAATCATATATTTTGGGTAAAGCAATATTAGTATATGCTGGGCACATGGCAAGCACTCAGTAGTATTGTGCTGGAGCATAATGGAAAGATTACATTAGAAGCTGAAGTAATAGATTTTTAGTCCAGGTGTGCCACTAATCATCTTTATATTAGACAACCTCTTGGGGCCTTGGTTTCCTCTTTTAAAATAAAATAAAATAAAAGATTAGGAGAAGATGATCTCAAAAGATTCTTCCCACATTTGAATCAGCTGATTTTAGCCTATCATCTTACCTTTCAGAGGGTGGAAAAATAGCCTTCTCTCTCTCTGGTGTTAAGAGAATAGACTGCAGACCCTGGAAAAGTTTCCTTTTGTTTGTCTAATTTGACCTTTCTTGCTTCTGGCCTTACTGATTCTCAGGGCCAAAGGCTAACCTGGTCTCTTTCTCTTCCTGGCTCTGGGTCTGTTTTCATTTTTTCAGGGGCTCTGAATTTACTCTGATCCCTTGGTATCTTGATATTTACTGAGGACCTAGGAGCAGATATTCCCCTTCTTGCATCCTCAGCAGTCTCAGTTTTAGGGGTTGGATGATCTCTAAGGTCTACTCTAATTTCATTGCTTTGTAAGTTTGCAAATCTCAACCAGTACCCTCTTCCAGTGGATATTTAGCTATGACTGCCACAAAGCGGATGGTTCAAAGGCAGTGTGGGCAAAAGAGACTTCAGCCAATGGGCTAGGCTCTAAATGAAGTAGCTGTGATGTCAAGAAGCATCACTAAAATTTGAGGCTCAAACAGTATAAAGTAGAATTTTACAGAATAAGGTATAGTTGAGGGAGATATTTATGGGAGTCACATGGGACATTCTGAAGATATAAAAACACCATAATACAAAATTTCCTGGCTTTCTTTTGAATCACTGGAACACAGTGTTTATGTTTCGTAATGTTAATCACATGCAATTCTTCTAAATCTGGGATCTAATGAATGCAAAAATTGGTCCAAATGTCAATTTTAAACATATGTTTTTTATATTGAATAGACCTGGATGGTTCCAAATAGCAGTTAACTCTTCGATGAAGTTAGGGGCTGATTTTTCAGAGGTGTTTCTGATTGGTATTCAAGATGGGGAGAACTCCTCAGATCACTCCAGCAACAGGGTCGGCATTGAAACTGCAAAAGGTGCCTCCGGAAGCAAGGCATGAAGGCCTGGGATAGCTCAGTGACGATTACTCACTCTGAGGATGCAGGGAGTTAGGAAGCTATCCGGCAGACTTTGGTAGGTTCTGGAAATTTCAAAATTGGACAGAACAATGAAAGCCAATGTGTGAAGCCTTTCATGGGGACTTTAACTGCAGATGGAGAGCATACTGATTTTGTTGGTCATTAATAGTCATTCTGAATTTCAAAATGACCATTTTCATTTTTTTCTAATGATGTGAAACAGTTTCACTCAGTCCTCAGAGAGCAATTAACCAGATTTTTCGTTGCTATCCAACAACTGTGCTTGTTGTTTTGTCTAAAGAAAAGGAGGCTGGGAGATGACTTAGCTTTTCAGGAGAAGAAGAAATTTATCGTTTAAAAAGTAACAGATAAGGGTCAGACATAAAGCTTTAAATGCCAGGACATCACAATTAGAAGAACTGACAAAAACCATGATCCTGAAGGATTGATGGTATCTGCTCTGAAGATCTGACAACTCCCACCTGCTTTTGTCCTACCAAGAGACTGAGGACAATTCGATTCTTAAAGTTGGACACCAACTTGGCCACTTTGTGCTTCAAATAACACTGCCGTGACTCACAACCATTTGGATATTTAAATTTTAATTGCCTTTTCAGCCAGTAAAAGTCATGGAAGAAATCCACTTCATAGTCATAACCTGGGATTTTTTTCACCCCAAGTGAAATTTCTCAGCTAAATTATCCACTCTACTCATTAGACTTGGCTCCAAAACACATTTAAGTATTTCAAATAATCCAGCCCACATTTGCAGGATGAAGATTATCCATAGATAAGTTGCAAAATAATATGCTATAAACCCAGGAAGCAATTCCTAAAGAGATGTTTAAGACATATTTTGAGCAAAGGCAGTTTTAGTAAAAGAACTGCAGAACCTTCTGAAGTGAATCCTCTTGAAGAGAACTCCATTTGGGTATATTAATTCTGGCATGTTTGATAAAAAGTTAGCACACTATCTGCTAATCTTACTTCATATGCCCTTTTTTCCTGCCCCATTAAAAACTAGGAGTACTAGAGTAATAGTTTACTGAAAGGGCTCAACTTGGTGGGATACCCACAGCAAACAACTTCATGCTTTTTTTAAGCACTGTCTTTCAAAGCCAGTTTCCTATTCCTGAATCTCCTCTTGAAGCTTATTTCTTAGATTTTGTATATTAATCTCAGTTTTCAGGTAATAAAAATACCAGCAGAAAATTGTATCAAAACTTTAACTTTTCATCCAATTCTATTCATATCCTGACCAGTACAGGCTTGACATAAATTAGAAACTGTAATGGAGCAGGGGGATACATAGTTTTGTTTGTCTGTTTGCTTTTAATCCGCTTCTCCAGCAGTTCCTGAAGGAGTAGAAATATAGAAGAAAGGTAAAATGGGCAAAAATGCCTTGCTGCCTAGTGCTATAGTAATCTGGCTTTGGTGTACCCTCTGAGGGAGATGTCCAAGTAATGGATCCTCCTCTGAGGGGACACTTTTGTAGGTTCTTCCAGGGTTTTCCTGCTGAGACCCTTCATATTGTACTGCTTGCTTACACAGGCAATAGGCCTTATGACCGACCCTTTAAAACTCCTCTGAGCTTCTACCCTTACGATGTATCTCTCACAAACTCTTTCTGCTGCATGTGATTCTTTAAAAACAACTGGTGTGATTGCCTTCCATAGTGTCCACTCTAGCCCAAGCTATCTCACCTCATTCAGCTGTCAAGGATATCTCTAGCCAGTCTCTTCATTAGACCTTTCCAGGTGAGGACACGGCACTGGACTCTATGTGAACCAAGCTTCCGAGAACACATATCAAGCCCTTCTAGAAACATCTGTGGCTGAGGAGTCCTCTCACTTGGCTTGGGGTGGAGAGGGGAACTTTATTTCTGTCCCTGCTTCTAAGCTGTCAAGAACCTGACCTCAACTTTGGGGCTGGGGCCTCAGTTGACATGGAAAACAGAACAGTCCCTTTGTTTCAAAAGCAAAGGTACAATGAGAATCAGAACCAAGGCATAACTGGAACAATAGTCTCAGTTTGTGGTTAGGAAAATTATTTCAGACATAGCTGAAATGCTTTATTTTGCATTAATAGAGAACCTGGACAAAACTACTAAAAGCATGGTTCTGATAGGGAACTTTCAGGTGATCCTAGAAAGAGAGTGAGTGTTTCTGATGTGAACAGTGGATATTAATGTCCTTCCTTCTAAACTATTAAGGCAGAATTTAGCAGTGATGGACCTGGTTGTCAGAGATGGGGAAGAAAGAAAAAGGTCAGGGTTGGTGGTAAACCATCAAGAAATGAGGTCAATAGGATAAGAGGCCAGAGTGAGGTTTGCTAAGCCAAGGTTAAAAAAAACAGAGATTAGAATCAAGTAGGGTAAGAGGAGCATTATTATTCTGAATCAGTAGATTCAGCTCAGTTCAGTTCATGTTCGACTCTTTGTGACCCCATAGACTGCAGCACGCCAGGCCTCCCTGTCCATCACCAACTCCAGGAGTTTACTCAAACTCATGTCCTTTGAGTTGGTGATGCCATCCAACCATCTCATCCTCTGTCATCCCCTTCTCCTCCTGCCTTCAACCTTTCCCAGCATCAGGGTCTTTTCAAATCAGTCAGTTCATCACATCAGGTGGCCAAACAATTGGCGTTTCAGCTCCAGCATCAGTCCTTCCAGTGAATATTCAGAACTGATTTCCTTTAGGATGGACTGGCTGGATCTCCTTGCAGTCCAAAGGACTCTCAAGAGTCTTCTCCAACACCACAGTTCAAAAGCACCAATTCTTCGGTGCTCGGCTTTGTTCATAGTCCAACTCTCACATCCATACATGACTACTGGAAAAACCATAGCCTTGACTAGATGGACCTTTGTTGGCAAAGTAATGTCTTTGCTTTTTAATATGCTGCCTAGGTTGGTCATAACTTTTCTTCTAAGGAGTAAGCGTCTTTTAATTTCATGGCTGCAGTCACTATCTGTAGTGATTTTGGAGCCCAAAATAATAAAATCTGTCACTGTTTCCCCATCTACTTGCCATGAAGTGATGGGACCAGATGCCATGATCTTAGTCTTCTGAATGCTGAGCTTTAAGTCAACTTTTCCCTCTCCTCTTTCACTTTCAACAAGAGGCTCTTTAGTTCTTCTTTGCTGTCTGCCATAAGGGTCAGAAAGCAAATCAATAGATTAGTGCTAGTGAATTAGCACATTGTCAGGAAGGAGAATATTCTTAGGCTTCAGTTTCTCATGCACACATACACACAAGCCACAAATGCTCCTTGGTGATTACTTTGTACCAAGTACTGCAGGAGGCACTGGAATTGCCACAACGAATATAATAGTGTACCCAGAGATGAGAAAGAAATATCACATTCAAGGAACTAAAAGAAATTCAATTTAGTTGGAGCACAGAGTGTAAGAAAAAGAGTGGCAGGAATGGGGTTAGAGGTGTGGGTAGATAACACCTCATGTGAGTCCCTGGTCACCATTTTAATGAATCTGAATTTTATCCAAGAGGCAATGAATTAAAGGGCTTTTAAGCAAGTGTTAATAGACATTGGGTTTTAGATAATACCTTTGATTGATAATACCTTTGATTGATTCTGATCTCAAAAAAAGGAAATAGACTGAAGAGAGGTATAGCAGAAAGATAGAGACAGATTAAGAAGACATGGGGAGTGAGATGAAGGGAGAAGTCAAGATTTCTAACTCAGGCAATTGGGTGAGCTTGGCTGTTGGTGCCATTCCTTTAGATGTAGCACAGGAGGACTTTCAAACTTAGGGCAAAGGAGTAGAGAGGTAGGATATTGAGATGTGGAGTTTGTATGCAGACATACCTGTGAAGCATCCAATCAGATGTTTGTATACAGACATACCTGTGAAGCATCCAATCAGATGTTTGTATGCAGACATACCTGTGAAGCATCCAATCAGATATTTGTATACAGACATACCTGTGAAGCATCTAATCAGATGTATTCAGTAGGAAGCTCAAAGGCAGAAGAGAGAAACAGGCTAGACATATGCACTTACGGATGATAGCAATAACTGGAGCTATGTGAGTGGATGAGCTCATATAAGGTATATGTAGAATAAGAAAAAAGAAAGACTAGGAAAGAACCCTAATGGATATTAACATTTATGGGATGAATAGAGGACGAAGAGCTTGTAAAGGGAAATAAAATGTGGCCAGAGAGACAGACAAGGAGCCAGGAAAGAAGAGTGTCTCAAAGTCAAGCATCTACCATCAGTCTCCTCCTCCAAGGGGCTTTCTTCATCTTCCTGTGGGTCCTGATGGTCATGAAGCTTGCTGAAACTTGATTTGCCTAATATCACTAGCAGATTTGGGAATGTATTTATTATAATTTTACATTTGTTTCTTGGGGCAGCTGGGAGTAAACAAGGCAGATTGTTCATTCTTTAGGTCTCTGTAATGTCATCCAGTATATATCATTAAGAAGGCCCAGATTCTGAACCCTGGTTGTACACTAGCATCATCTGGGGAGTTTTAAAAAATACTGATAAATGGGTCTTACCTATTGCCTAGGAATGTTGCATAGCAATTGGAATTTTTAAAAGCTCCCCAGGTGATCCTAAATGTGTAGCCAAGACTAAGAACAATTGACCTTAATTAAAATGGCTTCTGATCTTGCATCAGTTTCCCAATAAAGGACATGCATTCATCTCTAGAGAACTGCTTGGTTTAGCTTAATGGAAGAAGTGAAATGGCTGAGCAGGCTTTTGAGGAATGCAAGTGAATGGAGCAAGCATACCCATTTGTGGGGGTAGCAGAGATGTTGGTGGGACCACAGCAGATGGTTTCTCATGTACTGCCAAGTATTCTGACATGTGTTGTCTTAACTGTCCATTGTTGGACATAGGGTGGTTCTCTAGTAGCAGCACCAAATAGAAAATTATTGATAAGAGTATCATTCTCTAGAATTACTGACTCATCATACAGGGAAAGCAATAGGTGATTGCTTAATATTAGGCTCAGGGAATTGATGGCCCTCTCTTGCTGAATCATTTTATCAACAAATCAAATCCATGACATGTAACACTGCAAGGCATGATGCTTATCCATCCTTGAAAGGCATTTTAAGAAGGCTGTTTGTGTGATGCTATTTTTAACATTGTTTCATATTTTTAGTAGAGTGTGGGTGTCATTCTACCTCAGCAATGTTTCCACCTTTTTCTTGTCACCTCTGCCTCTCTTTCTTTCTTTGATCCTGGCTCTCACTGTTCCATATCTCCCTTCTTCACTCTTTCCCTCCACTTCCTTCTCTTTTCTTCCCTGTCTCCCACACATATGCTTCTTTCAGCTACTTGGCACTTTGCCCTAAGCTCTTTGCCTCTTCTTTTAATTTCCATATTCACTCCTGGTTTTACACACTATTAAGTACATATTTCTTAGCTCTGTCATCCACAATTCTCCCTGAACCTTGAAGTCTCACTTCAACTTTAAGAGGAGGCATTAATGGCAGCAAAGTCCTTGATTGGAGGAGTATGAAATCTGGAATTCAAGCTCCACCCTGACAGTTGTATTAACTGGAATAAGCCACTTTAACACTGATAAGCTTCAGTTTCCTTATCTGTTCGTAATCTTGACTGCATATGGTAGAATCATCTGGAAAGCTTTTTAAAAAATTCCAATGTCAGGGTCACATTCCAGATCAGTGAAATCAGAATATGCGCTGATGAAACCGCTGCCAGTTCCACTTTCCTCTGCCTAAAGAGATATAAGAAGATTGTTCTTGGAACCCCCAAATTCTGTCCCATCTTCTTTTGCCTATATCACTTCCAGCTCTGTTTTGGAGAAGCTTTCCAATTTCATAGTTCCAAGGTTCTAGGTTTTCAAGGCTGAGAGAAAACAAATAGGGATAGGCAAATAGCACTAAGGATACAATTAAAAAGGAGTCTGAAAGGACAGGCCGGAAGGCATATTTACTTCAACCACATCAGTAATCATTTGTATGATGCAAATGTTACATGAATGAGTAAAAGATCCGTTCATGTAATAAGGAGCATGGAAAAGGAATAAGATGTATGCATGGAAAACTTTAGTGAGAGGGTAAAGCCCTAATTTAAGTGCCAATCAGAAACGTTAACATGAATTAAAAGTTTAAAATGTTGAAAAAAATCAATTTTATAGAACTACTGATACTGAGACACTAGAAGAACTGTTAGGGATAGTCTAACTCAGCAGGTTTCAAAGGTTGGTCTGCAAACTCCAGGGGATCTGAGACTTTCATGGGGTCTGTGAAGTCAAAACTATTTCCCCAATACTAAGTGATTATTTGCCTCATTCCCAGGTAGCGCTAGTGGTAAAGAACCTGCCTGCTAAAGCAGGAGACATAAGAGACATAAAGTTCGATTCTTGGGTCAGGAAGATCCCCTGGAAGAGGGCATGACAACCTGCTCCAGTTTTCTTGCCTAGAGAATCCCATGGACAGAGGAGTCTGGAGGAATACAGTCCATAGGGTCACAAAGAGTTGGACACAACAGAAGCGACTTAGCATGCATTCATGCACATTTGCCTCATTACCATGTTGCATTTAGGCTGATGGTGGAAAAGCAACAGAGGGTAAAAACAGAGCCTTGGCACACATTAAGGCGGTGCCACCAAACTACTAGCAGTTGTATTCACCAACACACACTTGCAGTGAACAATAACAACAAAATCAGTTTCACTTAAGGATGTTCTTGATGAAACAGTAGAAAAATTATTTATTAATTCTTGACCCTTGAATTGTTTTAAAAATATTCCCTGTGATAAAATAAGTATGCAAAATGGACTTCTACTGTGCAACAAACCACAAGAAGAGCTCAAGAAGGGCTTATGTGACTGACTTCTAGCTAAACTAACTGCTTTTTTTTTTCATGGAATATAATTTTTGCTTGAATGAATGATTAACAGACAAACTATAAATAGTCAGCCTTGGGCATTTTAACAGACATTTTTTTCAAAATCAATGAAATGGTCTCTCACCTCAAGGAAAATGACTTTCAAGCAAAGATTAGAATTTTAGATAGCTTCCCACTAATTAAAAACTTTCTCGATGAGATTGGTAGAGATGTCAACAAAGTGATTTTTTCATATTATATAATTTAATAATAAAATATTTGGAGGATCCATATAGCTCAGTGAACCAATATTTTCCAAATGAGCAATGAATGATGTTAAATACACGATCAAGACAGAAGAATAGATTTTAATGCAACAAAGTATAAAAAGTTCATTGGCAGAGGTCTGGATTCCACATTGCAATTACCCTTTGAAAAATCACTGCTAATTGGCATAGTATCAAATAACAATATCTGAATTATCTGAAAAGCCTATTGAATAACTCCCTTTACAACTACATGTCTGTATAAGTACAAATTTTCTTCATATGGTTCAACAGAAACAATATATTGCAGAAAACTGAATGCAGAAGCAGATGAAAATTCAGCTATCTTCTGTTAAACCAGACATGAAACAGATTTGAAAAACAATGTAGAACAATGCTACTCCTCTCATTAATTAATTTTTTGTTTTTGAAAATACAGCTATTTTATTTATGTGTGTGTGTGTGTTAATCACTCAATCATGTCTGACTTTTTGCAAGCCCATGGACTGTAGCCCGGTAGGCTCCTCTGTCCATGGAATTCTCCAGGCAAGAATACTGGAGTGGGTAACCATTCCCTTTTCCAGGGGATCCTCCTGACTCAGGGATTGAACCCTGGTCTCCTGCATTTCAGGCAGGTTCTTTGGCCGTCTGAACCACCAGGGAAGCCCAGTGTTCCTTATATTAACATATAATTGAATTTATTATTATTTTTGAATAAATTAATACATAAATACTTAAATTTTTCTGTTTTAATTTCTATAAAGTAAATATTGATAGATTTAATCCACATATCTTCGGTTCTTCAGTTATTTTTAAGAGTGTACAGGGAGCTTGAGATTAAGAAGCCTGAGACCTGCTGTTTAATATGACAAGCTATTAGAAGACAGGAAATGTATGTGTTTAGCTTCATGCATCACACTCAGCCTTATGGCCCTAGCGCAGTATTATGTATGAGCTTTATGACAGAATGGAAAAGAAAACAACACTGACAAACCAATCAGGCCATTCATTTGTACTTTAATTCAATGAGATATTTATTACTGTTCTAGGTACTGTTATAGGAATGTAGCAGTGAAAAAAACAGATGAGAATCCCTTTTCTATGGAGCTTTCTTCAGAAATTTGGGTTTTAGTCCTAATCCTGATCCTAACTCCTTGTATCAGTTCAGTTCAGTTCAATCGATCAGTCATGTCCAACTCTTTGCGATCCCATAGACTGCAGCATGCCAGGCCTCCCTGTCCATCACCAACTCCAGGAGTTTACTCAAATTCATGTCCATCTAGTCGGTGTTGCCATCCAACCATCTCATCCTCTGTCGTCCCCTTCTTTTCCTGCTCTCAGTCTTTCCCAGCATCAGGGTCTTTTCAGATGAGTCAGTTCTTTGCATCAGGTGGCCAAAGGATTGGAGTTTCAACTTCAGCATCAGTACTTCCAATGAACACCCAGGACTGATTTCCTTTAGGATGGACTGGTTGGATCTCCATGCTGTCCAAGGGACTTTCAAGAGTCTTTTCCAACACCACAATTCAAAAGCATCAATTCTTTGGTGTTCAGCTTTCTTCATAGTCCAACTCTCACATCCATACATGACTACTGGAAAAACCATAGCCTTGACTAGATGCTGGGAAGGATTGGGGGCAGTAGGAGAAAGGGATGACCGAGGATGAGATGGCTGGATGGCATCACGGACTCGATGGACAGGAGTCTGAGTGAACTCCGGGATGGTGATGAACAGGGAGGCCTGGTGTGCTGCGATTCATGGGGTCGCAAAGAGTCAGACACGACTGAGCGACTGAACTGAACTGAACTGACTAGATGGACCTTTGTTGGCAAAGTAACGTCTCTGCCTTTTAATATGCTGTCTAGGTTGGTCATAACTTTTTTTCCAAGGGGTAAGCGTCTTTTAATTTCATGGCGGTAGTCACCATCTGCAGTGATTTTGGAGCCCCCCAAAATAAACTCCTTGTATAACTCGGGTAAATAACTGGATCTTCTGGGGGTTTAGTTTTTCCATACCTGAAATGAAGAATTTGGAGAGACTATATCTAAACGCCCCCTGAATTCTATGATTCTAGAACTTTGACTGGGCATTTCAGAGTGACTGTACTGATTCACCTGGAATGTTGCTCTTCGTTATCACCTTGGACTGCAAGGAGATCCAAGCAGTCCATTCTGAAGGAGATCAGCCCTGGGATTTCTTTGGAAGGAATGATGCTGAAGCTGAAACTCCAGTACTTTGGCCACCTCATGCGAAGAGTTGACTCACTGGAAAAGACTCTGATGCTGGGAGGGATTGGGGGCAGGAGGAGAAGAGGACGACAGAGGATGAGATGGCTGGATGGCATCACTGCCTCAATGGACGTGAGTCTGAGTGAATTCTGGGAGATGGTGATGGACAGGGAGGCCTGGCGTGGTGTGATTCATGGGGTCGCAAAGAGCCAGGCTCGACTGAGTGGCTGAACTGAACTGAACTGAACTGAAACCCTCATCCAATAGGTCTCTTTTTAAATATCATTTCTTTAAGTAAATTCCCCCTGAATCCTAGGTTGGCATCCCTTATATTAATAGTACCTAGTTATACTCTACTCTTTTAGGCCACTTATCAGACTGTAATTTTTGTTCAATATCTGTTGTATCTATTAGACTGTTAGCTCCCTGAAGGCAGGAACTGTGTCTGTCTCTTCACCAAACGCATGGAACAGAGCAGGTGTCCAATAGATACTCATAGAGATCCCATTCTATGTAAAATTTCACTTTTCTCACTAATACTTTCTAACCATCTCTCTTACTATTTTAAAGAAATTCATCTCATTTATCTTTATGCTACATGCTATATATCTTACTTAGTTATCATGTTTATTATATATTGTGACGGTGGGGTTATAAAAATTCCATGAGAACTAGAATAGTTTTGTTTCCTGTATATCCAGTAGCTAAAAGAGTGCATGGAGTATAGAAAGAAGTTAATAACTTTTGCTGAATAAATGAATAACTTTGTTGCTTGAATAAGCCATCAATGGTAGAGCACATAATGAATCATTTTTAAGCTATGGGTTGGATTTGGATTTATTCATACATATGTTTTACTCTAGTTTTTCTTGTGCTTAAAAATATACATTTGTGTGAATTTTGAACAAGATCACGAGCAAGGACTGTGATCTGTAAATGGTGTGACATAAACTGGCCCATGTGGTAAAGAGTGTGTGACCTTGACCATTGCTGGACCATGAAGAAGATGGAGTGGGCCAAAAGCAATTATGGTTGGCTTGACCATTCCATAAAACCATTTATAAGTGTGTCTTAAACACATTTTTGAGGAAATCAAGAGCATATGAAGAAAGCAAAAGAATCTTTCTAGACTACATGCATAGAGAGAAGAGAGTCCAAAGGACCTTGTAGCAGTAAACCAATGATATAAAACATAAACTCCCTCAAAAGCATGTAAATAATTTAAATGGATAATGTTTGCTCTCTGAAAATATAGTCTGCAAGATGAAGCAAAAGTTAAACAGTAAGAAAATTAAGTAAACAAAAGCAACTAAACCATAGCACATTAAGACTTATAATCCAGTTAGGAAACAGCAAGTTTAAAGTGCAGAGTTTCAAATGTATCCACCATGATATAATTGAATTCTAGATATAGAAAGGAAATATCAGGATAATTAAATTTAAGATTGTATAGACTTAAAGACTGTCATATAAACTGTATCAAATTATAAAGGAGAAGCAAGAACAATGTGAAGAATAACAGCTATTCTTTAGAAATAATCCTTACTTAGTATCAGATGACTACTTAAAGAACTTTTTATTAATTCTCTTCATATAATTTAAAAAATGGGGTTTCAATGTGATAATTTAGTGTGGCATAAATGTTTATAGTCACTACAGTTGGAAAATAGTTTTCTATTTTTCATAATTTTAAAGACTTTAACACTAGAATATCCTTATACTGCTGAAGTGTTAAAAGTTAAAGTGTTAATCTCTCAGTCATGTTGGACTCTTTGTGACCCCACAGATTATAGCCCACCAGGCTCCTTTGTCCATGGAATTCTCCAGATATGAATACTTGGTGGGTAGCCATTTCCTTCTTCAGGAGATCTTCCTGACCCAGGAGTTGAACCCAAGTCTCCTGCACTGCAGGCAGATGTTTTACCACTGAGTCACCAGGGCAGTCCTAAACTGCTAAGTCAGGGTTTAATTGCCAAAATTTAATTTTTCAAAGTTGAACTTTACTCCCCTGAAATATGCTGCATATGTCAAGTTCTGAACCATAGAGAAGCATATTTATTGAAGCACTGCAACTGTCTCTGCAGATTACTGAATTAATATCTAAAGTGACAGTATTGAAACTGACATGTCCATGTCCAAGAATTCATTTAAGTTCAGGATTATTTGAACTAGACATGATTGCCAAGAAGTAGGGTAAGAAGTCTTTCTCCTCTATAGTAACTCAATTTAAAGGCTTACTATGCACTTATGAGAATCTAGGCATTGGAAATACAGATATGGACACTACATAATCCCTGCTTTCCAAAGTTGATGGTCTCATAGGATGAAGAAAATTCCTACAAAAAGTATAATATAATGAAAGTTATATATTCCATAAAAGGCCAAAGCACTAAGGCCACAGAGAAGGATATATTACTCATGTTTAATAGCTCTTATAAAACTTTTGCCATCATCTTGATTCTCTGACTTAGTGAAGAATGTCAATAAACAATATACTGTTAACAATAGGTGGACAAACTCCTTTCCCCTCTATCTTCCTGCAGAAATTCAGAGATTCAGAGATGGATACTATTTTTAACCTTTAGGTAAAGAGGTGCAAGAGCTTCTTTGCACACTGATATGGGCCTACCATTGTCAAAATCCTATTTAGCACTTGAGAAGCTGAGACAACAGGCCCATTCCCCTACCCTTAATTCTACAATCAAATACTCTAGCATCTGGATACATCTTAGCAGTATGAAGAAAAACAAACACATTAATCATCCTGTAACAATCATTTTTCTCACTATGGTAGGTAAGAAGGACATGAATCTTTTGATTCACCTCCTGACAGCTCTCTATTGGATTCCTTACAGTAGATTCCCAATTTTCCCTGTTCCCACAGAGGCCCCCAATCTTACCTTTGCCCACATGCCACAGATGGCCTCAAATTCTAATTTACTGCATGTGTGTATGCTAAATTGTTTCAGTTGGACTCTTTGCGACCCTACAGCCCAGCAGGCTCCTCTGTCTGTGGGATTCTCCAGGCAAGAATACTGGAGTGGGTTGCCATGCCCGTCTTCAGGGGATATTCCTGACTCAGGGATCGAACACACGTCTCTTACGTCTCCTGCATTGGCAGGTGGGTCCTTTACCAGTAGCATCACCTGGGAAGCCCCATTTTACTGCATAGTTTTAGGCTATCTGACACAAGTATCCTAAACTTCTGTTCTGAAAGTGAAAGTCACTCAGTTGTGTCTGACTCTGAGACCCCATGGACTACACAGGCCATGGAATTCTCCAGGCCAGAATAATAGAATACTGGAGAGGGTTGCCATTTCCTTCTCCAGGGGATCTTCCCAACCCAGGGTTCAAACCCAGGTCTCCTGCATTCCAGGCAGATTCATTATCAGCTGAGCCACCACGGAAGCCCAAGAATACTGGAGTGGGTAGCCTATCCCTTCTCCAGCAGACCTTCCAGATCCAGGAATCAAACCAGGGTCTCCTGCATTGCAGACAGATTCTTTACCAGCTGAGCTACCAGGGAAAGCCCTCAAAAGCCATGTCAAAATCTTTATTATCTTACAGTGTGCTGGTCTAGACTGGAGATTCTGGAATCAAGTTACTTAGAATGAAATCTTGTGTATAATACTTGAGACCTCAGAAAAGTTGTTTAAAACTCTAAGCCTCAAATTTTTCATCTGTAAAATGAGGATAACGATAGTGTTTACTCCATAGGATTTTAGATAACACACATAAACTACTTAGAATAATTCTTGATACTTATCAAAAGTTCAAAATAATAATACTGTTATTATTATCTCTCCACTGTAGAGAATGAAGTTTCCTACTTGTTAAGTTGCCCCTTTATTCTAGCCTCCTTCATAAGTCACCTCCTTTAATTATTTGCATCTTATATCTTGACATTTCCATTAAGCCAATTCCCTCACTACATCAAAATTCCATTTTAAGAAACTGTTTCCTCACTCCTACTACAGTACTGTGACTCTTCCTCACAACATAGACAAACTTCTTGAAAAAATATCTGCAACTCCTGCTTTCTTTTAAAATCACCTACCCTCTGGTTCCCATCTCATCAGTCTGATGCAAGAGTTCTTTCTCATCACAAGTGAGATTCTCATCACCTAACATTAGGGTTTTACTGAGTCATTCTTCTCCACCTCTGCATTTAATGTTGTCAGTTTAACATTGACCAACAACTGCCTCCTTCTTCAAACTCTCTTCTTTGCATTCTGAAATCTTCCATGGTTCCTACTTCAGACTGAGCCTCTCTTCTATCTCTCTTAGATGTAGAGTTTCTTCAAGTTGTCCTTAGCTCGTTTCTACCAGCAATATCATCTGTTCCCAAAGTTCAGCTCTGCATCTGACTCCCAAATCAATGTCCCAGCCCAATATCTGCCAAAATCTACACACTTGTGTTTCCAACTGAGTAGAGGATATTTGCACCTGCATTTCTTGTAGCACTAAGAACTGGACTTGTCCAGTTTAAATCTTTTCCTTCCAAAAGAAAATTTCTTATTTGACCTCCTTATCCCTATTGATGATTGTTGTGAACTGAATGTCTATGTCCTACTCGGATGAATATGTTGAAGTCCTAACCCCCCTGTGATGGTATTTGGAGATAGGGCCAATGGAAGGTAATTAGATTTAGATGAAGTCATGAGAGTGTGGCCCCATGATGAAATTAATGTCCTTAAAAGAAGAGGAAGAGCGAGCAGAGCTCATTCTCTCTCCATCCTGTGAGAACACAGGGAGAGGGCAGCCATGTACAAGTCAAGAAAGGGGCTCACCAGGGACTGACTCTACTGGCATCTTGGTATTGGACGTCTCAGGCTCTGGATCCCTGAGAGACAAATGTAGGTTGTTTAAGCCACCTAGTGTACGGCATTTTGTTACAGCAGCTTGAACTGACTAAAGCCATGATTTTCCCTGCTGACTGCCTTTTTAAAACTGCCCTTTCTCAGCATCCATCCCCACTCAGTTGACAAGCATTTTAGATTTGAATCCTATGGATTTGCAATGTTTCCCAGATGCATTTTGTTTCTAGTTCTGCCACTTACTAGCTGTACGACTTTGGGCAAGTTACTTAATCTCTATAATGGGAATAATAATAATTCTTATTCAGAGGGTTTTATGACACAATATAAAACAGTTAGAATGCTGCTTGGTGCATGATAGGCACTACTACATGAGTGCTAAATGAAAGAAATGAAATTAGATATAAGGATATGCATTTAAGGGGAGAAATTCTGGCAGGAAATGAAGATTTGTGAGTTACGATCCTAGAGGGAGTGATTGAAGTCATGTGAATGATCAAAGAAAGTATGTAGTATATAAAAAACAGAAGAGCCCCTGCTTGGTGGGCCTTTTCTCTTATTTCAAACTGTCAAAATTCTTCAATTACCACATTTCATCAATTCTAAAGTGATTTAACATCTCCTGAAAAGGAATGCCTCTTAAAATCAATGACATGTCATAATTTAATTAACAGAATTCTTTTTTTCTGAGTGGGGAATAAAATAGTGGTGTATCTCTCAAATGACAGTATCTAGATTTTATGAGATATAAGAAGTGTGATCTCTCTTCTCTGAACATTTAAGACACACTAGATGAGTTTCCCCTATCACGTTTATTCCAGTCTTCCTATATTAGAGATGTCTGTCAACTACTAGACTGTGAGGCCCCCAAGGATCAGGAAAGCCCCTGATTCTCCTTTTAGTTTCTCCGAGGACACATTAAATGACTCTGCCTGTAGAAGGAAAACAATAAAAATTGCTTGATTTAAATTGCATTAAAAAGCAGGATACCACTTATTTATAGAATTTTTGATATTTTGCAATTAGCCTCATCACTATTCCCACTCCTTAGTTAATCTGACATGTATAAACACACTTATTTGCAGATTACTAACATTAGACATGATTCAAAGCATCTGTCACATGAATTCCACAGATAGCTGATTATCTGAACTACTTCAAGAAAACATATTCCTGTCATTCCTAGGAATTTAAAAGATAGGACCAGACAGCTTACCGTAAAGTTATACTGAGAACAGAGAACAATGTTCACACATATATTAATGATTAATTATGCCAATTGTGGTAGATGCTTATTCTTCCTGAGTGATCTCAATTTGCATTGTCTGTTCTTTCTGCCTGTTTTGGAAGCCGTATTCCTTTCTTTTTGACATGTGTGACTTTGGGTGGCCCTTATCTGTGTGTTCAGTCTCCCAGGATCCCCAGGGGTCAATTACATTCCCAGACATGCTTCCTTAAGTGATGTAAAGGGCTTACCTCTCCCCTAAGCCTACTCTTTACATAGAGAAAACTTAAAATTTGGCAATGGCTGGGTGAATTCTCATGGTCTATTCCAGCTCACCTTTCTTACCAGCCTGCTCTCTACCAGTTCAAGCCCTGCCATCCCACTGGACAAGCCCTGATTTCACCTCTTTCCTTTTGGATCCTCAGATCACACGCAGTCATTAGCCTGCCTTCTTTTCCGAGGCCTTAGGCTGCTGAAGCCTCTCTAGTGTCACAACAGAAAAGAGAATGTACTCGTCCTCACAGTGACTGCTATTGTGTTTTCTCTGCGGCTCTTCCTGTGCTGGCTGAAGAGCTGCTTTTCCATCCCTCTGGAACTCTTTTTGTCCAGGTGGATGACCGACTGTGCCTCTGCCTGATCAGTCCTCTAGCCCCTGTTTCTCTTTATAATATGATCTGGCTTCATGACCTTGTTCATTAGAACTCTGTCCTCAGAACTCACCAAAGATCCACACCAAAGAGCACTTCGGGTACTTTCAGTGTTCAGTAAGTAGGGATGTAGGTATGTAATCGTCACTATGTGACTCCTCAGTTCCATTTACATTGTCTCATCATCTACAGAGTAGAATTCACATTTCTTGGCACTGCATCCATTGGCCACCAAAACTCAGACTCATCCTGTCCTTCAATTCTTATATCTCAGAACATTACACACTGACTCATACATAGGCCTCCAGATGATCAGACTAGTCACTATTTCCCAAACTCACCATATACTCAGGCACCTCTCAATCTTTGTTCCCATTGTTTACTTAAGTCTGGGATTTTCTTCCTTCCTTCCTTTTTTACCTCTAATTCTTTTTTTTTTTATTGTGGTAATATGCATATAACATAAAACTTACTATCTTAACTACTTTCAAATGTGTAATTCAGTGGTACTATGTACATTCAAATGGGGCAGTCATCACCATGGTCTATCTGTAGAATACTTCTTATTTTGTAAAATGGAAATATTATACCCTTATACCCAACTCCCCATTTGCCTCCTACCCCAGCTCCTGGCAACCACCATCTACTTTCTACCTCTATGATTCTGACTTCTTAAAGTACTTCTTCATGAGTGGATTAATACAGTGTTTGTCTTTTTTTGTGACTGGCTTATTTCACGTAGAATAACATCCTCAACATCAATGATGTAGTATGTGTCAGAATTTCCTTCCTTTTGAAGGCTGAGACATAATCCGTAGCATGCATAGACCACATTTTGTTTATCCATTCATTTGTCAGTGCACACTTGGGTTGCCTCCACATTTTCTCTGTTGCAAACAATGTGGCTATGAACACGAATGGATGTACAAACATCTATTTAAATCCTCTCCCTCCTTTTTGCCCATTGAAATCCTATTCATTCACCCAAGCCTAATTTAAGCAGCACCTACTTTATGAAGTCTCTCAGTTTCCACCTGGAAAGACTGCCTCTCCCTGTCCTTCTACTCTTGTCTTGCTGTATCTACATTTATTTTATTGTGTCCTGAATACTTATTTTCACTTAACCATCTAATGCCCCATAAAATTACTTTCTTTGTGATCAGGAACTCCATGTTCTTACCTCAGTATTCCTTATATTTCTCCCTACAATGCTGTGTAATGTTTATTCAATGAATGACTACACAAAGGCAGAGAGTTTGTTTATAGCTAAACAAGTATTACAAGGCTAAATCAACAGAAGGGTAAGTTGAATATCTAGAAACTCTTCCAATTTTGATTTATCTTACATTAACTAGGAAATCTAGTCAGTTACAAAAGAAAGCACACTGGTTTGGGAATTAAGAAACAGGAGTGTTTGCCTTGGTTCTGCTTTGTCTCTTCTCTGGCTTAGTTTCCTCATAGCTGGATGACGGGTTGCTCTAGTTCAGTATTTCCCAAAGCGTTTTGATTTTTGCAGTGTTTGCACAATACCTGTGCTTTATTTGCTTAACAGTTTTTTTTTTTTTTTCAATCAACCCAGGCCTAACATGACTAGCAACTTCAGCCTCATCCTAAATAAGGCTATCTGTGAAACTGTAGTTTCATTGTGTTAGCTGTAATTTTTTTCTAACATAAACTAAAATAAATATAACTGTGAAAGTAAAAAAAAAAAATCTGTGTACCATTAAAATAACTCCTTATGCCAGCAGTGGCACATGGACCATTCTTTACGAGGTTTTGGCCTAGGTCCTTCTTGAGGTCCCTCCCAGCAAAAACAGTTCTGTCTTCTCTGGGGACATCATGCCCCCCTTAAGCCATTTAGCAAAGTGCATTAAATGCTTCTTTGGGAAGGAGTGAGCGTTAGCCCCAGGGAGTGGAATGTAACTTAATAAGCCTTCCAGCACCTTGAACGCCTGGGATTCCACCCTCTTTATGCCTCCCCTCTGAGCCCTGCTGTTTGCACATTCTGCCTTTTCTGCAACCTCCTCTTTCCTGCAGGGCCCTCTGTGTTTGCCTGCCCAGATCACCCCTTCGAGGGCTGTTTATGTTTGCACACCCAGCTTGTCCTGTGGACTTGTCTAACTAAACTCCCCTTTGAGAGCTGTATATTTTGGCACTGTCTGGCTCTCTAAGGGATTCTTTTGTCCATTAACACCTCTTGTCTTGTAGTTATACCAAAGTCTTTGCTGCTCTCTCCTCAGGCAAATAAGTCCTTACTATTCCATTCTTAACGATTCTTCTGTGCATCTCCATTTATTTTCTATACTTTCTACAATAAGTTTGTATAAAGTTTATAATAAAAAGCTATAAATTTTATTTTTCAAAAATGTGAACAGGGAAAAAGTGAAGGGGACATCTGGTTATAGATGATGTAATAAAGGAATTTAAACTTCATTCCCCTCCTTCAAAACCCACTGACAAAAACAGAAAGAGTGAAAAACAGCATTAAGAAGGGCCATAATCCACGAAACCAGGAAACAACCACAGTATGCCATCATTAGCACCATACACCATAATTACCAGCTTTACAAGCATTAAGCTGGTTCACTAGAGGTAGAATAAAGCCAGTCTTGAAAGTATATTCTTGTTAGCACTAAGAAACCTAAGGGCACAGGTAGGCCACCAGAGAAGTGGAGACTGTCCCTACCAGAGACTTAGCTCCCTACCCAGAACAGACTGCATGAATAATAAACCATGCTGACTTCTCACTTTCACCACATGTGCCTCTAGAAAGAGACTGGTGATAATAATGCAGAGGGTGAGCTTATTAGATTTTAAAAGAGTCTAGATCTAAAGGGATTTACTGTGAGCTACACTGACCCCTGGGATACAGAGAACAGAGGAAGGAACATACTTTCAGAGCAAAGGAAATATGAATTTGGTGGAAAGGAGGTATGAACAAAGACTCTCAATAGCAATTATCGATCACCCCCATAAGCATATTTCTTCAGCAAAGAGAAGGCCCTGACCAAAGATGAGTAATAATCAGAAAAGGAAATATTATCATGTAAGTAGAAAATCCAAAAGAATCTACAAACTATTAGAATTAAGTGAATTTAGCAAGATCACTAGATATAAGGCCAACATATAAAAATCAATTTGATTGCTATAGATTAGCAACAACTATATAGAAAATAAAACAATAAAAGCTGTAACATAAACAAATATCAAATACCTAGGAATATATCTCAGAGAAGGCAATGGCAACCCTCTCCAGTACTCTTGTCTGGAAAATCCCATGGGTGGAGGAGCCTGGTAGGCTGCAGTCCATGGGGTTGCTAAGAGTCGGACACGACTGAGTGACTTCCCTTTAACTTTTCACTTTCATGCATTGGAGAAGGAATGGCAACCCACTCCAGTGTTCTTGCCCAGAGAATCCCAGGGACGGGGGAGCCTTGTGGGCTGCCGTCTATGGGGTCACACAGAGTCGGACATGACTGAAGCAACTTAGTAGTGGTAGTAGTAGGAATATATCTAATGAAAAGTGGGTATGACCTCTACCTTGAAAAACTATACAATATTATTGAGAGAAACTAAGAAACCTAGATAAATGAAGAGACTTACCAGAGTAATGGTATGGAAGACATACCATGAAAAAATGCTAACTCTCCCTAAGGTAAACTACAGTCATAAAGCAACTTCTATCAAAACTTCAGCAGGTGTAACTGAGCCACTTTGCTGTACACCTGAAACCAACACACACTGCTAACCAACTGTGTGTGCCCAGGTGCGCTTCAGTCATATCTGACTCTTTGTAACCCTGTGGACGGTAGCCCACGAGGCTCCTCTGTCCATGGGATTTTCCAGGCAAGAGTACTGGAGTGGGTTGCCCTTCCCTCCTCCAGAGAATCTACTGCTAAGTCCTTCAGTTCAGCATTACTCTCTGCATTTCTGAACACATGCAGGATAAATTCAGCACTCTTTTTGGGCCACCTATCCTGCGTCAAGTCCCAGTGTTTGGCCTGTGCTCACCTACCAACTCAATCACTGTAATGACCAAATGGCGCGCATTGTTTCTTTAGGTGACAGCCTTCAGATGCTTGATGGCTCTTTGGATATGCATACCCGTAAAGGCCTGGGTGGTTTCACTAGTGTTCTTAAAGTGAACATGAAGACTCAAACCTCTTGATTTGCATGATTTTGTGGGGGTTTTCTGGGTCAAGTGAATAGCACATCATTTTTAGAGGTCATTGCAGGCTGCTTACTGGAAAAAGAAAGCAACAAGCTGGTTTTAAAGTTCACATGCAAAAGATCAAATGCCAAGGGCCAAAAATATCCAAAGCAACCTTGAAGAAGAAAAACAAAGCTGGAAGAGACTTACCATTAGCTATGAAGGCTTACTGTAAAGTTATAGTAATTAAGACACTGAGGTTTTGGGGCAAGAATAGACCAAGTAACGAATGAAAGGTGATTCAGAGTCCAGAAACAGATCCTCACATAAACAATAACCTGATTTACTAAAAGGCAACATTGCAGAGTATTGGGGAAAGGATGATTTTTCTCAGTAGATGGTGTTGAGACAATCCAACATCCATCTGGAAAAATATTTACTGACCCTACCTTATATCATACAATAAAACAATTCCAGATGGATTGCAGAGCTAAATATGAAGGGTAAAACAATAAAGCTTTTAGAGGAAACATAGGATAACATCTTTGCGACAGTGAAGTTCGCAAATATTTCTTAAGCAAGACACAAATGATTCTGATCATAAAAAGGAAATTGACAAATTGGTGTTAAAGTTAAGAGCTTGTGTTTATCAAAAGGTACACTCAAGGAGTGAAAAGGCTTGTGACTGAGTGGGACAAGATACACAGAGTACATTTATCTCTCAAAGGAATTCACATCCAGAATATAGAAAACCAAGGACAGACGACTAGGTAGAAAAATGAGACAATAACTTGAACCTCGTAAAATAGGCTAAATGGCGAACAAATATAGGAAAAGGTTTTCAACTTCAATATTCATCAGGGTGATATACATCAAAACCATAATGTCAAATCCACTACACATCCGTGAGAATGGCTAAAATGAAAAATAAAAATCATGGTTGACAAGGTTGTGGAGAAACTGGAATAGTCATACATTGCTGGTGGGAATGTACAGATAGTACAGATAGTAAAGTTTCTATTAAAGCTGAGCATATACCTATTTTATGACTGCTACTTCATTCCTAGATATATACTCAGTAGAAAGTGTGCACATATGTTCACCAAAAGACATCCACTAGATGTTCCTAGTAGTGCTATATCTGTAACAGTTAAAAAACTGAAACTAAATGTCTTAAAGCAATAGAATAGACGTAAATTGTGCTACATTCACATGGTGGGATATTATACAGTTGAGAAGGAGCAATCCACAACTACATCCTCAAACATAATGTTGAATGAAAGAACCTAGACACACACAAAATAAAATACTGCATGATTCCATTTATATAATGTATAGAAGTGGCAAAATTATTCTGTGATATTAGAAGTCAAGATAGTGGTTACTACTGAGACAGTAAGGACTGGAAGGGAGCATTTGAGTAATGCTCCTGAATTGCTGATAATATTCTGATACTTGATCAGAGTACTACTAGTTACATGGATGTGTTTGGTTTGTGAAAATTAATTGAAAATTTGCTTAGATATGTGTACATTTTTGTATATATGTTTCAATAAAAATTTTTTAAAGAATCCTACTCAGTTTCTAATATTTTGCAAATGGGAGATTTCACTAAAATATATATTTCTGATTTCTCTTGAAAGCATTTTAAAATCTATCCATGGTGGCTCACCTGAGGAACCCTCTGTGGCTGTGCAGAAGCTATGCCCATCAGAGAAGGCTCACATTGTTACCCTCACCTTACCCATCCATGTTCCCTGTTCAGTCTCTGTAGGCATCTGAGTTCATCCCTGCGATGAAAACCATTCTACCAATTGGTTCTTTAGCGCAAGTCTGAGTCCCAGGATAGATCCCGCTCTTGCCCTGAATATTCCTTTCTCCTCTGTCCAATTGTGCACCCCACCACCAATCTCCACTCCCAGGTGCCTAACATTCAGCCTACCTCCATGTCTCACACCTTGAAGCCTCCTCTCATGGCCTGCACTGGGATTTATCTGCTCGTGTTCAACCTCCCAGTCCCCAACCCCCTTCTCACTCCCCTTATCCATATCTCTGTTTTCACTGTCATCCATCCACTGATTCAGCAAACATTCACTGAATAGCTATTACCTGCCAGCCTCTTATCAGGGACAGGTGGATTAAGGGGCAGTCTTTGCCCCTGAGAGACCTACTCTCTGATAAGAAATAAAGACAACCTGTGAGCATCACTATTCAGAGAAAGCGTTATATGTTTCCTGGAAAGTTTGAGAATAATTTGAGACAAAGCCTAGATTCTGTCCTTATTTGGGAGAGAGGGAATACTTCAGTGTGGCTGGAGGTACTAAAGGGGAGCAAGGGGAAGTAAGGCTGGAAAATAAAGTTGGGGTCAGATCTTGAAGGGTCATGGTGCCACTAAGGACTTATTTTGTTTTATAGGTAGTACAGACTATTGGAAGGTTTTGAAAAGAGTGCAGAGCTGGGGCTATAAAGATTCTGTTTCATCCATGATCTCTTTTCTCACTCTCTAAATCCCTAGGTCACCTTGGAAGCTCTACCTATCACTACTACTGATTGCATCCCTAAATCTCCTTGAAAATCTTCTCCCCCAGACAGACAGCAATCCTAGGAACTGGGAATGATGGTCATAGCTTGCTTCTTTCTCCCTGCTGCTGCTAAGTCACTTCAGTCGTGTCCGACTCTGTGCGACCCCACAGACGGCAGCCCACCAGGCTCTGCTGACCCTGGGATTCTCCAGGCAAGAACACTGGACTGGGTTGCCATGTCCTTCTTGCTAGTCCTTTGTTAATACGATTGCAATCTCCTGAAGTATGAGGCGATGTGTGCCTTCTTCTCCCAACCAGTTTTTAGTGGGATAAAGGGCAGGCAGGGGAAGGGATGAAGCCACACAGGCCTGTCTCTGCCCTGAGATGCACTTCATGGGTGGTCCTGGGCCTGGATCCTTTCTTCGGGGCCTCCTGATAATCCCTGAGCAGCCTGAGGCCAAAGCCTAGTCCTGTTCCCATGTAGGGCCCATCTTCTCTTTGCCTCTCAAGCCTTTTCTTCTCTGAGTGTATCTTCTTGTTCTACCTCAGGAAAACTTCACCTTCCTGAGAACACTCCTACTATAACCCCCGTCACAGCTGAACAGCCATTTATAGTATACTAAGCACTCAATCTTACTGGAGCCTCACAGACACCTTTCAAGAGGCCCCAGAAAGGCAATGATTAGATCTTTTGACTTCAAATCCATTGGTTGTTTCTGGTATATAATAGATAACCAAAAATATTTGTAACATGAACAGACAAATTATTTGATGTACGTTTCAATCTCTGTTGAGGATGAGTTTATTTTTTATTCATTTTTCTCTTTGTTATTTGATTTTATAAGAGGCTTGACATGGAACATCTGATTTTAAGATGATCTTCTGTGCTCCAACTATCATATAAGTGGTTCAGAGTGTCCTGGCTTTTTTTTTTTTTTTTTTTTAATATTGCTTTCAAAAAGGATACATGTGTTCCTCAAAAATTTACACAGAGAATTACCATATGGCCCAATGATTCCAATTCTTACCTATATGCCTAAGTGAAAGTGAAAGTGAAGTCACTCAGTCATGTCTGACTCTGTGACCCCATGGACTGTAGCCTACCAGGCTCCTCTGTCCATGGGATTCTCCAGGCAATAGTACTGGAGTGGATTGCCATTTTATTTCTTTTTATTGCTAAATAATCTTCCATTAAATGGAGTATCGCATTTTATTCATCTACTCATCAGTTGATGAATGTTTACGTCCAATTTTTGCCTGTTATGAACATTTATTTACAAGTTTTTATATGCACCTATGTTTTTATGTTTCTCTCTCACCTATATGCCTAAGAGAAACATAAAAACATAGGTGCATATAAAAACTTGTAAATAAATGTTCATAACAGGCAAAAATTGGACATAAACATTCATCAACTGATGAGTAGATCAATAAAATGTGATACTTCCATTTAATGCATGATTATTTAGCAATAAAAAGAAATAAAGTACAACTATATGTTACAAATTGATGAACCTTGAAAATATCATGCTAAGTGAATGAAGCAATTAATCAAAGGCCATGTATTAAATGATTAAATCTGTATGAAATGTCCATATTAGGCACTTCAATAGAGATAGAAAGCAGATTAGTGGTTATTTGGGGCTGGAAGGGTGGGAGACAAATAGGGAGTGCCTGCTAATGATTATGAGGTTTCCTACTAGAGTGAAAAAGTTGGCTTAAAGCTCAACATTAAGAAAACGAAGATCATGGCATCCAGTCCTATCACTTCATGGCAGGTAGATGGGGAAACACTGGAAACAGTGGCTGACTTTATTTTTCTGGGCTCCAAAATCACTGCAGATGGTGATTGCAGCAATGAAATTAAAAGATGCTTACTCCTTGGAAGGAAAGTTATGACCAACCTAGAGAGCATATTAAAAAGCAGAGATATTACTTTGCCAGCAAAGGTCCATCTAGTTAAGGCTAGGGTTTTTTCAGTGGTCATGTATGGATGTGAGAGTTGGACTATGAACAAAGCCAATCACCAAAGAATTGGTGCTTTTGAACTGTGGTGTTGGAGAAGACTCTTTTGAGTCCCTTGGACTGCAAGGAGATCCAACCAGTCCATTCTGAAGGAGATCAGCCCTGGGATTTCTTTGGAAGGACTGATGTTGAAGCTGAAACTCCAATACTTTGGCCACCTGATGTGAAGAGCTGACTCATTTGAAAAGACCCTGATGCTGGGAAAGATTGAGGGCAAGAGGAGAAGGGGACAACAGAGGATGAGATGGTTGGATGGCATCATCGACTCGATGGACATGGATTTGGGTGTACTCTGGGAGTTGGTGATGGACAGGGAGGCCTGGTGTGCTGCGGTTCATGGGGTTGCAAAAAGTTGGACACAACTGAGCAACTGAACTGAACTGGGGTGACAAATATGTTCTAAAATGGTTGTGGTGATGGTTGTGCAATCCTATGATGATACTAAAATCACTGAACTGTACATTTTAAATGAGTGAAGTATATGGCATGTAAATTGTCAAGCTATTGTATAAAATACATGTTCATTAAGCAAAACTTAGAAAATATATACAGAAGAAACAAATTACCCATCATTCTACTATTCACAGATAAACCACTATGGACATTATTGCTCTTCTTCCTTCTTACCTTTTTTATGTGTGTACACACACACACATGGTTAGGGTAATTTTCTAAGTTCAAGTTTTCAGGCTGTCTGTTTGGAGTAATAGTGATCAAAGGCACTTTCTATAGATGCTAAGAGCAGGGGTTCTGGACTCAAGTAGGCTTCCTGAGTCAAGAATCTTGCTTCTGCCTCTAACTTGCTAAGGGGCCTGGGCAAACTCCTTAACCTCTTCAAGCCCTCACTTTCCTTAACTGTGACATGTAAATGCTGATAGCTACTTTCCATGGACTTCATGAGAATTAAATGCCATGAAGATTAAACAGAATTTTTCTTCAATCATACCTCAGTGAAGACCAATTTGTTTCCCTCAGTTGCAAGGCAGTCTGGTGTCACCAGTAACCAGTTCAGATACACTAGAAGCTAACTGGTACTACTGTCCCTACTTCATTTAAACAGAACAGTTCTGTCTCCGGGAAACTTGCAGTAAGTACAGTGGTGAAGAGCACAAGCTCTAGATCCAAACCTCCTGGGACAAATTCTGCCTCTGTTGTTAACTTGAGCAAGTTACTTATCTCTCTGTGACTCAGTTTTCTTATCTATAAGTTCAGTTCAGTCGCTCAGTCGTGTCCGACTCTTTGCGACCCCATGAATCGCAGCACGCCAGGCCTCCCTGTCCATCACCATCTCCCGGAGTTTACTCAGACTCAGGTCCGTCAAGTCTGTGATGCCATCCAGCCATCTCATCCTCTGTCGTCCCCTTCTCCTGCGCCCAATCCCTCCCAGCATCAGAGTCTTTTCCAATGAGTCAACTCTTCGCATGAGGTGGCCAAAGTACTGGAGTTTCAGCTTTAGCATCATTCCTTCCAAAGAAATCCCAGGGCTGATCTCCTTCAGAATGGACTGGTTGGATCTCCTTGCAGTCCAAGGGATTTTCAAGAGTCTTCTCCAACACCACAGTTCAAAAGCATCAATTCTTCGGCGCTCAGCCTTCTTCACAGTCCAACTCTCACATCCATACATGACCACAGGAAAAACCATAGCCTTGACTAGACAGACCTTAGTCAGCAAAGTAATGTCTCTGCTTTTGAATATGCTCTCTAGGTTGGTCATAACTTTTCTTCCAAGGAGTAAGCGTCTTTTAATTTCATGGCTGCAGTCACCATCTGCAGTAATTTTGGAGCCCCCCAAAATAAAGTCTGACACTGTTTCCACTGTTTCCCCATCTATTTCCCATGAAGTGATGGGACCGGATGCCATGATCTTCGTTTTCTGAATGTTGAGCTTTAAGCCAACTTTTTCGCTCTCCTCTTTCACTTTCATCAAGAGGCTTTTTAGCTCCTCTTCACTTTCTGCCATAAGGGTGGTGTCATCTGCATATCTGAGGTTATTGGTATTTCTCCTGGCAATCTTGATTCCAGCTTGTGTTTCTTCCAGTCCAGCGCTTCTCATGATGTACTCTGCATAGAAGTTAAATAAGCAGGGTGACAATATACAGCCTTGACGTACTCCTTTTCCTATTTGGAACCAGTCTGTTGTTCCATGTCCAGTTCTAACTGTTGCTTCCTGACCTGCATACAGATTTCTCAAGAAGCAGGTCAGGTGGTCTGGTATTCCCATTTCTTTCAGAATTTTCCACAGTGTATTGTGATCCACACAGTCAAAGGCTTTGGCATAGTCAATAAAGCAGAAATAGATGTTTTTCTGGATCTCTCTTGCTTTTTCCATGATCCAGCGGATGTTGGCAATTTGATCTCTGGTTCCTCTGCCTTTTCTAAAACCAGCTTGAACATCAGGAAGTTCATGGTTCACGTATTGCTGAAGCCTGGCTTGGAGAATTTTAAGCATTCCTTTACTAGTATGTGAGATGAGTGCAATTGTGTGGTAGTTTGAGCATTCTTTTGCATTGCCTTTCTTTGGAATTGGAATGAAAACTGACCTTTTCCAGTCCTATGCATAATAGAAGGACTAAATTTATGGGTTTTTTGAGCGTGAAGGAGAAGGCAATGGCACCCCACTGCAGTACTCTTGCCTGGAAAATCCCATGGACAGAGGAGCCTGGTGGGCTGCAGTCCACGGGGGTCGCAGAGTCGAACACGACTAAGCGACTTCACTTTCACTTTTCACTTTCATGCACTGGCGAAGGAAATGGCAACCCACTCCAGTACTTTTTGCCTGGAGAATCCCAGGGACGGGGGAGCCTCTGTGGGGTCGCACACAGTCGGACACAGCTGAAGCAACTTAGCAGCAGCAGCAGTTTGAGCATGAAATGTATTAATATCTATACATTACCTGGCCCATTGTTAATTATCCTTACAATATTCTTACCCAAGTAGTTGTCTGCCTTCTTATTTCAAATGTTTAGTTGTCTAAGAATTTGTTAAAACCTACAGCGTTTCTTTTCCACAATCTGGGGCAGAGTGTCATTGGCTCTAAACTCAAAATGGTTGCTCCTTCACATCCACTAGCCCACAGCACAAAGCAATTTTTGTTTGGCAAATTGAGTAGTTAAGAATGTTGTTTCCATTAATTTTACTACCTACATACCTCCTGGAGGCAGGGCAAGGCAGTTTAGTTAAACCAAACCAAACAAAGCATTTTAGGGGTTTATAAATGAGTACTTATTTGCAGTTATTCTAAATCATCCCAGCCAGATGGTCATGTTTTAAATATTTCCAAGGAAGAGATTCCACAAGCTTTCTTAGTAACCTGTCTTAATGCTCCAATCCACAAGGAATGTCTTTTGAAAATCTAATGTCTGGGGTGACTTGACAATTATCATCCAAACTGGGACATTTTAAAGGTATTAATAGTTACAACAGGGACAAAGTAAGGCAATTCTGGGCAAACTGCTGGGACATCCAGTCACCCCACTAATGTCAGTCCCTCCCGTGATGAATGCTGCCTAATTCATTTTACTTGATACTCACTGGAAAAGAACAACTGGTTCCCATGGCCCATGTAACAACCTTTTATTCTTAAGCTTTTCCTTTTTTGTCAATTTGTGGAATCGGAAAATAGCAAGCAGAAAACCTAAGTAGGCAAAGCTTGAAGAATTTTTTTCCTTGTCTTCACACTCAATGATGACGACAATGATGATACTTATAGAGCACTTAATATATACCACACATTCTCATGAGAGCTTTATAAGTATTATTTTATTTAGTCTTCACAAAATTTACAGTACCATTATCATCATCATCCTTGTTTCTGCAGGTGGAGAAATGGGTCACAGAGAATGGGAACATCTTACCTAAGGGTA
The DNA here is from genome assembly GCF_032405125.1 of Capricornis sumatraensis. Classification (NCBI taxonomy): domain Eukaryota; kingdom Metazoa; phylum Chordata; class Mammalia; order Artiodactyla; family Bovidae; genus Capricornis; species Capricornis sumatraensis. The sequence goes on from NC_091091.1 coordinate 20,097,114, forward strand.
TGCATACAGGATCTGCCAGTAAAGAAGTCCAGAGGGTGGGCATTAAACAAAGACACTCAGCTCCAAGCCTCTGCAAGACCCCAGATGGTCAAAGCTTTTGGCTTCAGTGCTGTGCCCTGACTGTCTATACCAGTCCTGTGAGTGAATTCAGTTCTCTCTTTCTTGAGTTGGGACTCAGAAGGGTCTAAGCTAGAGGCTCTCCAATGGAAGTGAGGTGACAGCCCCTCTGGCTTGAGAAGGAAGAGGAAACATAGGAACAAAAGCCCAGTGAAAGAGGTCTTTCCCTTCATTACAATTATCTTAGACTAGAAAGCTGCCCAAGGAAGTAGTGAATGCTATGACAACATACACTGAAACAGGGGTAGATGTTTGTGGAGTCACAAAGGAAGAAAGCTTGGGAAATACAGCTTCCTGGGCCATGCCCCCAGAATGCTGATTCCCAGGAATCTGCATTTTTAACAAGTTTCCTCACTGATTCTGACACAAGTAACCAAGCAACATTGCTGTAAAGGGATTCCTGTTTGGAGTGTGAGAGGAGATGAGGAGGAAGGCAGGGGTGAGGGGAGAGAGTAGGGCTGACACACATCCCTTCTGAGCTGCACCATATGGTTTGGGTGAACTTTACTCTTTGAGTCTCTCTAATATTAATCTTCTTTTTGGATGTTTATTCCTTGGTTTCCTGACAGAGAATGCTTGAGTGACATATGAGGTGAGAGATCTGGGGTGTAATAATACCATGTCATGGAAACACTCATAAAGCCATGACCCTATGGCATATGAATTCTATGTGGGGTTTGCACAGGTATTAAATGTTCTGTGGTTGGCTTTTGGAAGGCTGCTCTATCCTGACACCAGGATTTCTAAGCTGGCCTGGAGGGAAGCAGGCCTGCAGCTTCCTGGTGTTTGGAGCAGATGGGGAAAGAGTCTGAAATATTCCTTGTCATCACCTCCAGCTGACAGACCACAGGCAAAGGAGGCAACAGGGAGAAGTCAGACCAGTTGATCTGGGAGAAAAGAGAAATCAATGGTGATGCCTTGTGAATGTTTTCTTCTTCATGTTCCTCTCCAAATGGATGGAGAGGTATGTGTGTGTGTGTGTGTGTGTGTGTGTGTGTTGGTGTATGAGCATGCACACACACGTGTGTGTGTACAAAATCATGTAGCACTTGTCTCTGGTTGGAGACAGTAATAAATCAGGGGCTACAAAACCACCACTAGCCACCTCCTGCAGGCCCTGTCAAAGAAACAGGCCTTCTTGAGCACAGCTGAACCGGCAGGATCCCCAGTGCTGTGGCCCCACCACATGGGATGAAAATCACACATCTGGGATCTAGCATGCCAGATGTGCAAAGGGCTAACAGAAAAGACACTGCTGGGAAGATCACATAGCTCTCAAAAGCATTAGTGAGGGGTTCAGAGATTTTTCTAACCTTACTCACCACAGTGCTTTTATCAGGCTTGGGTAGTAGACTTTTTCTTTTGCCTTGGTTCTCTGTCCTGGGGAGTCAAGAGGGTTGCATAAGGATGTTGACCCCCACGGAAGTAGTGACAGTAAAAAACCAGAAGCTAAATGAGTCCTGGTTGGAGTCCTGGGTTTGAAATACGTGCTGGCACTTATCTAGTGTATGATTCTGAGCAAATTTCTTTATGAGCTTTAGTTTGTTAATCTCTCAAAAAGAGACTTTTTTGAGATAGCCATCTATCTCAAAATGGGGTAGATGGGATAGCCATCTCAGCTTCATAAGGCTGTTGTGGGGATTAATTGCCTCTGGGAGATAACTCAGAGACAGTTCCTGGCTCAGGCCTGGCACCGAGGCAGAAAGGAAGAGGTGAGCATGCCCAACTGCTCCAGGATGGAGGTACAGAAATAGGGAAATGACTTCCTGTTCAGGAGAGCCCCAGAAGGTCTGTGGGGCAAGAGCAGTTGTGCGATTGTCCTGTGAGATCCCTGCATTACTGGGGCTGCTGTGGAAGTGCTGCCTTGCTCTCTGCTCCACAACTTTAACCATAGTTGGCTTCTCCTTCTCCTTCTCCCAGGGTCCACAGAGCTTTCTCACCTGCCCCTCCTTTCCAGGCCCCAGTGTTCCAGGCCCTTTCCTTTCTGTGCTTAATATCTGCTCACATCAGAACGTTTCTCCCTAGAGAAGCAGTGACATGGGACTCAAAGGTTAAGGAGAGTCATTCAAAGTTTCTATCCATCTAAGAAAGATGCTGAAGCTGAAGCTCCAAGAAGAAGTGGCAAGAATAAACAGAACTATACAAAAAATCTTCATGACCCACATAACCATGATCACCTAGAGCCAAAGCTCCTGGAGTGTGAAGTCAAGTGGGCCTTAGGAAGCATCACAACAAACAAAGCTAGTGGTGGTGATGGAATTCCAGATGAGCTATTTCAAATCCTAAAAGATGATGCTATGAAAGTGCTGGATTCAATACGCCAACAAATCTGGAAAACTAGGCAGTGGCCATGGGACTGGAAAAGGTCAGTTTTCATTCCAATCCCAAAGAAAGGCAATGCCAATAGAATGTTCAAACTACCACACAATTGTACTCATCTTACATGCTAGCAAAGTAATGCTCAAAATTCTCCAAGCAAGGCTTCAGAAGTATGTGAACTGTGAACTTCCAGATGTTCAAGCTCAATTTAGAAAAGGCAGAGGAACCAGAGATCAAATTGCCAACATCTGTTGGATCATAGAAAAAGCAAGAGAATTCCAGAAAAGCATCTACTTCTGCTCATTGACTATGCTAAAGCCTTTGATTGTGTGGATCACAACCAACTGTGGAAAATTCTTAAGGCGATGGGAATACCAGACCACCTGACCTGCCTCCTGAGAAATCTGTTTGCAGATCAAGAAGCAACAGGGAGAACTGGACATGGAAAAACAGACTGGTTCCAAACAGGGAAAGGAGTACGTCAAGGCTGTATATTGTCACCTTGCTTATTTAATATCTATGCAGAGTACATCATGCCAAATGCCGGGCTGGATGAAGCACAAGCTGGAATCAAGATTGCAGGGAGAAATATTAATAATCTCAGATATGCAGATGACATCACCCTTATGGCAGAAAGCAAAGAGGAACTAAAGAGCCTCTTGATGAAAGTGAAAGAGGAGAGTGAAAAAGCTGGCTTAAAATGCAACATTTAGAAAATGAAGATCATGGCATTCAGTCCCATCAGTTCATGGCAAGTAGATGGGGAAACAGTGAGAGACTTTATTTTGGGGGGCTCCAAAATCACTGCAGATGGTGACTGCAGCCATGAAATTAAAAGACACTTTCTCCTTGGAAGAAAAGTTATGACCAACCTAGAGAGCATATTAAAAAGCAGAGACATTACTTTGCCAACAAAGGTCCATCTAGTCAAGGCTATGGTTTTTCCAGTAGTCATGTATGGATGTGAGACTTGGACCATAAAGAAAGCTGAGCACCGAAGAATTGATGCTTTTGAACTGTGGTGTTGGAGAAGACTCTTGAGAGTCCCTTGGACTGCAAGGAGATCCAACCAGTCCATCCTAAAGGAGATCAGTTCTGAGTGTTCATTGGAAGGACTGATGCTAAAGCTGAAACTCCAGTCCTTTGGCCACCTGATGTGAAGAACTGACTCATTGGAAAAAAACCATGTTGCTGGGAAAGACTGAAGGCAGGAGGAGAAGGGGATGATAGAGGATGAGATGATTGGTTGGCATCACTGACTCAAAGGACATGAGTTTGAGCAAGCTCTGGGAGTTGGTGATGGACAGGGAAGCCTGGTGTGCTACAGTCAATGGGGAAGCAGAGTTGGACTCAACTTAGTGATTGAACAGCAACGATAAAGGAAGACAGAGAATTTCTGGCAACTGAAGCCTCTACTCTCATTGTTTGTGAGTTAAAATAAAATAGTTCCGTTTACTGCTCATAGGTGTGAGGTTTCTTTTTAGGGTAATGAAATGTCCTATAATTGAAGAGTTGCACAGTTGCACAACTCTTTGGATATACTGAAAACCACTGAACTGTACACTTTAAAGTGAATTTTGTGTTATATGAGTTATATCTCTATAAAGCTGTTATAAAATAGGTGAGATTATCAAGTTAGCTTTCCATTCTTCTTTCTCTAATTTTAACTGAAATATAAATTATAATCTAATTATAAAATTAAATTAAAAACTTAAATGATAAAATATAAATTTAATTAAATTATAAAGGGCCATAACATACCATATAGCATTTTGAACCAAGATTAAATATCATCTCTATCTTGCAAATCTATATCCCTTCTCACTCTCTCCTCCTCCTCAAGTATCACTGTACCTGTCAAAATTCAATTCATCGTTCCAGATTTATCTCACAAAGCCTTTCCTGGTCTCCACCAGCAAATCTCTCTCTAATCATGTGTAAAACCAGCCCTTAGTTACTTCTGTCTATTCTGCATGGGACCAGGCTTCAGGGTGTAGAGATGAGGAGGTGAAGGAAGATATTAACAGGACCACTACTGGGGACTCCTCCACCCAGAAGTCTCTCCCATTCATCTCTTCCAGGAAAGCTCCAATCTCAGAATTAGACCAGGGCTGATGCCCAGAAGACTTTCCTGCCTCCTGGACTCTCCTACCCCACTGACTCCCAGACCCTCGAGAGTCCTTGTAACCATTTCTCAATGTGCAAAAGAAGCTTTGTCAAACACCACTTCCATTGACGCTCCTCTCGGAACTGAGAATCCAACATAGTCCGACTTTCTAACTGAGTCCATCTAAGAGAATTTCTCCAAACCAGCTGTTTTATATCTCACTGGCATCTTTGGCCACTTCCCAATATACCCACTTGTTGTCTCAAAGGGTTTTCCTGGCAGCTGGAATCCTCTCTCCAAGCTGCCCCTTCCTTGACCCTCACTTCTCTCCAAAGCCAGGTCTGAAAGTTCTTTCTCCTTGAAGGAAGTCTTCCCCTAAGGAGCCTTCTTCCATACTTACCTGGTCTGTCGTCACCCGTCATGGCCCCTTATTTTGCCCTCACTGGTAATATCTATGTGACGGCCTCTTTGCTTTTGTGTCTTCACCACATAGTATGATATGCTGTACCCAGTAGGTGTTCCAATGAATGTTTGCCGACTTGACTTTTCTTCTTGAAGAAATATGCCTTGGTTACTTCAGAGCTCTCCCGCTGAACTATGAGAAAGCTCGTTTTGCTTTTTAAAATAAGCTGTTAATTAACTGTCTATGTGCTAAGAACTGGAAACCAGCAGTTAGCCTCGTAGTTAAATTCACTGTTTTGTCTGCTCAGCCCCACTCTACCCATTCCCTTAATTTTTTCATTAAACAGAGCCATTTGATGGTCACCACAGAAGCAGCCCTTTGTATAATGTGACCCTGTGGCCAGAGATGAGGGGTTCAGGGGTAGACAAGTAACAAGTATAGGTCAACTGGATCGTGACCAAACTGTACCTTGGATTTTCTGACTCAAAGTTTGAGGCTCAAAATAATCCATCCTGCACAATTTTTAAAATACTGTTTCTTCCCAGATTCTGTTTCCAATTGTATAGTGTTAATTACTGAATGTTTAAAGTTCTTGGTACTGTACAGTGTAAAATCTAAGTGTATAAATCTAATGAAATATGCTTACTGTGGCCTCATTGAGGGCAGCAGGACTATATAACTCTTTTTAGAATATAATTCAGGCAAATAAAGGTATTAAGTTATCCTAGTGCAATGGAAGATTTATTATCTAAACTTGGAAAACTCAGGAAATACCAGAGACAGATTCCAGGAGAGATATTTCTAGAACAGAAAGTAGAAGAGACCTAATGCATGTCAGTGCTTGGTCCACTGGCTGCCTGGTACAATAATCCTGTGGATTAAGCATGGGATCATGTTGCAGAGACTCTAGCCCTATACCTTGCACAAAGGAGACCCACATTTAATGAATCATTGTTGAATGGGTTTCAAAGGAGTAAAATAATTTTATATTTTTAAAAGCATTTGTCCTGAGGTCACTGACCAATAAAACTACATTATCTCTGTTACAAAAGGAGACATGGAGAAAAAATTGAGGAACTGACTAGCGTCTCATAATGTGTCCATAGCAGATCTAGGACTGAATTCACGATTTACTTACTCCAGAGATCAGACTCCAATTTTGAAGTCACAATGTTCACGGACCACTGGCTTATTTCATGAGATGAAGAAATTACAAGCAGAATAGAGGGCATCCAAAAATCCCTTTAAAAAAAGTCACATTGAAAAAAAATCTCACACAAAATAATTGGTAGGCAAGGAAGGGTCCTCAAGTCCAGCCCTATTCATTTCTGGCACTGACAGTTAGGCCAGGCTCATTTTCAAAGCTGTCTCTCTCAGGAGGACTTTTATCTATCCTGGGCTCCAAGTCCTGAAGTTCTAATCCAGAGGAAGAGGATTCCTTTAATCCTTTTCTGTTCTTATCTGGCCTTACTTCTAATTTCAGAACAAAACTACTTTCCAAATAGAGTAGTCTCTACCTTCCATCAAGGCAAGATGCTATAGTTGATGATTTGGTTTTTGTCTGGAGATAGAATCTCTGTTTCAGAGGTCAGTTTTATTTGTTTCTATGAACATGTAACCATTTTCCAATGTGCATCATTCTGCTTTGGCCATCCTCTAATTTTCTCTCCTTCCTAATCTGATATACACATGCTCACGTCCACTAGGGATGACTGTGGCTGGGTTTCTTCCTTCTGAAGATTCTTTGTTAACTCCTATACCTGTCATTTGCATCCTAGCAAATAGCATATTAAAAAGCAGAGACATTACTTTGCCAACAAAGGTCCATCTAGTCAAGGCTATGGTTTTTCCAGTAGTCATGTATGTATGTGAGAGCTGGACCATAAAGAAAGCTGAACGCAGAAGAATCGATGTTTTTGAACTGTGGTGTTGGAGAAGACTCTTGAGAGTCCCTTGGACTGCACGGAGACCAAATCAGTCAATCCTAAAGGAAAGCAGTCCTTGGTGTTCATTGGAAGGACTGATGCTGAAGCTGAAACTCCAATCCTTTGGTTACCTGATGTGAAGAACTGACTCATTTGAAAAGACCCTGATGCTGGGAGAGATTGAAAGTAGGAGGAGAAGGGGATGACAGAGGATGAGATGGTTGGATGGCATCACCAACTCAACGGACATGAATTTGGGTAAACTCCAGTTGTTGGTGATGAACAAGGAGGCCTGGAGTGCTGCAATCCATGGAGTCACAAAGAGTCGGACATGAATGAGCGACTGAACTGACTGAACTTAATTAAATCCTCCCCATCTCTCCACTTTTCTGCTTTCTTCAGAGTGAATTCACCTTCCATGACTAATGCAATCCATAAGCAGCCTTCATGCTGATTCCACAGATTTTAATTTTCTAACATTTCCCTTTAGACTCTTCTTAACATACTCTTTTAAAAAAGAAAATCCCTTTCTCGGAGTTAGTCAAAGGCTCCACCTGGCCTCCTGTGTGAGCCCAATAGGGAACTTGTGCCTCAAGTAGTACATGGCCACGCTCAGACGTGGCCTGCACAGATGAAGTAAGGCAGAAGGTTCTAAGAGTACATTTCCACTGACATGTACCAGGAACAACTGTGTGCCGAGCAGCTTGCAAGAGGTGGTGAATGAGACAAGGATTAGTTGAGTAGGGCCTTTGACCTCATGTCCTCAAGTCCTTAGCATGATTTTCAAGGCTAAAATACATGGAAGACAGCATAATGTATCCAAAGGGGTGCAGGCTTTGGGAAACTAGATATATAAGACTTCAGATCAGCTACTTAACCTCATTTTTTCCCAGTTGTGAAAGGAGATGATATCTTTGTCATAGGGGTTCTTATGAGAATTTACTAGTATGAGTGGTATATACTAGGCATTCAACATATGGTGATTGATTATTTATTGTTTCCTAATATAATAGCAGTGTTTACTATTAGGGCCTCAGAGTCAGCAATACAAAACCTGAAACCACTTCTGTTGTAGAAAAGCCTTCATAGAGAGGCCTCTAGTTCAAAGGAGACAGAAACTGCTCCAGCCTCTTTGGTAAGCCTGACTTCTGGGCCAGGCATATAGAACATTTTTGTACTCCTAAGGAGAGGGCCCATTTTTACCAGGAGGTGATGAAGAACTCTTTGGAGAGCTCACTCTGGGAAGTGTTGTCTGTTGCTCAGGCCGGGACATTGAGTTTGCTACCCTCCATTCTAGAGTCACAAGTGAAATGGGGTGAGAGCAAGTTTCCCGCTTGACTCTCGCTCTTAGGATAGAAGATGGAAACCACAAGGGGTCTACACCGCTCAGCCCCTGTTTGCCCCTTTCCTCACTTCTTTACAAAGGTTACAGTCACATAGGTCATGGCCTAAACCAAAAAACCTTAACTGCTAAAGAGACTAGGCTTATCACTGAACATGCTGGCTGTATAGATGAGGAGCTGAGGGTAAATAACACCAGCACTAGTAGACAGACCTTGGAGATGGTCTCTGATTTAATCATCCCTGAAGAAGCATATCTAATGAGATTATTAATATATTTCTTTTTTTTATACAGCATGAAAGAAAAGTTATGACCAACCTAGATAGCATATTCAAAAGCAGAGACATTACTTTGCCGACTAAGGTCTGTCTAGTCAAGGCTATGGTTTTTCCAGTGGTCATGTATGGATGTGAGAGTTGGACTGTGAAGAAGGCTGAGCACTGAAGAACTGACGCTTTTGAACTGTGGTGTTGGAGAAGACTCTTGAGAGTCCTTTGGACTGCAAGGAGATCCAACCAGTCCATTCTGAAGGAGATCAGCCCTGGGATTTCTTTGGAAGGAATGATGCTAAAGCTGAAACTCCAGTACTTTGGCCACCTCATGCGAAGAGTTGACTCATTGGAAAAGACTCTGATGCTGGGAGGGATTGTGGGCAGGAGGAGAAGGGGACGACAGAGGATGAGATGGCTGGATGGCATCACTGACTCGATGGACGTGAGTCTGAGTGAACTCCGAGAGATGGTGATGGACCAGGAGGCCTGGCGTGCTGCGATTCATGGGGTCGCAAAGAGTCAGACACGACTGAGCGACTGAACTGAACCGAACTGATAGAGATATAATGCAAATACCATACAAGTCATTGATAATGTGTACAATTCAATGGCTTTTAGTATATTCACAGAGTCATATGTCCATCAACATCATCAATTTTGGAATATTTTCACTACCCTAAAAAGAAATCTTGTACTCCTTACTCCCAACACTGCTCTCCCTCTCACTCCAGCCCAGGAAACCACTAGTCTACTTTCTGTCTCTATAGATTTGCCTATTCTGGATATTTCACATAAACAGAGTCATACAATACGTGGTCCTTTGTGATTGGCTTCTTTCATTGAGCACTACTTTATTTCTTGAAGTCAGAGATACTGTCAAAGTTTGTCAAAAGGGAAATTGCTAAATAAAGCAGAGTGCAGCCACGCTGTAGCTTACTGCATCACTTTAAAGCATTAGATAGGTCTATCACATTAATGTTTTGTGCTTGTGTGCTCAGTTCTGTCTGGCTCTGTGCGACCGCATGGTCCCCACAGACTGTAGCCCATCAGGTTCTTCTGTTCGTGGGACTTTTCAGACAAGAATACCAGAATGGGTTGCCATTTCCTTTTCAAGGGGATCTTCCTGACCCAGGGATCCAACCTGCGTCTCCTGTGTCTCTCGCATTGCAGGTGGATTCTTTACCATCTGCACCATTGAGGAAGCCCCCCATTATATTATAAAGGTCTCCAAATATGAACATACATATGAAATTTGTAAAAATACACAACAAAATGGTAAAAGTGGAAACCTCTAAGGAGAAAGAGATGGGAATAAGACTGGGGATAGAATAAAAATAAAGCTCCTCTTATCTGGAATATATTTTTTTCAAGAATAGCTTATTCATGCATTACTTTCATAATTAAGAGTTAATTAAAAAAGAGAACATTAGATTTCTAGTTTCTGATTCCACATATAACGAGCTGGGAAGTTGCCATCCCATCCTAACAATAAGTAAAAAGCTGAGCAGGCCGAGAAATCAACAACTCTTCTTGGGTCCATAAGGGGGCGAAGGACACAGGGCACACTGCTGCTTCCAAGACTAGAGAGTCAGATGGCAAATACATGTCATTACCATTAACCACAGAGGAGACCAGGGAGTGGAAACCATCTTGGGAACCAGAGGCCAGGCAGGGAAACCAGAACTGTGATTGACTCTGAGTTAAAAACTCCAGAGGGACCCAGTCATGCCCATCGGCGCCAATACTGAGATATACCACCAGGATCTCAACCAGGTTCCCACAGTAAATGCTAGAGAAAAATCCCTCAGGTTTTCAGCAGGAAGTGGAGAAAAGGAAGCATATTGAAATACAGCAGAGTACTCTTGTTCTTAACAAGATCTACTCTCAGGGGAAACTAGTTAATCAGAGCCTTATCTACTGAGGTATTATCAGAGCCTAAATGACCTAAAGGTTGCGAAGGGAAATACCCAACCTCAGAACATTCTGGACATCCTGTCCCACCTAAGAGGAGGGAAAAAAAATTGAGAAACACCTTGAAGTTTGCAGTCCAGAAACACACACTCAATGAAAGGGTGAGGCCTAAACATGAGACTGTAGAACATTTCCCCTCCCCGATATCTCCCACCTCATTGCTAAAGGCCTATATATAGCAGTTCCTTTCACTCAGTACACCGTGTCCAGCTATCAGGAAAAAATTACAAGGCATACCAAAAAGCAAAAAATACAATTTGAAGAGACTGAGTAAGCATCAGAATAAGACCTGGCAGGGATGCTGGAAATTATTGGACCAGGAATTTCAAACAACTATGATCAATGGATAAAGTAAGGAGGGATCTAATGGATAAAGAAGATAGCATGCAAGAATAGACAGCAATGTAAGTAGAGAGATTTTCCAAGAAATCCTAAAAAAGAACCAGAAAGAAATGATAAGGATCAAAAATACTGTAACAAAAAATGAAGAATGTCACTGATGGGCTTGCTGATAAGACTGGACCCAGCCGAGGAAAGAATCTCTGAGCTAGAGGATATGTCAATAGAATCCTCAAAAATAGAAAAGCAAAGAGAAAAAAAACTGAAAAAGAGAATGTTAGAAATGAGAGAGAGAGAGAGAGAAGTGGAAGTTTTCCTCGGACAGACGTAGAAGGAATCTGAACAGGAAGTCATAGGTGCCCTGATGCATCCTGAAGAACTTGAAACCATTCTGACATCACAGACCTGCTCAGTTGACCCAATGTGTAGATAAGATTCAGACCGAGAAGAAAGCCCAGAAAGAGATGCTCTCCTTTGAGCATGGGAGTAAGGAACAAGGTCTACTTCAACCTCAGGATATTCCCAAGTTGTCCTCAGTTTTCTATAATTTAAATGGAAGTGGTAGTCTGGGGACTGTGAGCATTGAGAGAAATTACCAGGAAATGAAAGGGCAGCAGGAACTCATTGCCCAGGGTGATTACATAGAAACCAGTATCCAATTTCTAGAACCTTGGGAACTACCTCGACCTCAGAAGTCTCCAGAGATTAGTGGAATAACTCTAAAAACCAAAAGAGAAAAGGAACTTTTTTCTTTTAAACTATTTTCTGGGATAGGGAGGAAAGAATCTGGGTGAGTTAGATCTGCAGCTAGTTGTAGGGGAGGACCCCTAAGAAAACAGGCTGAGCAGCCTTGACAAGGAAAAGACATCCGATAGAACCCTGGGCTTAGGCAAATAATTATAGATCATGAAAAGAATTTAGGTTCATTGTCAATAAACTCTCCTGTTGCTGAAGGCCTAAGTATCACTGAATTTGCTTATGTAATAACCTTAGAAAGAAAGGAATGTCCAGTATCGCCCTATGTGTGGACAGAACACAGATCACTACCTAACTGGGGTGGTCCACGGTAAGTCTTAAGCAAAAGAGAGCTGAGTTGGAGTGTCACATTAAAACAGAGATGTGAGCAAGATCCTCTATGATCCACCTCCCAGAATTCTGGAAATAAAAGCAAAAATAAACAAATGGGATCTAATTAAAATTAAAAGCTTCTGCACAACAAAGGAAAATATAAGCAAGGTGAAAAGACAGCCTTCTGAATGGGAGAAAATAATAGCAAATGAAGCAACTGACAAACAACTAATCTCAAAAATATACAAGCAACTTATGCAGCTCAATTCCAGAAAAATAAATGACCCAATCAAAAAATGGGCCAAAAAACTAAATAGACATTTCTCCAAAGAAGACATACGGATGGCTAACAAACACATGAAAAGATGCTCAACATCACTCATTATTAGAGAAATGCAAATCAAGACCACAATGAGGTACTACTTCATACCAGTCAGAATGGCTGCGATCCAAAAGTCTACAAGCAATAAACGCTGGAGAGGGTGTGGAGAAAAGGGAACCCTCCTACACTGTTGGTGGGAATGCAAACTAGTACAGCCACTATGGAGAACACTGTGGAGATTCCTTAAAAAACTGGAAATAGAACTGCCTTATGACCCAGCAATCCCACTGCTGGGCATACACACCGAGGAAACCAGAATTGAAAGAGACACATGTACCACAATGTTCATCGCAGCACTGTTTATAATAGCCAGGACATGGAAACAACCTAGATGTCCATCAGCAGATGAATGGATAAGAAAGCTTTGGTACATATACACAATGGAGTATTACTCAGCCATTAAAAAGAATACATTTGAATCAGTTCTAATGAGATGGATGAAACTGGAGCCGATTATACAGAGTGAAGTAAGCCAGAAAGAAAAACACCAATACAGTATACAAACGCATATATATGGAATTTAGAAAGATGGTAATGATGACCCTGTATGCGAGACAGCAAAAGAGACATAGATGTATAGAACGGACTTTTGGACTCTGTGGGAGAGGGAGAGGGTGGGATGATTTGGGAGAATGGCACTGAAACATGTATACTATCATGTAGGAAACGAATCGCCAGTCTGTTTGATGCAGGATACAGGATGCTTGGGGCTGGTGCATGGGGATAATCCAGAGAGATGATATGGGGTGGGAGGTGAGAGGGGGATTCATGTTTGGGAACTCATGTACACCCGTGGTGGATTCGTGTCGATGTATGGCAAAACCAATACAGTATTGTAAAATAAAGTAAAAATAAAAATTAAACAAAAACAAAAACAAAACAAAAAAACAGAGATGTGAGAACCAATATGTTCTAACAGACACCCAAATAGGTAAAATCATTTACCTGAAGCGAAATGGTGAATTTGCAGCAGCAGCAGTCATAGTAACATTGACAGCAAATTATTAATTATCCTTATATAACAATTTTAATATTTCAATAAAATATTATAGTATATTAAATATAGTATATAATCAGTTGACCTCTGAACAATGCAGGGGTTAGGGGCACCAACCCTTCATGCAGTCAAAACTGCACGTATAACAACATGGCTGGCCTGCCTTATATGCGGTTTGTCTATGTGTGATTCTGTGTCCGCAGATTTAACCAACTTTGTGTCATGCATGTAGTACTGTTGTACTTGGGCTTCCCTGATGGCTCAGTGGAAAATAATCCACCTGCCAATGTAGAAAATGTAGGTTCGATCCTTGGGTCAGGTCGGGAAGATACCTTGGAGAAGGAGATGGCAACCCCACTCCAGTACTGCTTGGGAAATTCTATGGACAGAGGAGCCTGGCAGGCTACAGTCCATGGGTTCACAAAACAGTCAGACATGACTTAGCGACTAAAAAACAACTGTCATACTTATCATTGAAAAACCACATATAAGTGGATCCACATGGTTCAAACCTATGTTGCTCAAAGGTCATTATAATATATAATATAAATATTACATATAACAAGTCATAAATATTATAAATATATAATATATAAATGCAAGTTAATATTTATTACATATTTACTATGTGCCAAGCACTATGTCAAGCATTTCATATTCATTATTTCAATTAGTTCTCACAATTGCTTTATGATATAGAAGCTATTATTATCTCTATTTCATGGATAAAGAAATAGATTCTCAGAGAGTTCAAGTAATTTGATAGCTAGTAAGGTCACAGAGCTAGTAAGAGGCTAGAACTACCTCATGTCTTCTGATTCCAGTCTAATATTCCTGCCATGCTATGGCCAGGATGCCAATTCTTGACTTTTCTTGCCTTAGGCTTCCTACACTGGAGCCTTTAACTCCTTATAAGTTTTCAAACTGAATACAGGTAACTTAATCTTTTCTTATGATTTCTAACTGTATATTTGAGCTAAATTTATATGATAAAGACAAAGGTTATTTTAATAAATAATTTTCTGCTAGAATTCTGCTCAAACTGTGTAAACTTCCAGTTGGTATTTTCATATGCTGACACTTATAATCTAGGTGTTTGTTTTCACTATTTAACTAAAACTTGAAATTTAATCTTGATTTACTAAGTGGAATGAAACTCCTGCTTCCCTTTTCTACTGGAAAAATATAGGTAAAGTGAAAAATGAGTTTAGAAATAATTTGAATATTATATACTGAGCTACAAAGTGACCAACTCAGGACCTCATAGATAAAACTTAGAGTTGGTTAAAATAATGAAAAGTGTCATAAAAGAGCACAAATCACCAGGGAAACAATAAAATTATGGCATATGAGAAGGCAGACTACATTTACCAAAAGAAATAGTGTAGGTTGGGGGATGGAGGGGTTAAGTATTTGAAGACTACTCACCCACAGAAGGAAGTCAACTGAAGACCACAGAGAAATAAAAAGCAACTCAATTTAGTTTAGTATTTTTTAGTGTGTGAGAAACAGAAAACGTTTAACTCATCTGCTTTTTCAATTATGAACAGGAAACATAAACCTATAGTCAATAAGTACACCAAAAATTGTAATAAAATCTATTTCAGGCCCATGTTACAGCCAGTGAAAGAGGAAATGGAGAAGCAGAGAGGGAGGGAGTGCAGGGGGCAGAAGAGAGGACTCTCAGCTGGCCCGGCCACCTCTGCGTCTGTCACCAGCAGGCCTCCTTCCCCGAGTGCCTCCTCAGACTGCCCTAGTGCTCTGTCTCCTTGCTGCCTAACTGCTCAAGCTCTCGCTTTGCTTCCCCTTCTTCCCTTTCCCCATGCTCTCCCTAACCCTCCCCGTCACTGAACTTGGAGAAGATATTCAACGACTCCTTGTCTAACCAAAGCCCTTACTGTCTAGCGTTTTTCTACTGAACAATCAATCGCTAATTCAGTTCAGTTCAGTTGCTCAGTCGTGTCTGACTCTTTGCGACTCCGTGAACCACAGCATGCCAGGCCTCCCTGTCCAACACCAACTCCCAGAGTTTACCCAAACTCATGTCCATCGAGTCGGTGATGCCATCCAGCCATCTCATCCTCTGTCGTCCCCTTCTCCTCCCACCTTCAATCTTTCCCAGCATCTTTTCAAATGAGTCAACTCTTCACATCAGGTGGCCAAAATATTGGAGTTTCAGCTTCAGCATCAGTCCTTCCAATGAACACCAAGGACTGATCTCCTTTAGGATGGACTGGTTGGATCTCCTTGCAGTCCAAGGGACTCTCAAGAGTCATCTCCAACACCATAGTCCAAAAGCATCAATTATTTGGCACTCAGCTTTCTTTATAGTCCAACTCTCACATCCATACATGACTACTGGAAAAACCATAGACGGACCTTTCTTGACAAAGTAATGTCTCTGCTTTTTAATATTCTGTCTAGGTTGGTCATAACTTTCCTTCTAAGGAGTAAGTGTCTTTTAATTTCATGGCTGCAGTCACCATCTGCAGTGATTAGCCCTTCCTTTATTATTATTGGGGCCTCTCTGGTGGCTCAGATGGTAAAGAATCTGCCTGCAATGCAGGAGACCTGGGTTCGATCTCCAGGTCAGGAAGCTCTCCTGGAGAAGGGATTGGCTACTCACTCTAGTATTCTTGTCTAGAGAATCCCATGGACATAGGAGCCTGGCAGGCTATGGTCCATAGCGTCGTAAAGAGTCAGACATGACCAAGCAACTAACACTTATAATTATTTTTTAATTATTAGAGTAACATACATTCACAAAGTTATTAAAAAAAAACAACAAATGTTCATAATGAAGAGTACTGTCTCTCTTGCCAGATATACTACCATTTTAAAATGATCAAATTTGAAAATTATCCCTGATTTTCTTGTAAAAGTGTTTAGTTCTTTAAAGCCCCACCCTCTTTTCCCTTTTTCCTTCTCCCGATAGGGTTAAATTGTGTTTTCACTTCCTCTGCTGTTCACCTGTGTAATTTTCAATGGGACATTTAAACAGATAAATTCTTTAGTTAGCAGCCAGGCACCGAAGAATTGATGCTTTCAAACTGCGGTGTTGGAGAAGACTTGTGAGTCCCTTGGACTGCAAGGAGATCAAACCAGTCAATCTGAAAGGAAATTAGTCCTGAATAGTCATTGGAAGGACTGATGTTGAAGCTGAAGCTCCAATACTTTGGCCACATGACTCGAAGAGCTGACTCATTGGAAAAGATCCTGATGCTGGGAAAGATTAGGGCAGGAGGAGAAGAGGGGACAGCAACTGAACAAGAACAACAATGCTTCCCAGGTTGTGCTAGAGGTAAAGAAACTACCTGCCAGTGTGTGAGAAATCAGAGACGGTTAGATCCCTGGGTGGGGAAAATCCTCTGGAGGAGGGCATGGCAACTCATTCCAGTATTTTTGCCTGGAGAATCCCATGGATAGAGGAGCCTGGTGGGCTATAGTCCATAGGGTCACAAAGAGTTGGACACGACTGAATTGACTTACCATGCACACACGCACAGTTACTTATTGATACCCCACTGTCTTCATTATTTTACTGTATTCATCAACATGACTTTACTATTTCAAGCTCCTGCCCAGGGAGCTACAACTTGAAAATAAGTTTATTGTTTGTTTCAGTATCTTTATGAAAATCCATTTAAAGGAACATCAGACTGCTCAAAATTTCAATGTGTGTGTATTCACTTGTGTCTCACTCTTTGTGACCCCATGGACTGTAGCCCACCAGGCTCCTCCGTCCTTGGGATTATCCTGGCAAGAATACTGGAATGGGTTGCCATTTCCCCTCCAGGGGTTCTTCCTGACCCAGAGATCTTACAAGTGGCTCCTGTGGCTCCTGCTTTGGCAGGTGGATTCTTTACCACTGAGCCACCTGGGAAAGTATCAGTTGATTGTTTACTCTCCAAGACACTATGAAACACTCCCCTCAAAACCCTTGCTTTGCTGTATCCACTAGTGCTAAACTATTATGTCATGATGCTTACCCAAACCTCAGTGAGCCCACACATCAAAAGACCTATTTTAAATCAGACTTCAACATCTTCATAAACATCCTGACTTTGTTCTCACCCTCTGAGATGCTGCTGAGACTTTGTAAAGGTATTTCTCTCATCTCAATAAACTCAGTTTTGCCTTACCAATAGGTTGATTGGTATTTTGGAGTCAGCATTCAATAATTTTGGTACTTCCACTGAAATCCAATTGAGAACTCTTCACCATTAGGACTCAAGGCTCTCAATTCAAAAACAGCGCTTCCCAGACACCGTCAGCCTCCTGCTGGGGTATCTTTCATATTAACACAAGTTTAAAAGTCCTTCATTTGGCCCAACTCTGATTCCTTTTTCATTTCACTTCTTTGAGCCCCTCAAATGTTGGGTTTACTTTGTGTCCCAAGAATATGAAAGCCATTTTAAGAATCCTTTGATTATCTGATCAGATTGGAAAAACTTTTATCCTTGATGAAAATTTGCCTTATTAGTAAAAACACTACTATTTGTTTCTGAATGCCCTTCCTAGTTTTTTACTGTGCATCTTTAAAATGAAAGTTCAAAGAGAACAGGACAAAGACTCAGAGTCTGTTCTTCAAACTGGCCCCAAGGACTAAGAAGTTCAGGAAGTTTTGTTAGGAAAAGTTTTCAACCCTCTTAGGGTCCCTGGCTGAGTCTGAAAGTTAAACTGACAAATAGAGAATAACAGGAAAAAAGCAAATGAATGTATTAATGTAAGTTTTTGCATGACACAGGAGCCTTCATAAAGAAATGAAGACACAAGGAAATGTTTAAAACATGAGTATTTTTATGTGAGGTTTGATGACGAGTGGATAATCATTGAGAAATGTGATTTCAAAGAGTATGAGATAAGTGTAGTAAAAAGGGGAAGTTTAGCAAGGCTTGTTTGTTGAATTTTTCTTGGCTTCCCTGCCAAGGAGAGTGGGAGAAAGGTCAGCGTGACCTTTAGGCTTC
This sequence comes from Capricornis sumatraensis, assembly GCF_032405125.1. NCBI lineage: Eukaryota > Metazoa > Chordata > Mammalia > Artiodactyla > Bovidae > Capricornis > Capricornis sumatraensis. The sequence continues at coordinate 20,115,323 of NC_091091.1, forward strand.
TGCTGCCGTCTCGACCTCCTTCACCTTGTAATATTCAACATACCTAGGTGCCATATCTGGGGATAGTGTGTCCTGGACCCCAACTGTTTCTTCTTGACCAGTATGCTTTGGGTAAACTATGCTTCATGTAAGTTTTCAAAACCTTGTAAGAAAATTTCTCACTCTTGCTATTTTGTCTGTGAGACTTTGATTCTGGGAGAGATCTTGTCTTCAAACTTTCTGTTCCATGGGAACTGGAAATCCATCAGGTTTTCCAATGGCAATGGCCCAGCCATTTGGATGGGGACCCAGGTCATGAGGAGCATGATGACACTTCACAACCGTTTCCAACCTCTCATGATTTTGTCTCAGTCTAAATGTATTGATTCAACCTTCCGGGCTATACTCCTGCTTCTTGAGCTTATTTTGTAAATGGCATAATTTCACCAGAATTTCTTCCATTTTACTCTGCTTCTGTCTCTTCTTCACCCACTCTACTACTCTCCTGGCCAGCCAGAAATCCTCAAAGCTCGTTAACATTAAAGCCCTTTCAGAACAGAGAAAATCCCTGGCTTTTAGTTTCTGCTAAAAGAAACTTTTAGTTTCCCTAGCTGAGCGCCAAGTGAAAAAACACTTTTCAAAGTCTAGACAAGATATAGCGAAATTTGCAGCAGAATTTATAGAGTAGTTTTGGTTGTACATAACACAGGGTTCCCAAATCCACACCCACTATTTAATTTGTCAGTGGAGACCTCAGTTGCAAACAATCAGATGGAGAAGGCAGAATGGGAAGACCCTGAGGGCGACTTAAAAGATCTAGAACTGCATTGGAAGCTCAGATTCAGTCCTGTAAGTAAAGAAAGGATGAGTCCGTCTGAAACTTCCAGGATAAACTTTCCCACACTTTTAGACAGCATTCAGGGGTTGATCCTGAAGCAGAAGGTGACTCTAGCTCTCTTTTCACTTTTTGTGAATGGCCTTAAGCCAGAAATAGGGGACTTAATATATACACAAGCAAAATCTAGAATGGGAAAGAGTCCTGTTGCCAGATCATTAATACTTCACTGTGTATTAAAAGAGTCTGAGAACAAAAATAGAGTAAGATTTGCCAAGGCGATATACTCTATTATCTCCGTTACTACAGTAAGCAATTCACTCATCCTTGCCACATTAACAGGTTATTTGGATGGCATTTGCAAGACACTCAACTCTACTTCAGAGAAGGCAATGGCACCCCACTCCAGTACTCTTGCCTGGGAAAACCCATGGGTGGAGGAGCCCTGGTAGGCTGCAGTCCATGGGGTCGCTAAGAGTCGGACATGACTGAGCGACTTCCCTTTCACTTTTCACTTTCATGCATTGGAGAAGGAAATGGCAACCCACTCCAGTGTTCTTGCCTGGAGAATCCCAGGGATGGGGGAACCTGGTGGGCTGCCATCTATGGGGTCGCACAGAGTTGGACACGACTGAAGTGACTTAGCAGCAGCAGCAGCAACTCTACTTTGTAAGAGAAGGTCATTAGTTCTCTCATCTTTCTCTCCATCTCTCCTCTCACCTTCCATTTTCCAACTTTTATTGGTCATGCCTTTGTTTTACACATTTTTCCAAGGCTGACAATATTAATGGTCTTTTCTATAACCATGAGTATCTTTTCATATTATTAAAAATTTTAAAATCACCTGCTGAAAGTTATATCAACTTTTAGTTTGCTAATATTTGAATATGACTTTCTCATACGGTTTTCTCCTTATCCTCACTCTTCCTCTCTAACTCAGAGTTTCTAAAAGGCCTTTCTTCAGTTTTTCCAAAAATCTCCAACATACTGCCTGTTTCATCACATTGCCATTTTCTCCCCTGAAACCCTCCTCTTGGAGTCTTCCATCTTCCAATGGCTCCAGTCTGGACCATCTGCTCTGTAAATTTGCTACACAGCTGGTGCTTTTTGGATTTTCATGTCTGAAAAAGCTTTTGACAAAAGTCAACATCAAAACTTCAACAAAGTGAGTAAAGAAGGAACATACCTCAACATAATAAAGGCTGTATATGACAAACCCACAGCTAACATCATGCTCAACAGTGAAAACCTGAAAGCTTTTCCTCTAAAATCCTCACCACTTTTATTCACCATTGCACTGAAAGTCCTAGCCACAGCAATCAGACAAAAGAAATAAAAGGCATCCAAATCAGATGGGATAAAGTAAAACCATCGCTATTTGCAGATGACAAGATACTTTATACAGAGTCCTAAAGATATCACTAAAACTACCTCATTCATGATTAGAACTTATAAATCCAGTAAAGTTTCAGGTACAAAATTGATATACAGACTCTGTTGCATTTCTATATACTAATAAACTATCAGAAAGAAAAATGAAGATAATGATCACATTTACAATTACATCAAAAAGAATAAAATATCTCAGAATAAATTTAACCAAGGAGGCACTGAAAAAACTATAAGACACTGAAGAAAGAAAATGAAGATGACACAAATAAATGCTTCATGAACTGGGAGAACTAATATTGTCAAAGTGTTTATACTCTCCAAAGCAATCTACACACATAGCGCAATCCTTATCAAAATACCCATAGCATATTTCACTGAAGTATAACAAATAATCCAAATTTTGTATGAAGTTATACACATTTTGGATTAGCAGCTTTATATTCTTTTTTCAGCTGTATAAATACTGAAACTACAAAAATGATTTAAAAAAAATGTACTTCGACCTGCCATTCTGCAGACAGAAACCTCCAAATATCTTCAGACATTCAATTTTTTAGGCCCTAGAACTCCAAATATTGTATAGGTTTTTTAAAAAGATCTTGAACTCAAGCTTAGCACTCAAATAGATAACTCATGCTCTTTTGGTTATATAGCATTTCCACTTATACAAATAAGGGGTTAATTTTACAGAGATACAAATGGCTATTTCATAAAATGATACACTATCTAATAATAAATTTAGACAGTTAAAACTTTCAATTGAATACACCAGGAAAAGTTCACCTAATTTACCATTTGTGAAGAACAGAAACCTTAAGCTTCTGATCCTCAGAGCTAAGCTAAGCTAAGCTACCAAAACCTGAATGAAAGAACACTGGAACTGGAATCAGAGACCCAGTTCCAGAATCATCTTAGCCATGTGGCTTTAGGAAAGTCAAAACCTTTCTGAGACTCAGTTTCTTCATTTTTAAACAGAGATAAAGATCAAATGCTTACATGTCTGAAAGGATTTTAAGAGAGTGAGACAAAAACCTAGTTCAAATAACTGAGTTCAAACTCAGTTCAACTTTATTTTGAAATTATCAGAAAGTAAAGAGGAACTAAAAAGCTTCTTGATGAGGATGAAAGAAAAGAGTGAAAAAACTGGCTTAAACAAAAGAGTGAAAAAACTGGCTTAAACTCAACATTCATAAAACTGAGATCATGGCATCTGGTCCCATCACTTCATGGCAAATAGATGGAGAAACAGTGGAAATAGTGACAGAATTTATTTTCTGAGGCTCCAAAATCACTGCAGATGGTGACTGCAGCCGTGAAATTAAAAGACACTTGCTCCTTGGAAGAAAAGCTATGACAAACCTAGACAGCATATTAAAAAGCAGAGACATCACTTTACTGACAAAGGTTTGTATAGTCAAAGCTATGGTTTTCCAGTAGTGGTGTATGGATGTGAGACTTGGAGCATAAAGAAGGCTTAATGACGAAGAATTGATGCTTTTGAACTGTGGTGCTGGAGAAGACTTTGGAGAGTCCCTTGGACTGCAAGGAGATCAGACCAGTTAATCCTAAAGGAAATTAACCCTGAATATTTGTGGAAGGACAGATGGTAAAGCTGAAGCTCTAATATTTTGGCCATCTGATGTGAAGAACTGACTCTTTGGAAAAGACCCTGATGCTGGGAAAGATTGAGGGCAGAAGAAGAGGGTGACAGAGAATGAGATGGTTGGATGGCATCACTGACTCAATGGACATGAGCTTGGGCAACTCCAAAAGATAGTGAAGGACAGGGAAGCCTGGAGTGCTGCAGTCCATGGGATTGCAAAGAGTCGGACATGACTTAGTGACTGAACAAAGAGATTCTTAGGAGGTTGCGGAGATAGTATGGAGACTGGTCTCACATTGTTGTTGCTGTTCATTCACTCACTTGTTTCTGACTCTTTGCAACCCCATGGACTGCAGCATGCCAGGCTTCCCTCTTCTCCACTATCTCTTGGAGTTTTTGGAGTTTGCTTGGTCTCATGTTGTTGTTCAGTCTCATGTAACCTTCACCAAATTTCCCTTAATGGTTACATCTTAATGTAATGATAATACAACATCAAAACCAAGAATTTGACATAATGTAAAGTGTATGGCTAAATGTCACTCTATCCCAGTGTACATAGTGCAACCATTACCAAAATCAAGAGATAGAATTATTCCACGATAAAGATCTTCCTCATGCTACCCCTTCATATTCACACACACTCCATAACCCCCACCATCTCTGATCCCCAGCAGCTATGAAACTCTTCTCCATCTCTATAATTTTGTTATTTTAAGAATGTTATATAAACAGAATTACAAATAAGGGACTAGATCTGACAGACAGAATGCCTGATGGACTATGGACGGAGGTTCATGACATTGTACAGGAGACATGAATCAAGACCATCCCCAAGAAAAAGAAATGCAAAAAAGCAAAATGGCTGTCTGAGGAGGCCTTACAAATAGCTGTGAAAAGAAGAGAAGCGAAAAGCAAAGGAGAAAAGGAAAGATATAAGCATCGAATGCAGAGTTCCAAAGAATAGCAAGGAGAGATAAGAAAGCCTTCCTCAGTGATCAATGCAGAGAAATGGAGGAAAACAATAGAATGGGAAAGACTAGAGATCTCTTCAAGAAAATTAGAGATACCAAGGGAATATTTCATGCAAATGGGTTCAATAAAGGACAGAAATGGTAGGGACGTAACAGAAGCAGAAGATATTAAGAAGAGGTGGCAAGAATACACAGAAGAACTGTACAAAAAAGATCTTCATGACCCAGATGATTACAATGGTGTGATCACTCACCTAGAGCCAGACATCCTGGAATGTGAAGTCAGGTGGGCCTTAGGAAGCATCACTATGAACAAAGCTAGTGGAGGTGATGGAATTCCAGTTGAGCTATTTCAAATCCTGAAAGATGATGCTGTGAAAGTGCTGCACTCAATATGCCAGCAAGTTTGGAAAACTCAGCAGTGCCCACAGGACTGGAAAAGGTCACTTTGCATTCCAATTCCAAAGAAAGGCAATGCAAAAAGAATGCTCAAACTACCGCACAACTGCACTCATCTCACACACTAGTAAAGTAATGCTCAAAATTCTCCAAGCCAGGCTTCAGCAATACGTGAACCATGAACTTCCAGATGTTCAAGCTGGTTTTAGAAAAGGCAGAGGAACCAGAGATCAAATTGCCAAAATCCGCTGGATCATGGAAAAGGCAAGAGAGCTCCAGAAAAACATCTATATCTGCTTTATTGACTATGCTAAAGCCTTTGACTGTGTGGATCACAACAAATTGCAGAAAATTCTGAAAGAGATGGGAATACCAGACCACCTGATCTGCCTCTTGAGAAATCTGTATGCAGGTCAGGAAGCAACATTTAGAATTGGACATGAAACAACAGACTGGTTCCAAATAGGAAAAGGAGTAAATCAAGGCTGTATATTGTCACCCTGCTTATTTAACTTCTATGCAGAGTACATCATGAGAAACGCTGGGCTGGAAGAAGCACAAGCTGGAATCAAGATTGCCGGGAGAAGTATCAATAACATCAGATATGCAGATGACACCACTCTTATGGCAGAAAGTGAAGAATTTAAGAGCCTCTTGATGAAGGTGAAAGAGGACAGTGAAAAAGTTGGGTTAAAGCTTAACATTCAGAAACTAAGATCATGGCATCCGGTGCCATCACTTCATGGCAAATAGATGGGGAAACAGTGGAAACAGTGTCAGACTTTATTTTTGGGGGCTCCAAAATCACTGCGGATGGTGATTGCAGCCATTAAATTAAAAGACGCTTATTCCTTGGAAGCAAAGTTATGACCAATCTGAACAGAATATTAAAAAGCAGAGACATTGGATAAGAAAGCTGTGGTACATATACACAATGGAGTATTACTCAGCCGTTAAAAAGAATACATTTGAATCAGTTCTGATGAGATGGATGAAACTGGAGCCGATTATACAGAGTGAAGTAAGCCAGAAAGAAAAACACCAATACAGTATACTAACACATATATATGGAATTTAGAAAGATGGCAATGATGACCTTGTATGCAAGACAGCAAAAAAGACACAGATGTGTATAACGGACTTTTGGACTCTGAGGGAGAGGGAGAGGGTGGGATGATTTGGGAGAATGGCATTGTAACATGTATACTATCATGTAAGAATCGAATCACCAGTCTATGTCCGACGCAGGATACAGCATGCTTGGGGCTGGTACATGGTGATGACCCAGAGAGATGTTATGGGGAGGGAGGTGGGAGGGGGGTTCATGTTTGGGAACGCATATACACCTGTGCTGGATTTATGTCAATGTATGGCAAAACCTATACAGTATCGTAAAGTAAAATAAAGTAAAAAAAAAAAGAAAGAAAGAAAGAAAAAAAACAAAAGGGCATAAAAATAAGATAAATAAATGTATGAAAGGCAGATAAACTGTTAAAAAAAAAAAAAAGCAGAGACATTACTTTGCTGACAAACGTTGGTCTAGTCAAGGCTATGGTTTTTCCAGTGGTCATGTATGGATGTGAGAGTTGGACTATAAAGAAAGGTGAGTGCCAAAGAATTGATGCTTTTGAACTGTGGTGTTGGAGAAGACTGTTGAGAGTCCCTTGGACTGCAAGAAGATACAACCAGTCCATTCTAAAGGAAATCAATCCTGAGTATTCATTGGAAAGACTGATGCTGAAGCTGAAACTCCAATGCTTTGGCCATCTGATGCAAAGAACTGACTGATTGGAAAAGACCCTGGAGCCGGAAAAGATTGAGGGCAGGAGGGGAAGGCGACGACAGAGGATGAGATGGTTGGATGGCATCACTGACTCAATGGACATGGGTTTGGGTGGACTTCGGGAGTTGGTGATGGACAGGGAGGCCTGGCGTGCTGCAGTTCATGGGGTCACCAAGAGTGGGACACGACTGAGTGACTGAACTGAACTGAATTGACAGATAATATGTGATTTGACCTCTTGATACTAGCTTTTCTCACTCAGCATATCACCTTTGAAATCCATCCAAGTTGTTGGATGCATTTCTTTTTATTGATGAGTAGTATTCCACAGTATGGCTGTACCACAGTTTAACCATTCACCTATTGGGAGACACTGTGGTTGTTAACAGATTCTTAACTATTACTAATGAACTTGCTATCAACAACAGTATGTAAGTTTTTTTGTGGACATAAGTTTTCATTTTTTTGAGATAGATGCTTAGGAGTATTATTGCATGGGTTGCATGGGAAATGCATATTTAGTTTTCAAGAAATTAGCAAGTCTTTTTTCCAGAGCGGCTATACCAATTCACAGCAAGGTGAGAGAGATTCAGGTTCTCTGCACCCTCAGCAGCAATATAAAGCACTTAAAACTGTAAAATTCAGACAACTCTAAGGGAGGTTGTCACTAGTCATAGAACTGCAGAAATGCCCATTTTCTCCCTCTTCTAAGCCTCTGAAATATCTAAGTATTAGACCATTCTCAGACTGACCAACAGGGAAAACAAAATAACAGGAGAATGTATGGTTGTGTGGAAGCCAGGCAGATAATGCCCAGATTCAAAATGAGGGAAACACAGTGTCCTCTAGTCTATAGGTGGAATGTCAATGTCACAGTATAAGAAGAACATGTGGGATGAATGATATTGTGGTAGTTTAGAAAATAATAAGGCATAAGCATACATCTAGGGTTTAGTTGAGTGAATTTTCATTGATCTAAATCCAGGTGGGAGAAGCTCTATTTCTGAGAAAAAGCAGCTCTCCTTTTCTCGACTGGTTTTGCTGTGGTTGGGAGCTTCAAGGGTTGGAGAAAGCAGCCCTTTGATGGAATTGATGGCATTACTTCTAATAATGGTTGAGTAGGCCCTTCAGCCTAAAACAGCTTTCTGAAGAAAGGAATTCTCAGGGCAGGGTGTATTAGCTTCCCTAACCCTGTTCTCAAAGGAATCAAGCAGTGTAAAAAGTTTTGTGTGTCAAGTTATAGACAATTAGAATTAATAGGACCTCTTAAACTTGAAAGATGGAGATGGGGAAAAATTATAAAGTATCACTTATCCCAAATCATTCTTGTGTATAGAGCTGAGCAGAAAGAAAATATTTGAGTAAGAATTCAAGTTTGTAAAGGTCCTACTTAAGTGAGCTTGACAACCTGTTCTACAAAATCTTGGGGGACACATATATACCCATGGCTTGGATTCATGTGAATGTATGGCAAAAACCACTACAATACTGTAAAGTAATTAGCCTCCAATTAAAATAAATTAATTGATTTATAAAAAAATACAAAATCAATTAATGTAAGCTGCCAATAATCCAGCAATCTCCCATTAACTGAATGTTGCCCATTTGAGGTACTCCGTAAAACACTGAGGATAAATTAGTTTTAAAATTACTTCAATATCAAATTGAAGAACCCAAGAAGAAAGCAAAACGGGTCTTGAACTCTCATGGGAGAATATCTTCTTTCTGCTCATCTACCACCTCCCACCCCACCTGTGTACTTCGCCACCTGTGAAGTTCCCAGCCACAGTTTGATGTCACCTCCTGTAGAGTTCCTCTCTGCTCATAAAAGGCTAGTTACCCCCTCCCTGATGCTCCTGCAGCTCTCTGTACCGTCTTACATTGCAGCACTAACCATACTGAATTATAATAAGTTGTCTGCGTGTCTGTCTTTGCCACCAGACTGAGAGATTTTTGCGGGAAGAAATGATAACATTCATCTTTGTGATTTACTACTTAGCATAGTGCCTGGAATATAAGAGGAACTGAATGAATGAAGAATTTTTTAAAAAAGAAAAGTAAAAAGGGCAGAAAGTTAGGCAGGTAAGAAAGAGAATGGATGCATGGGTTGATGGGATATTTTAGTTGTTCAAACAAACTTCAGATCTCTAACATATGAGCACATTATAAGACATCTCTAGGATTCTTAATGATTCAGGGTATTGGGTCAATTGGTTTTGCTTTTCCTTATATATATTTATCTTATATTTCATACACCTTTCCAATGAAAAATAGGTAAACCCAGACAATATGCCTTTAGTATGTCAAATGGTGTTATACAGTATTGTTACAATTGTTTGCTTATTATTTTCTCCTTTCATGTTCTAGCTATTTTTTTATACTAAAATATTTTCAACATTTAAAAACAAAATGTGTGTCAGGTGCCGAAAGAGCCCAACTTCTGGTTCTAAGTAGTTTGTAAGAGTTTGTCTCTTGTCACACAGATGGCCAGTAGGCATATGAAGAGATATTCAACATCACTAATTATTGTGGTGGTGGTGATTTAGTCACTAAGCAGTGTCCAACTCTTGTGACCTCATGGACTATAGCCTGCCAGACTCCTCTATCCATGGGATTTCCCAGACAAGAATCTGGAGTGGGTTGCCAGTTCCTTCTCCAGGGGATCTTCTTCACCCAGGGATACAGCTGTGTCTCCTGCATTGCAGGTGAATTCTTTACTGCTGAGCCACCAGGAAAGCTCTCACTAATTATTAAGAAATGCAAAATAAAATTACAGTGAGGTATTATCTCACAGGGCTTCCGTGGTAGCTCCACCTGTAATACAGGAGACCTGGTTTGATTCCTGGGTCAGGAAGATCCCCTGGAGAAGGGATAGGCTGTCCACTCCAGTATTCTTGGGCTTCCTTGGTGGCTCAGTTGGTAAAGAACCTGCCTGCAATGTGGGAAACCTGGGTTCGATCCCTGGGTTGGGAAGATCCTCTGGAGGAGAGCATGGCAACCCACTCCAGTATTCTTGCCTAGAGAATTCCCAAGGACAGAAGAGCCTGGCTGGCTGCAGTCCATAGGGTCACAAAGAGGCGGACACAACTGAGCGACTAAGCACAGCACAAACACAGCAACATTTCACACTAGTCAGAATGACCATCACTAAAAAGTCTAAAAATAACAGATGATGGCGAGGATGTGGAGGAAAAGGAACTCTCCTAGAGTGTTGGTGGGAATGTAAGTTGGTACAGTCACTATGGAAAACAGTATAGGGGTTCCTCAGGGTACTAAAAATAGAATTACCGTATAATCCAGCATTCAGTCCCATCACTTCATGGCAAATAGATGGGGAAAAAGTGGAAACAGTGGCAGATTTTATTTTTGGGGGCTCCAAAATCACTGCAGACAGTGACTGCAGCCATGAAATTAAAAGATACTTGCTCCTTGGAAGAAAAGCTATGACAAAGCTAGACAGTGTATTAAAAAGCAGAGATATCACTTTGCCAACAAAGGTCTGTATAATCAAAGCTTTGGTTTTTCCAATAGTCATGTATGGATGTGAGAGCTGGACCAGAAAGAAGGCTGAGTGCTGAAGAACTGATGCTTTTGAACTGTGGTGCTGGAGAAGACTCTTGTCCCTTGAATAGCAAGAAGATCAAACCAGTAAATCCTAAAGGAAATCAACTCTGAATATTCATTGGAAGGACTGATGCTGAAGCTCCAATACTTTGGCCACCTGATGCGAAGAGCCAATTCATTGGAAAAGACCCTGATCCTGGGAAACACTGAGGGCAAGAGGAGAAGGGGGTGACAGAGGATGAGATGGTTGGATGGCATCACTGACTCAATGGACATGAGTTAGAGCAAACTCAGGGAGATGGTGAAGGACAAGGAAGCCTGACATGCTGCAGTTCACGGGGTCACAAATAGTCTGATATAACTTAGCAACTAAACAACAACAATAATCCAGCAATATCACTCCTGAGAATATACTCAGACAAAACTATAATTCAAAAAGATACATGCACCCCTATGTTCATACCAGCAGTGTTCACAACAGCCAAAACATGGAAATGTCCATTCACAGATAATGGAAAAACAAGATGTGATACATATATACAATGAAATGTCACTCAGCCGTAGGAAAGAATGAAATAATGCCACCTGCAGCAACATGGATGCAACTAGATTATCATACTAAGTGAAGTCAGAAAGAGAAAGACAAATACCATATGATGTCACTTATACATGGAATAAGTGGGCTCCAAAATCACTGCAGATGGTGACTGCAGCCATGAAATTAAAAGACGCTTACTCCTTGGAAGAAAAGTTATCACCAACCTAGATAGTATATTCAAAAGCAGATACATTACTTTGCCGACTAAGGTCCACCTAGTCAAGGCTATGGTTTTTCCTGTGGTCATGTATGGATGTGAGAGTTGGAATGTGAAGAAGGCTGAGCACCGAAGAACTGATGCTTTTGAACTGTGGTGTTGGAGAAGACTCTTGAGAGTCCCTTGGACTGCAAGGAGATCCAACCAGTCCATTCTGAAGGAGATCAACCCTGGGATTTCTTTGGAAGGAATGATGCTAAAGCTGAAGCTCCAGTACTTTGGCCACCTCATGCGAAGAGTTGACTCATTGGAAAAGACTCTGATGCTGGGAGAGATTGGGGGCAGGAGGAGAAGGGGACGACCCAGGATGAGATAGCTGGATGGCATCACTGACTCGATGGACATGAGTCTGAGTGAACTCTGGGAGATGGTGATGGACAGGGAGGCCTGGTGTGCTGCGATTCATGGGGTTGCAAAGAGTCAGACACGACTGAGCAACTGAACTGAACTGATACATGGAATCTAAAATATGATACAAATAAACCTATCTATGAAATAGAAACAGGCTCACACATAGAGGACAGACTTATGATTGCCAAGGGGGAGTGAGGTGAGGGAGGGAAGGACTGAGAGTTTGTGATTAGCGATGTAAACTATTATATATAGGATGGATAAACAAGGTCCTATTATATAGCACGTGGAACTATATTCAATATCTTGTGATAAAACATAATAGAAAAGACTATTCAAAATGTCTATATGTGCATAAGTGAGTTATTCTGCTATACTGCAGAAACTGGCACAACAGTATAAATCAATTACACTTTGATAAAAGCCAAAGTTTAAAAAGTCAGTCTTTTCTTCTTAGTGAACAAAACCAATTTTTACCTTGGAAAACCCATTTTAACTATTACAACTTAATGTGGGCTTTAGAATCTCCGTGAGCTTAGAAGTTTGCTAAAAGTTAACTGTTTAATTTCAGTGCTAGGCTTATTTAACATATTTACAGCACATTTAGACTTAAGGGATACAAGTTTTTACTCTTAGACTTACATATTTTATTTGCAGTAACTATAGTTGTTATTAATAGAATACATAAGCCATCACTTTCCATGAATACAATTACATCTACTTAGACTTAGGCAGCAACATCAGTGGCATTCCAGTGCAGGGTAGTGGGAGCAGTCTGCCCTGGTACAGGCATGGAGGGGGGTACATTATGTGTAGAGATTTCAAAAACAGTAATAAAACCGACTAAAGTTTGGTCTGCTTTTTATTATCACCATGTGCCAACAATTCTAAACACTGCCAGTGATAAAGTGCTCCTCCCTGAAAAAGTCTTTTGTTGGCCTAACTTTGAGACAACCACAATGGTTACCGGTTACCCCTGAGTTTTAATAATGTATGTATAAGCTTCAAGTTAGCACAATTTAATAATTTAACTGTTAGTAAACATTGTATTCTACATGGAAGTTATTCTGAGGGCTCTCAGTTATTCAGCGGGTCTCCTACATACATGCAGTTGGCTACAGATATTCTTTTTGAGAATGAGCTCGGAACAGTGTGAGCTGTTCTGAATTGTGTTAACTCTCTTTCAGCCAGCACTTCACATCTCCAACCCTGTGAGGCTACATATTCCTACACTTAAACTGGGGATTCTAAATAAACAGTGATTGCACAGTGATCTTAAAGATGAGAAAACAGAGCTAGAGTTATTTTAATACTGTTATTTTATATGACCACTTGGAGATTTTTGTTTAAAATTTAAACCGTAAAACAGAATACAAGCTGTAAGGTGTACTCTCCGTTTGATAAATGCAAATTTTAATTTACACTAAAATCTTTTCTGAATTTGAAAAATCTATATAAATAGAAGTGTCTTTAAAATAAAAACATATTCACTCGTCTACAGGGTCAACTGTTTTAATACTAAAAAAAGCATCAAGAAAATAATGCTATTACTGATTATCACTACAAATAGCTGTCACATTGAGGAATGAGTATTCTAAAAAATGGTCTTCCTCTAGGAGCCAAAGCACAGACAGCACACCCCTGTGTGATTTGGCTGGCTGCAAGGGCAAGCCCAGGCAGTGTTTGAACCAAGAGAGGTCGGTGGTGCCAGTTCACTAGCTCCACAGGCATATTCTTTTCCAGACTCTGTTCCTTCCCACTCCTCGTCCTAACTTTTACCAAATCCAAGATCCCTTTCCTGAAATTTCACTTTTAGCACTCAGTTAACATATTCTTTACAGCACAACTCTCTCTAATGAATACTTACATTTTATGGGAACACTTAAAAAAATAGCTTTATTGAGATATAATTCACACATGACAAAATTCACCCATTTAAAACATACCATCCTAGTTTTAGTATATTCACAGAGTTTTGCAATCATCACTACAATTTAAAACATCTTCATCACCCCAAATAAGAAACCCCATGACCATTGGTAGTCCTCATTCCTCCCAATTCATCATCTTCTTCTCACCTGCTAGCCCCAGGCAATCACTACTTTCTGTGTCTATAAATTTACCTATTCTGGACATTTCATGGAAGTGCAATGATCAAATATGTGGTCTTTTGTGACTGGCTTCTTTTATTTAGCATAATGTTTCCAAGTTTCATCCATGTTGCAGCATATACAATAATTAATTCCTTTCATTGCCAAATAATACTCCACTGCATGGACATATCACATTTTATTTATCCATTCAAATGCTGATGGGCACTGGAGTTGTTTCTACTTGTTAGCTATTGTGAATAACACTGCTATGGACATCCATGCACAAGCTTTTCTTTGCACACATATCTTTAATTCTCTTGGGTAGATTCCTAGGAGTAGATTTGTTGGATTGTACTGTAAGTTTATGTTTATCTTTTAAATAAACTGCAAAACTGTTTTCCAAAGTCGCTGCACCATTTTTCATTTTCATGAGCAATGTATGAGAGCATTCCAGTTGCTCCACATCTTAACAGAAGCCTTTGAAAGCAGAGGAAATGAACACTTGCTGAGCACTGGGCTATACAAAATATACTAACTCCTGATCCTAATCACAATTTTCAGTGTGCTATCATGAGGACCAAAAAACCTGAGTGAATCTTCAGCAGTGTAAGGGCAGAAATAGGGAATTGGGTGACATGAATCAAAACTATATCTACACAGCTTACCATCCACAGTAACCTGACTTAACCATTCCACTTCACCAGTTATCAATATAACATTACTACAGCAGGAAATTCTTGTCCAAGAATAAATGATAGAAGTTGGAAATCATTTAATTGTGCACTCCAGGAACTTCCTGGAAGACTCATCAACCCTTCAACAGAAAGTAGCAAACAACAGTTTATTCCTCAAGACTCCTTTGAACTCCTCAAGTCAAAATCTTCACCTGGCTGTCCACCAATACTAAACTAATACATCATGATCCTTGCCCAGTCCTAGCTCCCACAATGAAACACCCATCCTAAGCCAGACTTCCAAAGTCTCATAAGTACCCTAACTTTGCCCTTCCTACTCTGAGATGCTACCAAGACTGTTTAGATAATGCTTTCCTTACTGTTATACCAAGGTTCAGTTTAGGTAGTGTCTTCCTTACCAGCTAAAACAAACTTACCAAGAGAATGCTTTGGAGAAATTCTGGAAAGCTAGCATTCAACAGTGGATATTTGTGACAGGAAGACAACAAACCCAAGTATTGGGCTGGCCAAAAAGTGTATTGGATTTTTCCATAACATCCCATGGAAAAACCAGAAGGAACTTTTTGATCGACTCAATACATATGGAGACAGTGTCTTGTCTTCCTATCTGAAAGGCCAGACCTACTTAGGAATGAAGGTTCCTTAGTAAAAGCTTCCTGTATTATTGTGGATAAAATATTAAAAGTCATAAAATACTGGGATAGTAAAAACAAAACAAAACAAAACAAAAAACAGGGTGAAATGAGAAAAGCAAACATAGAAAACAAAATTAAAACTATATTAAATCTACAAGTTGTGTTAGAGATTTCCAATAATTTAATAACTTAATTAATCATTGCCCCCCCCAACACCTCTCAGTTCAGTCTGTTACTGCAGGTGGTGGTAGTAAGCCTTGACCAGAAGGCCTTAAGTAATATAGTTTGCCCTGAATCTTGGGTTAGTTGCTACATAAGTTATCATAAGTAAAAAAGGTGCCAAATTATACCATAAGTATTTCTTTGCTTTAAAAGTTGCTCTTAAGTTAGTGTCTTTTTTTTTCTTTTAACTTTACAATATTGTATTGGTTTTGCCATACATCAACATGAATCCACCACAGGTGTACACGTGTTCCCAATCCTGAACCCCCCTCCTACCTCCCTCCCCATATCACCCCTCTGGGTCATCCCAGTGCACCAGCCCCAAGAATCCTGTATCCTGCATCAAACCTAGACTGGTGACTCATTTCTTATATGATACTATACATGTTTCAATGCCATTCTCCCAAATCATCCCACTCTCTCCCTCTCCCACAGAGTCCAAAAGACTGTTCTATACATCTGTGTCTCTTTTGCTGTCTCACATACAGGGCTATCGTTACCATCTTTCTAAATTCCATATATATGCGTTTGTATACTGTATTGGTGTTTTTCTTTCTGGCTTACTTCACTCTGTATAATCGGCTCCAGTTTCATCCATCTCATTAGACCTGATTCAAATGTATTCTTTTTAATGGCTGAGTAATACTCCATTGTGTATATGTACCACAGCTTTCTTATCCATTCATCTGCTGATGGACATCTAGGTTGTTTCCATGCCCTGGCTATTATAAACAGTACTGTGATGAACATTGGGGTACACGTGTCTCTTTTAATTCTGGTTTCCTCCATGTGTATGCCCAGCAGTGGGATTGCTGGGTCATAAGTTCCATTCCAGTTCCAGTTTTTTAAGGAATCTCCACACTGTTCTCCATAGTGGCTGTACTAGTTTGCATTCCCACCAACAGTGTAAGAGGGTTCCCTTTTCTCCACACCCTCTCTAGCATTTATTGCTTGTAGACTTTTGGATTGCAGCCATTCTGACTGGCATGAAATGGTACCACATTGTGGTTTTGATTTGCACTTCTCTGATAATGAGTGATGTTGAGCATCTTTTCATGTGTTTGTTAGCCATCTGTATGTCTTCTTTGGAGAAATGTCTGCTTAGTTCTTTGGCCCATTTTTTGATTGGGTTATTTATTTTTCTGGAATTGAGCTGCATAAGTTGCTTATATATTTTTGAGATTAGTTGTTTGTCAGTTGCTTCATTTGCTATTATTTTCTCCCATTCAGAAGGCTGTCTTTTCACCTTGCTTATAGTTTCCTTTGTTGTGCACAAGCTTTTAATTTTAATTAGGTCCCATTTGTTTATTTTTGCTTTTATTTCCAGAATTCTGGGAGGTGGATCATAGAGGATCCTGCTGTGATTTATGTCGGATAGTGTTTTGCCTATGTTCTCTTCTAGGAGTTTTATAGTTTCTGGTCTTACGTTTAGATCTTTAATCCATCTTGAGTTTATTTTTGTGTATGGTGTTAGAAAGTGTTCAAGTTTCATTCTTTTATAAGCGGTTGACCAGTTTTCCCAGCACCACTTGTTAAAGAGATTGTCTTTTCTCCATTGTATATTCTTGCCTCCTTTGTTGAAGATAAGGCATCCATAGGTGTGTGGATTTATCTCTGGGCTTTCTATTTTGTTCCATTGATCTATATTTCTGTCTTTGTGCTAGTACCATACTGTCTTGATGACTGTGGCTTTGTAGTAGAGCCTGAAGTCAGGCAAGTTGATTCCTCCAGTTCCATTCTTCTTTCTCAAGATTGCTTTGGCTATTCGAGGTTTTTTGTATTTCCATACAAACTGTGAAATTATTTGTTCTAGCTCTGTGAAAAATACTGCTGGTAGCTTGATAGGGATTGCATTGAATCTATAGATTGCTCTGGATAGTATACTCATTTTCACTATATTGATTCTTCCGATCCATGAACATGGTATATTTCTCCATCTATTAGTGTCCTGTTTGATTTCTTTCACCACTGTTTTATACTTTTCTATATATAGGTCTTTTGTTCATTTAGGTAGATATATTCCTAAATATTTTACCTTTTCGTTGCAATGGTGAATGGAATTGTTTCCTTAATTTCTTTTTCTATTTTCTCATTATTAGTGTATAGGAATGCAAGTGATTTCTGTGTGTTGATTTTATATCCTGCAACTTTACTATATTCATTGATTAGCTCTAGTAAGTTTCTGGTGGAGTCTTTAGGGTTTTCTATGTAAAGGATCATGTCATGCCACCTCAAAACAAGGGACACATACAGACTGAAAGTGAAGGGCTGGAAAAAGATATTCCATGCAATTAGAGACCAGAAGAAAGCAGGAGTAGCAATACTCACATCAGATAAAATAGCCTTTAAAACAAAGGCTGTGAAAAGAGATAAAGAAGGATACTACATAATGATCAAAAGATCAATCCAAGAAGAAGTTATAACAATTATAAATATATATGCACCCAACATAGAAGCACCGCAATATGTAAGACAAATGTTAACAAGTATGAAAGGGGAAATTAACAACAACACAATAATAGTGGGAGACTTTAATACCTCACTCACACCTATGGATAGATCAACTAAACAGAAAATTAACAAAGAAACACAAACTTTAAATGATACAATAGACCAGTTAGACCTAATTGATATCTATAGGCCATTTCACCCCAAAACAATGAATTTCACCTTTTTCTCAAGTGCACATGGAACCTTCTCCAGGATAGATCACATCCTGCGCCATAAATCTAGCCTTGGTAAATTCAAAAAAATTGAAATCATTCCAAGCATCTTTTCTGACCATAATGCAGTAAGATAAGATCTCAATTACAGGAGAAAAACTATTAAAAATTCCAACATATGGAGGCTGAACAATACACTTCTTAATAACCAACAAATCACAGAAGAAATCAAAAAAAGAAACCAAAATATGCATAGAAATGAATGAAAATGAAAACACAACAACCCAAAACCTGTGGGACCCTGTAAAATCAGTGCTAAGGAGGAAGTTCATAGCAATACAGGCATACCTCAAGAAATAAGAAAAAAGTCAAATAAATAACCTAACTCTACACCTAAAGCAACTAGAAAAGAAAGAAATGGAGAACCCCAGGGTTAGTAGAAGGAAAGAAATCTTAAAAATTAGGGCAGAAATAAATGCAAAAGAAACAAAAGAGACCATAGCAAAAATCTACAAAGACAAAAGCTGGTTCTTTGAAAGGATAAATAAAATAAAATAATAATAATATTTACCTCACCTAAGGTGTTCGAATTAAATCATAAGAAAGCTTCAATTCTCTTTCCCATCTCCTCTCTCTCAAAGGTACTTTTTTCCTCTGTACAAGTCACAGAACCATGAAGAAACAAAGAGAAAGAGGGCTGTATACTCCAGCGAGCCTAATGGTCTCTCAGTCTTGGCTTTCTACATAAGAATATTTAACTGTGACCAAACCACTTGTTTTTGGCCTTTCTCAGAAAATTAACTTATTTATTATTAGTTGGAAATGAATATAACCTACCTTGTGTATAAGTTACCATGTACTTCTTTTACTATTATTTTACCTGAAGCAACTGGAGGTAGAGGATTGGAAAATATCATGAATTGTCCTAAAACACATTTCTTCAAGGAGACACGTATATCTCACTCTGGGGGCATATTTTTCAAACTGAAAACAGCCAATTATTTCCCAACATTCCTTTCTGAGAAGTTTGTGATATGGCTTATTTGCTTAAAAGGGCTTTATATAAGAGGAAAAAAATTTTTTTTCCTCTACCTTGTTAGGTTCTGCATCTGGGGCCTGTGAATTAGACTGACAAATGCTAGATTAACAGGAGAAAAGGCATATAGATTTTATTTAGTGTTAATATTTTAATTTTTACATGTGATAGAGGTCTTCATAGAAATGAAGCAGTTAGTCTCAGAGGTTATATACTATCTTAGCAAAAAGTGCTGGATTTATAGAGAAGGGGTAAGACTAAGGAAAATATATTGGGCTTCTAGGAGTGGTAGACTGTGGGGAGGTAAATATATGGGGGAACTATATATAACAGAAGATAATGGTTATTTTAGTAAGGTTTATTTGTGCTGATGTTCTGTTTTCAGTGATAATCACTGCTTTTCTTCCTTCTGGTATGGGAGATGGAAGGAGGAAGACCTTCATAATAGGCCAATAAAGGGAGGCAGATAGTACTTCCTGCATTCGCTGCTTTCCAACTGCCTATAGCCTAAAACAATCCTTTTGCTAAAGTGGTATATATTGGGATGGTATATTTTGATTCCTTTCATCTTCACCTCTTACCTGCTTATACAGAATGAAGCTTTTCAAGTTTTTAATCAAAGTTATGGCACCTTCTTACAAAAAAGGAAAGGAAATTTCACAATAGAAAGCCAGAAAGACAAAGATGGTATTTAATACCAATCACATTTCTATCGTGAAATTATTATGCAACAGTAACACTGCCAGTTTCATGCCTCAACCTGCACCATATATATTTTAGCTTCCCAAACTGTTCACCATTTACAAACACATCATATCTTAATATGCTTCTCATTTTAAGAGTCATTATCTCTTCTTGGGGTGCTCTTTTCCCTTTACCATTAGCAGCCATTTCCCACAATAACTGCTTATCTAATAAAGTCTCATTGAGTAAGGTGCAGTACCTCAGTGTCCCCAATGTCATTCACATGGGCCACTATCACAATTTCAACATCCATCTCCACTAGCAATTTCTGAATATTTTAAAAACTACTTACTTCTTATTTAAGTGTATAAGTTAGAAACTTCACATTGTTATGTAAATTTTTTAAAAGCATCATTTTCTATAATTAGAAGGTAACCAAAAAAATAAGTACTCTGAAAAAACACATTATTAAATACTAGCCAGAAAGTTACCAAATGTTCTGAGCCCGAGGCTCTTTGTAAAATGAGAGGTTGGCAGGAATAAAGAGCTATAAGGACATAGTCCATCAAACTGAAACTTCCTCCCAGATGTTAACAGAACAATTAAATGGGAATAATTCCCCCCACTATGGAATTCAGTGTTATGTAATGCTATGCCTTGTTTCTCTTAAGCTTGTTCACAGCACGTCTGTCCCCCACTTTGCAAACACTGGTACATTGAGAACAATGGTAGGCTTTGGAGCCAGATTGTTCTGGGCTAGAATCTGAGCTCTGTCATTAATATATTTAGCTTTAGGCAAAACACTTAACCTCTGTGAGCTGCACTTTTTACTTCTTCTTAAGTACTGTATATAAGATCTATCTCAGTTGGGGCCTATAGACTGAAAGAGCTCCTCGCCTCAAAATTCATGTGTTGAAATCCTAATCCCCAAATGTGACGGTATTTGGAGGTGGGGCCTTTGGGAGGTTCCACCCTCGTGATTGGGGTCAGTTCAGTTCAGTTCAGTTGCTCAGTCATCTTGACTCTTTGTGACCCCATGGACAGCAGCACACCAAGCTTCCCTGTCCATCACCAACTCCAGGAGCTTGCTCAAACTCATGTCCATTGAGTCGATGATGCCATTCAACCATTTCATCCTCTATTCATCCCCTTCTCCTCTTGCCTTCAATCTTTCCCAGAATCAGGGTCTTTTCAAATGAGTCAGTTCTTCACATCAGGTGGCCAAAGGATTGGAGTTTCAGCTTCAGCATCAGTCCTTCCCATGAATATTCAGGACTAATTTCCTTTAGGATTGACTGATTTGGTCTCCTTGCAGTCCAAGGGACTCTCAAGAGTCTTCTCCAACACCACAGTTCAAAAGCATCAATTCTTCAGCACTCAGCTTTCTTTATGGTCCCACTCTCACATCCATACATGACTACTGGAAAAACCATAGCTTTGACTAGATGGACTTTTGTTGGCAAAGTAATGTCTCTGCTTTTTAATATGCTGTCTCTGTTGGTCATAGCTTTTCTTCCAAGGAGCAAGTGTCTTTTAATTTCATGGCTGCAGTCACCGTCTGCAGTGAATGTGGAGGCCAAGAAAATAAAGTTGGTCACTGTTTCCATTGTTTCCCCATCTATTTTCCATGAAGTGATGGGACCAGATGCCATGATCTTCATTTTTTGAGTGCTGAGTTTTAAGCCAGCTTTTTCACTCTCCTCTTTCACTTTCATCAAGAGGTTCTTTAGTTCTTCACTTTCTGCCTCATCTGCATATCTGAGGTTATTGATATTTCTCCCTGTAATCTTGATTCCAGCTTGTGCTTCATTCAGCCCAGCATTTTACATCATGTACTCTGTATAGAAGTTAAATAAACAGAGTGAAAATATACAGCCTTGATGTACTTCTTTCCCAATTTGGAACCAGTCCATTGTTCCATGTCTGGTTCTAACTGTTGCTTCTTGATCTGAATATAGATTTCTCAGGAGGCAGGTAAGGTGGTCTGGTATTTCCATCTCTGTAAGAATTTTCCAGTTTGTTGTGATCAGAACATCATCAGAAGTAGATGTTTTTCTGGAATTCTTTTGCTTTTTCTATGATCCAGCAAATGTTGACAATTTGATCTCTGTCTCCTCTGCCTTTTCTAAATCCAGCTTGAACATCTGAAAGTTCTTGGTTCACATGCGCTTGAAGCCTAGCTTGGAGAATTTTGAGCATTGCTTTGTTAGTGTGTGAAATGAATGCAATTGTGTGGTAGCTTGAACATTCTTTGACATTGCCTTTCTTTGGAATTGGGAAGAAAACTGACATTTTCCAGTCTTGTGGCCACTGCTGAGTTTCCAAATTTGCTGGAATATTGAGTGCAGCAATTTGATTGGGATCAGGGTCCTTATAAAAGAGACCCTTGGGATATCCCGTTCCTCTTCCTCTATGAGATGACACAGAAAATGCAGCCATCTATGAACCAGAAAGCAGGCCTCACCAGATATGGAATGAGTTGGTACCTTGATCTTGTACTTCTGACCCTCCAGAACTGTGAAAAATTAACTTATATTGTTCATAAGCTAGCCAATTTATGGGATTTTTGTTATAGCAGTCAAAATGGATGAAGAGAGAGGAATATTTTGAAGATTTGAGATCATGTGTACATAGAATGATTAGGACATGATTGGTCTGAATGAACAGGAGTTTATATTAATATTATTGTCTTTATCATCACCATTATCATCCTTTAAGGTATAAATCAAATGTCATTCCCTTGGCAAACATGCCAATTTCTTTCTTGAAATCACAAAACTCTGAATATTCTTTCATTTTGATAGAATAATTTGCTTATATCTGTCTCATTTGTTGTTTGGTGAGTTCTTCAAGGGTAGGGCCTTTTCTTAGACAAAGCAGACATTGAAAAGGGAGGGGATATATGTATACCTAGTGGCTGATTCATGTTGAGGTTTCACAGAAAACAAAATTGTGTAAAACAATTACCTTTCAATTAAAAATATTAATTAATTTTTAAAAAAAGCAGACATTGATTGAAAACCTACTGTGTTCAAAGCTTTTTGAACCATACCATTATTTGAAAAAAAGTTGCAAATTTGGTTAGGGAAAGACAGAGGACTCACAGTAGGCTAGGGTAACATCATTAGAAAACAGCTTTTTATATGCTGAACAGACAATTGGTATATTTGTCCATTTGGTAAATTAACAGACACTTAAGTCCAGAGGATTTTCCACTATGGCCCCAGCATGTCCTTGTCTTCCACCAGCTGTTCCTCTCTACTCTTAATAAAATTCAAATTGCCCAAACAATGGCTGCTAACTCACAAGTGCAATTCTTTGCTCTTCTGAGAACTGTCTTGATCCAACTGTTCCCGAAACTAGCTGAACTTCAGCTAACCCCTCTTGCTAAAGCCCTATTGAAAACTTCTGCCTGGCTTCCCTAAGTCAGAAAACTCCTTTGGAACCTTTTCTGTCCTGGCACTTTGGAAAAAGACATGTTAACAGGCTGTTGGGTTGATTTTCTTTACTACAGAAGGCAGTAAAGTATAATGAGAATGATATTTTAAGATTAAACCAATGTATTTAAAATTTTTATTATAGAATATTTCTTGAAACAAAGAATACATAAAATAACCAATTTAGTTTTCATTCTGTATAACCAATTTAAGCTTTTATTCCCTATAAATCTTTATATATTGATTCAGCTCTTTATATATTGAATCAAAGACATTCACGGTTCTTTAGAAGTTCAGAAACCACTTAAAACAACAGGGGCGGTGCTCAGCTCCAGTTTCAAATTAGCCTAAGAAAGCTTCATGAGGCAAAGTTTTGGAAAACAGATTCTGTTAATTTCTTTCTCCCCTAAATTTTTAAAACTAGTCTTAACGTAGCAAAATTCAGAAGTCTGAATATAAAAAGTTTCATGGGAGCGCTTACTGTAGAGAGGACTGAGAAAATGATAGGGAAGGTTTGGTGGCAAAGAGACCTGTGTTAGGAAGTTGCTTAGGTCACAGAAAAGAGACCCCGTGTTCACCCCCTAGTTCTCAGGCCAGGAAGGAGTTTGGGATTAACATATAGACACTACTGTATATAAAATAACCAACAAGGACGTATAGCACAGGGAATGCTACTCTGTATCCTATAATAGACTAAATGGGAAAAGAATCTGAAAAAGAATAGATACATGTGTATGTATAACTGAATCACTTTCCTGTACACTTGTAACAAACACAACATTGTAAATCAACCATTGTTGTTGTTGTTTAGTTGCCTAGGGTGTCTGACTCTTTGCTCTAAGATAAAATAAAAATTAAGTAAGAGAAAAGGCGAAGTGCTCTGGGGTCAGACTTGGGCTTCAGTTCCTGGTTCATCACTTCTGGCAGGAGTTGAAATCCTAGCAGGGAGTTTCCACACAGGGATGCAGTTCTGTGCACTGCAGGAAATCTATGCCTTATAGAAGAAATCTAAACTCTCCTACAGGACAGTCTTTCCGATGTCAGAAGACAGTCGGCATATCACCTGTAAGTGCCCTTCTTTCACCTACTTTCCTCAAGACTTTCAACCCACATATGACTTGGAGTCATCCAGATAAGTCTGCCTACCAGCTGTTGCAAGTTGTCTATATTCCCTTCACACTCATTCCACACTGCTGCACGTCACTGCTTGATAATACTACACTTTTATTCTCAGCCTTGATTGGAATGGGTCTTCTCATTCCCTTTGAATCCTCATCTTTTACTTAAACCCCTTATAGAATTACTGCAGACTTTAGTCAGCCTGTTAGGAAAACGCCTCCTGGCAGCTGTGAGTCAGCTATCCAGATGTTCATGATTTTCCTTGCCTTGTCTCCATTAAGCTGGCATATTTAAACAAAGAGGAGCTGAATTAGTGGGTCAGCCATTGGGTTCAAGTCCCCTGGTCACTACTTCTCAATAGGACAAGAAAAGAAAAATAAGAGAGTAAGGCAAGGGCATTTGTGCATCTCAACATCAAACCCCAAAGCCTGTCCCCTTTTCTCCTAATCACAAAAGGGAACTCCATTGCTCCCCACCAAGAAGGAAAAAGCACCATCCTGCCAACGGGAATCTCTGATTATATTTCCAGGGTCATATTATTTAAATATTGTACTACTTAAATGTCACTCCTTATTGTTATACTGTGGAATTCTCTCTCTGCTAGGATTTAGCAGTTACAATAGTAGCTGAGACTAGAGTTACATGTCTGGCTGGGGTCACAATGTCATCTGCTGATAGACACATCACATTAGCTTTTCTCCAGTACAGAACCATGCAGTTAATTGAAATCTGTACTTCAGGATTGATATACCCAGAATTAGATGCCGACTTCATTTTGTTATGGATTTCTCCTCACTGGGGAAAATGAGAATGGTAAGAGAGTAAGTCCTTGTGTCAGATTGTCTAGATTTGAATTTCAGCTGCTCTACTTACTAAACAGTGGACAAGTTGCTTAATTTCTCTGCACCTGTTTCTCTATCTTTAAAATAAGGGTAATAATAAGGACTACCTCATAGTGTTAGAGTATTACATGAGTTAGTACAGTAAAACACTTAGACTATCCAATCAATTCCACCAAGAAATTTAAACTATATAAAGAAACTTTCAACAAGCTATAGTAATCTTCCATACAGAGTTATACTGATACAGTAAGGAATTACCTAGGTACAAAAAGAATACTGAATTAAGGCTGAGAAGAACCAGTCTTCAGTCCCTGACACTGCCTGTAGCTAGCAAATTGTCATTTCTGTGCTTCAGTTTCTTATTGGTAAAAATGAAATAGTCATATTGTCTGGTGGTTATTGAGAAGATTATGGGACAATGTATAAGAAACACCAGGTAAATAGCAACGCATGGTACAAATGTAGATTATAATTATCATTGATCAGAGACTTTTATAAGATCAAGATATCCTGCCTCCTGGAAAGCAACAGATTGTTCAATTCTCTTTTCCAGACTTGAAGAAAACCTCTTTGTATTTCCTTGTCATTAGAGCATTTGGTTTTCACTTCAATGTACCTATATAACACTGCACGGCCCAGTTTCCAAGGTCAGAACTTGCCTATAATGACTGGACTTTAGTTTGGCCTATTTAGATATCTACTCTCTCCAAAAGTGTTTTCAAATGATAAGGATAAACACTTCTAGGAAGGTCTCCTGTTGATGGTCCATAAAGTGTTTATGGCATCAAAAAAGATTATGTCTTTTCCTCGTGAAGATATCTCACTTGAACTTGAGCTTCAGTTTCTCTTGTTTTGGATCTCAGACTCTATCTTGCCTCTGGACTCTATGCTCTAAAGATTAATTTTGATTTTGATCATTTGTTTCCTTGAGTTATTTGTGAAAGTTAGTCCAATTTTAGCCAAATCTTTCTTCTTCCAGGTAAATCTTGATGTAACCAAAAGCAAAGGCTTGTCTACATTCTGTGGGCAATGAGTGCTGTTTCATATACCATAGTCCAGGGCCTTCTGTCTTACATGTTCAGGAATAAGAATGACCTACTTTCTATCACATGGGTCATGCCAAGTAGAAATTATCCTGAATGTCTGGTAGTTTCTATAACTTTATTGGGTTCTCCCTCAAACAAAATCTCTCTGTTTCTGATTATTTTGCCCCAGATGTACCTGGAGCATACTTTCAAGCTGAATCTCATTTTCTTATTTCCTGTGCATATTTCTAGCTTCCCCAGACCCCCTGGATAATTTATCTATTGCACTAATATTCATAGTTAAAAAGTATAATAGACCTGCGCTCTCTTCATTTTTGGGCTCAGGAAATACCTCCAACCATTTTTCAATCATTTGCGGTCCACAGAGAGCCAAAACATGCCTTTTCTGGGGAAATTTAATCCACATGTTTATGATTAATTTATATGTAAGTCATTAAATTGGTGTTTCTAAGACATTTCATTTGGCAAGCTATCTCTCTCTCACCCTCCAAATCCCCTCCTAAGTCTTAGTGGAGTTAATATGGCACCATGGCATCCATTCTCTTCAGAGCTAGCAAAAGAAAGTAGTCCTAAATATATCAGATCCATTCTGTCCACATTGTAGTTGATACACAACTGCCTGAATGGTTGGCATCTTACAGTATAGCGAATGATTAGAGAATTTATAGTCAGTTCCCTTTAGGCAGTGGTTGCAATTTTTCCTCAAAATGGGGTGTGGGTTCTAATGGCTTAGTCACCCAAAATTCAACCTCATTTCAATTTAACGCAGCCAATTTAAAGATCTTTCCGTATGCATTATTATGTGGTAAGCACAATAAGTCATAATATTCTCTGCCTTAAATTTGCTAATTGTTTAAAAGGAGAGACTGACCTGTATTTACAACTATGATAGACAGTATTGAAGAACCAGATACAACATGATTACGGTACTACTGGAGAACCAGAGTGAGAGATTCCTACTGGGGATATTAATCTGGGAGTAACTGGTTCAAAAATAGGACTAGAAACTGAGGGCAAGTCCAGATCACAAGAATCCTTGAGGGCAGAGGGCAATGGGAATCTAACAAAGATTTTTGAAGAAGGTGACATGACTATGTCTCCAATACTGGAAGATACAATGAAGATTAGGTCAGCTTTGAGTGACCTCTGGTAAATTACCTAAAGTCCTTAGGTCTCCATTTTCTCAATAGCAGACGAAAGATGGTATTTCTAGTTCTCTGGTGGCAAGCACACTGCATGGCGTACAGAAGTAGAAATATGACGGAGTACTCATGAAACATAAAACGTTATAAACTGATGTTACTTTGATAAAAATAAATCTAAAATTAAAAAGTAACAAAGAAAATTCCAGTTGTTTTAAAGATTAAAAAACATGGTATGAAATGACCTAGTTCTTGGCATACAGCAGATTCTCATTTCATGGTAGATTAGAAGATGAAGATGATAGCGAGACACATGAACTAGGATTTCCAGAAAAATTCAACACCCATGCTATTGAGTCTCCGAACCTTTTGAGTATTCTCTTCACAGGTCTTTCACATGTATGATCTCTATAAACATCTAGTTAGTGGCTCATTTTAAAAGCAACCAGTCATTACAGAGATGTGTGGTAGTTAAAGTGATCATTAGCGAAAGGGCCATGTTTCCAAAAGGGAAACTGAACTGCTAACTAATAATCAGAAACACCTTTAACACCAGATGTGGATGAGTAGCATATTTGCAACAGGGATTCCCTATTCTGGTTTGAGACAGCCTAAATCGGCAGACAATTTTTGACTGTTTATTAGGTACCGATTGTGTACTAGGTGCTAGAGGAGATGTAAGTATCAGTATATCAGTATACTTCTCTCAAGTAATTTATATTCTGGGAGGGAAATAGGACAAGATTTCAAATGACTATGAATATTTCTAGACAATGTAATACCTACAAAATGCATAAAGTAAATACAGATAAAATGTTAATGAAATTTAGAAGCAAGAGAGAAAACATTCATTTAGAAGAATTCAAGAAAAGCTTTGTGAAACTTTATCTGTGATATGCAGCTTGAAAGATAGCTAGGCATTTTCGCTGGATGGAGATGTTCAGGAAGGCAACCATAGGCAATAGAAGAATGCCAGTCAGGTACTGACACACCCAGTCCCTCTCACTCAACAAGCCTCTATTGAGTGTGTACTATGTTTGAGGAATAGAGAGGTTACTAAAATAAAGTCTCTGTACCCAAAGTTTCACAATCTCTTTCAACACAAATGTTTCTCCCTCTTCTGAGAGAGGAAAAGGAAAAAAGATGAATGAGTGAATTGTAATACAATACTGTCAGTATTTTACTGATTCAAAGGTCCCTCTGATAGTAACTAGTTAAATGCTCTATGTGTAATAGTTCTCTAGAGAAACAGAACCAATAACCATTACGATGTTATGTGTGTATCTTTCCCTCTATGTCTATCTATCTATCTGAAAGATTGATTTTAAGTAATTGACTCATGACTATGGGAGCTGGCGAGTCTAAAATCTGTTGGATAGGCCAGCAGACTGAAGACCTAGGGAAGAGTCATGCTGTGGTTAGTCTGAAGGCAGTCTGCTGGCAGAATTCATTCTTGCTCAGGAGAAGTCAGTTTTATTTCTATTAAGGCCTTCCACTGATTGGATACAGCCCACCCACATTATGGAGGATAATCTGCTTTATTTAAAGTTTACTGATTTAAATGTTAACCTCATCTAAAAATACCTTCACTGAAATATCTAAAATAATGTTTGACTAAACCAACCTAACACATAAAATTAACCATCATATTATATGAGATAAATTGAACAAATCTGGTCCCAGACTTCTGTCAGTCAGATTAACCAGAGTGACTCTCAGAGTGTCACACTGGGATATAAATTTGGAGTTCATCCAAAAATATACAGGGCCAAGGGGTGGACTGTTGGGAGAGGCCATCAACTGGTGGCCACCAGTTCTGACTCTTCCTGCATGATCTTGGTGAGTGTGCTAGTCTATAAGGCTTATCTGTATTCAAATAAAGAGCAGTTTATGCAGTTACTCACACAAGCAACAAAGTGGGTCAACATGACCACAGTATATAACTACCATACACGCTTCGGTGTGGAGGAAGATTGGCTTATGTACTGCTTGCTACAATATTTTCTGCTTGTTCAAAAAGTGCTTGGTCCTTGGTCCTGAATTCCTCAGCTCAAACCC
The DNA here is from genome assembly GCF_032405125.1 of Capricornis sumatraensis. Lineage (NCBI taxonomy): Eukaryota > Metazoa > Chordata > Mammalia > Artiodactyla > Bovidae > Capricornis > Capricornis sumatraensis. The sequence continues at coordinate 20,144,687 of NC_091091.1, forward strand.
ACTGCATAGGGAACATACATTTGGGCCCATTGCATTGCCCCTGTGGAGCCTAGTGGCCAGGAGAATCAATGCAAATATACTAATGTTCTTGATGTTTGCTGTGTATGAGTATATAATCTCTTGCTGCTGACCCGGGAGTCTTGTGTTTTCTGCTTACATTTGTGAAGCAGCAAAAGTGGACATAGTAGGTTGCAAGTAGGTAAAAATCTCAGGCCCTTCACAGTTCTTGACAGCTACAGTGATAAGGATGGGATGTAGACAGTGGCATGATTTTATGTAAGAGGAGGGACAAAGGCTTTGCAGACTAGGTTCAGGGATATAAGAAGTTTTCCTAGGGTCTGGTGGTGAGTGCTCTCACCCAAATAGTGGGTGAGGTTGGGAAGTAAGGGTCCCTTAGTGTCCTGCCTATTAATAAACAAAAGTTAAATTCATATTTAGAAGCTGAGCAGTGAGAGGTAGGATTGAGATAAGCCACCAAAACTATAGTTTGAACTATTGTTCATTCATTCACTCTCCCCAGGAATGTGAGGAAAGGGATATTATCATGACAATGGGACAGTGAACCCTGTGACTCCAACCTAAAGACAATGTGGCTGAGGTTACTGAGCCAAGGATTTCCTAAAGCCGAGATAGGTGATGTCAGTAATGATGACCTTGCCACCCAATGTGGGGCTTTGGGTGAACCACTCAAGTTCACTTGGTTGAGCTGTGAGCACCTGACACGATGCTCAAAACTGAAAGTAGTTGCTAAGATAATTTTGAAACTGAAAAATGTTTTCTTTATGGAACTCAGACTTCTCAATTTCAAAATTTACTACAAAGCTGCAGTAATCAAGATAGTGCGGTACTGGCATAAAGACAGACATTTAGATTAATTGAACAGAATTGAAAGTACAGGGGAAAAAAGCCCTTACATTTATGGTCAACTAATTTTCAACAAGGGTCCCAAGACAATTCAATGAGAAAAACCATGTGCAAAAGAATGAAACTGAATCACTATCTCACATCATATAAAAAAATTAACTCAAAATGGATCAGAGATCTATATGTAAGAGCTAACTATAAAACCCTTAGAATAAAACACAGAATGAAAATTTGATCAGACACCAAAAGCACAGATGAGAAAAAGAAAAACAAACAAGTTGGATTTTATCAGAATTAGAAACTTCTGTGCTTAAAAGACACGGTCAAGAGAACAAAAAGCTAACACACAGAATTGGAGAACATGTTTGCAAATCACATATCCAATAAGAGATCTGTATTATCAGAACACTTACAACTCAACAGTGAAATAAAAATAGTTTTATTAAGTCCCATTTGCTTATTTTTATTTCTTTTGCCTTAGGAGACTGACCTAAGAAAATATTTCTATAATTTATGTCCAAGAAATCATTTTCATATATTTAGAATAGGTAATGATGGTCACATTTTTACACACTTACTGTCAGGTACTATCTTACGCATTCACAAGAACCCTGAGATGTATGAACCATTGGTATCCTCATTATACAGATGATGGAAGATGAAGGAATCTTCCCAATGGGACATAGCAAGTAGACAGTGGAAACGGATTAACGTCCAGATCTGGCTCCAGAGCCCAAGCTCTTAAGGACCAAGCTGACTATCTCCCTGTACACAGTGTGCATGTAACACCTGACAACAAATGCTTGCTTCCATATTTCCATTAACTGAGCAGTGCACTGAAGTCCCCAGATTCCCCAGTCACTTAGCATCTTTAGAATTCAGTAAGGACTGACTATGAGCAGGGCATTGTGGGAGATTTAAAGATATAAGAGATGGCCTATGTTTTCAAGGAGCTTTCAGTCAGAGAGAGGAAATTAGATGTATCCAAACAATTCTAATAACAAAAGTGATAATGGGGTTACAAGAGCCTAAAAAAAAAGAGGACTGACTCCTTGTATGATTTCAAAGTAAAACAGTGTGGTTTAGCTTTATTTTAAAAGGTTTTATTAGTATCAGTTCAGCTGGGAGGTAAGTCTGAAGATCTTGGTATAGAAATCTTGACAATGAATCAGAAAACATCAGAGCTGAAGGGGACCTCAGATGGTCGAGTTCAACACCCACATTTGCAATGAACCTAGAGTGCCCAGCACCCTGGGATGAATGAGCTGGTGGCAGAACCTGAGATCAGATCTGGAACACCTGGTCTTCCATCCATTTGAAGGCACCCCTTCCTTCTCACTGTCTCAGCAGAGGGTGCCATATGGGCAAGAAGCTTTGCTTGAAACATGTATCTTTTGGATACTAATCTTACAAATGTCCACTAATGACATCTTGTTGTACAAGCCTTCCCTGATTCTCCCCTCTAGCGCTTTCTTTCCAGCCAACAGTAATATCTCCCATGTGGAGGTCTGGCTCTGGAGATACTGAGCGAGCAAGACAGACCTTAGTGCATCAGCTATTAGCTTTCTCTCAAAGGCTCTATGTTTTGTCATCCCAAAGAGACTGTAAACATGGAAAGAAAGAGTCTGACTTTATTTTTTATGTCCCAGAGCAATTAAAGCTGTGCTTTACTTTATTGTTTTTCACAACACCCTAGCATGAAGACATTTAAAATATCATCGAAATTTTTAAACACACACACAAAAGCGGAATTGTATGACAAACTCCCAAATGTTCACCACTAGCTTCCACAAGTATTGTTATTCTGCTATTCTTATTTCAAATCCTGCTGAGAGGTGGCAGAGGGTGCACATGAAAATGGCCAGGTTGGTGACAGGGAAATGGAGTAGGGAACAGGCTAGGTCGAGGACCCTAGACATAGTGGCAGGCAATGGGATACCACTATTCACAGGAAGAGACAGGAAGCAAAGTGGTTTGCCAAGTGGTGATGACGCAGGTAGGGTTGGGAATCAGGTGTGGGGAGCTTGAGATAAATTGCGCCCAGCAGTGTGCCGGCTGCCTGGCCATGGTGTGATGGAGCCTCTCCCTTCCTCAGCCTTTGCAGGCGCTGCTCACTCTGCGGGAACACTGCTCTTCTACCAGCTTCTCCAACAGCTGCTTCCTCAGTGCACACTTCCTCAGTCACACTTTCTTAAGAGGTATCCTCTCCTCATTATTCTTCAACTTCACAGCCTGTCTGCTTCCTACACACCATTCTGAACATTGTATTAATTATTTTAGTGTTAGTTTACTTGTTTATTTTTAGTCTCCCTGCCAGACTGTAATCTCCAATGGGGGCAGGGAGCTTGTCTTTCTCCTTTACCTCTATCTCCTCAGAAACTAGAAAACTGTCTGACACATAATAGACATTCAATAAATACTTGGCAAGTGAATTAAAAATTCTGCTAATATTTTAGGCTTCCCTCATGACTCACTGGTAGAGAATCCACCCGCCAATGCAGAAAACATGGGTTCGATCCCTGATCCGGGAAGATCCCTAATGCCACGGGGCAACTAAGCCTGTGCGCCGCAGCTACTGCGCCTGTGCTTTGGAGCCCAGGAGCTGCAACTACTGAAGCCCCAGCACTCCAGAGCCTGTGCTCTCCAGCGAGAGAAGCCACTGCAATGAGAAGCCTGGGCACTGCAACTAGAGAGTACCCCTGCTCGTTGCAACTAGAGAAAAGCCTGCCCAGCAAGGAAGACCCCGCACAGTCAAATAAATCAATAAAGTTATAAAAATATTTTTGCTGTTTTGATTGTTGAAGTGCAAGTTGGGTACACAAGAGTACAAGAAAAGGAAACGGTAATTTCTAATTTAATCAGGGTAAATGGCACACTCTAATTCAGTGGTTCTCAATTCTCACTGCATATTAGAATCAGGGGGGAGCTTAATACAAACATCTGCCCTCCTCTATAGACCAACTGGATCAGAATCCTTGGGGATGGCTTAGGTTTTTTTTTTTTTAAGCCCTATAGATTACTATAGGGCTTCCCATGTGGCATGGTGGTAAAGAATCCACCTGTCAATGCAGGTGACCGGGGACGCGGGTTTGATTCCTGGATCAGAAAGATCCCCTAGTGGAGGAAATGGCAACTCATTCCAGTATTCTTGCCTGGGAAACCCCATTGGCAAAGGAGCCTGGCGGACCATAGTCCATGGGGTTGCAGAGAGTCAGACATGACTGAGCATGCATTCGTGCATGCACACAGGTTACTATAACGAGCATAGGCTTAAGAATCACTGTTCTAATGAAGAAAAGCTGCCAAGATTTTGAGATTAAGATAAAGGCAGTGAATTTGGAGTAGAAGATAGGTCTGCTCAAGTCAAGTTCAGAGTCAGTCAAAATGATATGTTCTATTCAGTCTTTTCAGTGCTTAAAACCAGATCAGAGATGAAATGAACAGATTGGTAATAGTTGAAAGTTAGTGAGTAAGGTACCTAATGACTGCTAAGATTTTGGCTTCCCTGGTGGCTCAGAAGGTGAAAAATCTGCCTGCAATGTGGGAGACCTGGCTTTGAACTCTGGGTTGGGAAGATCCCCTGGAGAAGAAAACGGCTACCCACTCCAGTATTCTTGCCTGGAGAATTCCATGGCCAGAGGAGCCTGGTGGGTTATAGTTTGTGGGGTTGCAGAGAGTCGGAAATGACTGAGCGACTAACACACACATACGTAAATACAGTAGTGTATTCAAATAAGAATTAAAAACAATATTCTATTCCTATTTTTAAACATTTCAGATTTTATTTAAACAAACAAAAATGAATCCCATTAACTGAGCTAGAAAAACCAATGTATTATGTTTGGCTCTCATGGTGACTTTTATCAGATTCCTATTCCTAATGTCATAACCAGACACCACTGTGCCTTTGATGTCTGCAAATATGAAAAACCTCGTTTGTCATGTTATGCCACTGGCAAAAGACATTTACAACCTACCAGAAGACATTCCACTTTTCCTCTCCTATCTTTGTTTTTCTTCTTCCCTCTCTCCCTTCCTTGCTTTCTAGTCAGATTATTTTTGGGTAACATTCCAGCATTTCAGGTGAACTGATGAAGCTGGGTGAGGTGCAGCTTTTCTCATTTCCAGGGCTGGTCATGCTCCTCCATCTTCTGAAGGTTGCTTTGGGGGTGGTGCGCTCTGTTGCTAAGCTCCAACACTGTGGGGCTGTAATTGCTTGTTCTCCCTCTCCCTCATTTATTTAGGTTGCGGCACAACTTGCTGTACCTGTAATCCCTCAGTATTGCAATCTGGGAGGAATATAAATGGTTGATGGCAGAGTGAGATTTTCAATTGTTGCTTCTCAGTGCTTCACATCATGTGCTGTCATTAGCGCTTTGATGTGACATACCACGGTCTCCAGGGCTTATTGGGCCATTTATAAATACCAGATGAAGGTGTTAGAGCTAGTGTTGCAGTGAGGCTACTGCCTTAATTGCCTTCATTGGGAAAGGTTGGCAGCATCTTCTCTGGAGGAAAATAAAATGCAATTTTTAGTTTGTTTTTAACCATTTGCAATCAATTCCTTTCAAGTACAGGAATCAGAGCTTTCCTCTTCTAATTTTCTCATCACTTAATTTTTACCCCCCAAAAATCTACTTTTCATACTTTGGCTATTGTTACTTGATTTTCAGATATTTGTATGAGTATTCAACTGTATATTATCTTGCCACAGTTATATTCAAGTTATTAATGATTATTACCAACTTACAGAATTTTACATTTTACAAATTACTTTATAAAATATTAATAGCAGCTGACATTTGTTGAGTACTTTCTAGGTGGTGAAAGATACTTATGCATTGGTTCATTCAACCCTTTCCAACAGTGCCCTGAGATAGATACTATTTATTGTCTCCCTTTTATGAAGGGAAATGGATGATTGTTGAGGCTAAGTAATCCGCCCAGGGACACAGTAGTAAATGGTAGATCTGGGTCTGAAACTCAGGTCAGTTTCCAAAATCAATATTTTTAAGCACTACATTCAGATATTCCCACTTCGTGACTTCAGCACATTAGCCCCATCTTACAAAGCAGGAAATGCAAACTCAGGCAACTGGAAGACCCTGGTGATGCCCTGGAGCCTGCATCTTTTGACTCCAGGTTGCAGAGCTCTTTCTTCTTCCTACGGCAGCTTCTACCAGGGTGAGCTGTTCAACTGCTGACATGGGTTGCTGACATCCCATTCATACCATTTGGATTAATAAATAAGCAACGGATGAGGACGGGTAGTTAAAAATGAGATGGGCTTCTCCTTAAAGTATCGGGGGCAAAAGAGAGCTGCGTGCCGGGTCACACGGTGCAGGCGCAGGCTCTGGTCTGAGAGGCCAGAGTTCAGAGGCACAGAAGAGGAAAGAAGCAAGTCGTGCCCACTGGGCATGCAGCCCCGGGACTGCAGCCACTGACGTGGAACCGGCCCAAGTCCCAGTGATTGATCCTGCAGCTGAGGGTGCCCTTCTCTCAGCAGCCGCAGGTTCCCACAAAGGGAGGTTGCACATGGAGAAGTCTTTGTCAGGGCCTCCGATGAGAGGATTGGGTTTCACATCACAGCTACCCCTAAACAGGTACTATGCTTCTTTCATCTTCCTGATGGCTCCCACGGGAAAGAAAAGAAAGAGAAACAAAGCTATGCCAACAAATAGGTCACAGGCCGGTTTGGCAAGGTTTTTTAACACCTTTGCCCCACCACCTCCAGATTCGTAATTTTAAAATTCCTTAATTTTTACACACCCTGTGTGGCCAATGGACACCAATGGGAAAAGCTTTCCTAAGTAATTTTTCATAAACCATTGACCATGACTGTCTGGAAAATTAATGCCTCTGACCCTTTGTACATATTATTGCCTCTGGAAGATTCTCCCCAGATCCCAAACTTCTCTTCCTAGGGCTAACTTGCTCCTCTCCTTCAAGAGCCAGCTCAGGCATTGTCTCCTCCAGGAAGCCTTCCTTGATGCCCCATGCCTGTCCTTTATCCAGGCAGGCTTCTATCCTTCTCCTGTCCTGCTAAAGCACTTCAGCCACTGTCCCTGCTGACCAATCCTATCCACTGTAAGCTCCTTGAAGGCAGGGATACTCTCCAGTGTCTAGCACTGTATCAAGCATACAGCACAAGTGTAATAAGGCACCTAATTCTTTTGCTCTATTTTTTCTTTTTAAAATAGCCTTTATTTTGCTCAGGTTATGAAAGCAATAATGCTGATTGCAGGAATTTTCATAAAAATCCACAAAGAAGAAAATGTAAACTGTAACCCCATGGCCCAAATAAAACCACTTTGACATGTAGATGTAGCCCCTTGCAGTAGTTTTCTATGGGTATATGTATATACGAAATTGGAATCCTATTGTCATATCTAGTTCTCACAAGGATTATAACAATGTCTTTTGGAGGCAGATGGAGGAGACATTTTGATTGCAATTTGAGTGATGAAGAAAACTAAAATCCAGAGATACACATCTAACGGATGGCAGAGCTAGGACTAGATCCTGCGAATCTTGTCAGAGCGCTAGGCTCCTTCCTGCCGCTTCCCCTGAGGCCTCCTCATTAGGCAGTGTTGTGCAACATCCGGCATCAGCGGGACGTGGGTCTATAACTGGATGGTCTTCCTCAGGGAAGGGACAGGGTTAAGCTGATCCTGTGTCCACATCATGGTTGTGCAGTGCATAAAGAACAGTGTCTTAATGTTTCAAAGGGAAACAAGGATAGAGCAGCAAGGTTCTCATCCCTAATGGAGCTATGTAGATAACATTAAGATGCAGAGTTTCTTTCCAATAGCCATGTTGCTATGGGAACCACAGCTATAGGTTCAATCCCATCATAGATTAGCGAGTTATAAACGAATCCATGACTACTGACTGTATTCTAGAACAACATACATAGCAAGGGTTCAATAAGTGTGTACTGGGCTGAAGTGAATGTTTATTGTTGTTCATAAGGGATAGTCAGCAAAAAAGAATGTTGTTAGTAAATGTAAATATCCCTACCACTATACTCAGTATAGAAAAGGCTGTCCGATGAGAATTACTTTCTATTTCATTCTAAGTAAAGGACTAAATTATAATCCCTCAAGTACAAACACACACCAGATTGTTAGTTCTACAGATGAGGGAACTGAATCTTATTTATCTGCATGTCCCCAGAATACCTAGCCTAGAGCCAGACACATCTCAAGTGTCAATGCTTTCTTGAATTGAATTATATCTGCTAGGTCAGTGTGAGAGTTAAGAAGATGTTGACTAGTAATTCACCATTCCTTTCCCTGAAAGCTCTGTAAATCAAGCTCTTAAACAAAACAGCAAGCTAAATTCCAAAACCCTTGCTTAGGAGAAATGCCCACGGCTGGTGGGGTCTGGACTATGTCCACTGAATGTGCAGAGCTCTTCTGCACAAACATCCCTTATTCCCAAGGGAGCCCATGACTAGTCGACAGGCTGTGGAGACTCACACGTTCCCTCTTTCCCAATAGCAAGGGGTCAGGGGAAAGGGGTGGGAGTCGAGTGATGAAGCACTGCTGGACTGAATGTTCTCCTCTTCCCAGGAGAAGGAAAATCTCATAACAGGAGGAGAGTTGGCACTTCTCTAGAGGAACAGCCAGAAAGAACATGGGCTGTAGTGGAAAATGATCTTTTCTCAAAATAAGTTGTTTTGTTTTTTTTTAAAGAGCTACCATCAATATTCTCTCTTCCTTTAGATTGGACTGGCTTTGCCACTGGATTGGAATCCTACATACTCAGCTGACTGGGTTAGTGGAGTAGTAATATGGTATATGAGTTGGGAAGCCATTAGGCTAAGACCCTATAACAACAACAACAGGAAAAAGTAGTATTTTCAAATAAGATCGTTTCCTGAAATGCTGAATTTGAAGGAACTGGAATAGAAAATACTGATTTTTCTGGGAGGCAACCAAAAAACAACTTACTAATGCCCTAAACTCTTAACTCTGAAGACGGGAATAGCAATCCACTCCAGTGTTCTTGCCTGGAGAATTCCATGGACAGAGAAGCCTGGCAGGCTATAGTTCGTGAGGTCGCAAAGAGTTGGACACAACTGAGCAACTAACACACACAAACTCTTAACACTCTTGAAGATTTAATCACAATGTAAAATCCAAAGTTTTTATCAGCAGTGTTTGGACCTCAACTGTACAAATCTCTGAAGTGGCAACCAGTATGATTTCTAGGTGTCTCCATTACACATCCCAGGGGCCGGCTGGCAAGGTCTTTCAGATTGGTGCCCTGGTCTAGCCTAGTAAATTCTTTCCAGGAGACTTAGGACACACTCTCCCAGCTGCCAAGTTCTCTGCTTATAAGGTGCAGAATTCATTAGCCCAAAGAAAGATAAAAAGAAAGCCTGCTACCTTTTAAAGTGCTTTTACATACAATTTCTTTATTAGAACTTGGTGTTTCCAGAAATACAGCTGCTCAGATCACTTGAGCCTTTGTGCTAAATCAATAGGACTTGTTTTAGCTTCCAAAGAACCTCTGTGCCGTTACTACCTATCAATCAAGGTGTCTCACGGTAAGCTTTTAAAGAAAGTCACCTATATCATCTCTCATTTGGGGAGAACAAAATCATGAGATCTTGCATCTTTAACCTACAGCTGGCCATGCAAAGGTACAGAGAGATTTGATATGCAATCCAGGTTTGTCCAGCTCTGGAACTCAAGACTGTCTAGTCACCCAAAGACCATAGGTTTTCTTCTCTCCAGATGCCTATTCCTAACTCTAAACCCAATTCTGAGACAAACAGTGGCTCAGACCACATCTCAGACACCAAAGAGTACTGCTAGAAATAGTGTGGCATGTTGAAAAGTAAATAACATTTTGAACTGAAAAATTTTGAGTTCCAGCTCTTACTACTTGTCTGACCTTGGATAAGTCACTAAACAACTTCAAAGAACCCTAGTGTCTCTTCAGCAAAATCAAGGCACACTTATGTCATTTGGCTCACTTTAGAGCAATTATGTCCAAGAGCAGTTATCTTATTTATGTGTTTATATACTTTCCACTTCTTAGTATGCTTCACTAGACTATAAGCTCCAGGAATTCAAGGACCTTGTCTTTTTGGTTTATCATCGTGGCTCATTGTCAGAAATGGTATTCAGTATATAGTACATGATCAAGGGGAGTGAATGAGATTTGAATGTATGAAGGAAGGAATAAAGGAAGGAAGGAAAGACAGGAAAAAAGATGAACAGAGGAAAAGAAAGAATGTTTGGAGTATTACTGATGTGCTGTATATGAAAGTAAAGTGAAAGTGAAAGTCACTCAGTCGTTTCTGACTCTTTGCAACCCCATGGAATACAGACCACGGAATTCTCCAGGCCAGAATACTGGAGTGGGTAGCCTTTCCTTTCTCCAGGGGATCGTCCCAACCCAGGGATCAAACCCAGGTCTCCCACATTGTAGGCAGATTCTTTACCAGCTGAGCCACAAGGGAAGCCCAAGAATACTGGAGTGGGTAGCCTATTCTTTCTCTAGCAGATCTTCCTGACCCAGGGATCGAACTGGAGTCTCCTGCACTGCAGGTGGATTCTTTACCAACTGAGCTCTCAGGGAAGCCCGCTGTATATGAAAGTGCCCTATAAATTTTTAAGTATTATCCACATTTTGGGGTTCCCTGGTGGCTCAGTGGTAAAGAATCTGCCTGCATTTCGGGAGATGCAGGAGACACAGGTTTGATTCCTGGGTCAGGAAGATCTTCTGGAGGAGGGCATAGCAACCCATTCCCATTGACAGAGGAGCCTGGTGGGCTATGGTCCATAGGGTCACAAAGAATTGGACATGACTGAAGCAACTTAGCACTCATGCAAACATCCACATTTTTAAACATATAACTAACATTTGATGCATTAATTATACCAGGGTGATCTTTTAAGAATATAAGTTAGATCATGTTACTTCCCTGCAGAAAACCCTCCAGTGGCTTTTTATATTACTTACAATAAAAGTCAAACTCCCTTTAGCTTTTAAAGCCCTGTGTGATCTGACCCAAGCTGGCCCCATGTCCAACCAGTCGCCCTGTTCCTTGCCAGGCCCCCAGCACTCTAGCACTCTTATATTTCCTCAAACATGCCAACTCTGTTCCTGCCTTGGAATCTTTGTACTAGCCCCTTCCCCTGCCTGAAAGCCCTGCTGCAAAAATCTGCATGTCTGGCTCCTTCTTGTCGGTGGACTCTTGGCTTAAGTGTCACCTTCTCAGAGAAGACTTCCTTGTACACACTCTAAAGAAGCCCTCACTGACCCCCTCTTACTATTTATTCAGTTATCTACTACTAGTCTCCTCCCCAGTGCCTGATGGTCAATAAATATTTACATTCGTGTGACATTATATTTGTTCAGTGCTTACATTTCATAGATGCTTTTCTAATCATTATTTTGTTTCATCACCACAAGTTTATGAGCTCAAAACAAACGATGAACAAACAGAACCCCCTATGGTTCCAAACTGAAAACTTCCTCTTTGTCCCTCCATACCCCAGTCCCCCACTCGCTGAAAGAGAGAGGTATCCTGGCCTTGTGCATAAAAGCAACTGCGCCAGTCAGCTTTAGTATTTGTGACTTAATTGGAGTTGTGTACAATCAGAGATATAATAATTGCTTAGTACATTAACTAGAGGGATTCTTTTGAGACACGGAAATGGTGCTGTTGGGTGCCAAGCTGTTCTTTGTTCTGGGCTTGGAGGCTTCCTGGTTAAGGGCTGGGGTGAGGGTGGTGAGTTGAACACAGAAGGTGGAAATGGGCAGAGGGAAGCAAAGGGCAGGAACGCTCACTGGGTCCCAGCTCGGTTTGTTTACTGTGGACCCCAGGGCAGCAGTAATTCTGTAGGAAGACTCCTGGGCCAGGACACAGGAGCAGGCGCTAGGGCTGGCACTATACACCCCTCCCCCAACCCAGCTACCAGTCCCTCCGTTACATGAGGTGGAGCTGGAGCATCTCCAAGGGGAACCCCAGCTCTGACGTTCTATGGGCTAACGAGAGGACTCACCTTTTATCATGACCAAGATGTCTATAAGCAGGAGAACTCACATAATATTTTTGATAAGCACAGCTTTTCTGGGCTAAGTGGGATTTCTTTGATGAGTCAATAAAGTCACTGGACATACCCAGTTCTTTGCTCTTGCCATTCTTCTTCAGCCTCCGCTTTCCTCTGCTCTCCTAGAGTAGGTGACACCCTGGGCAAATCCCCTCATCACACAGGGATCAACATCCAGTGTAAGTGCACTTAAGCCACTCTCCGAGGGATGGGTTTCTACTGTATCTGATCTTGGACAACGCTTTCCCATCTGCTTTCAACATGTTGCATCTGACGTTAACTAATGTCTCCTATTAGCATTAAAAGAAAACAATCTGGAAAAATTCACTCTTACGCAGAGTTCAAACAGGCCACAAGTAGATTTGGAATCTCAACTGCACAAGGTTTGTTAAAATAATAGTGGTAAATATATAAATATATATAAACATAAATGTGTATATACATAAACCCATGTGTATACACTGTGAGTATATATTGGGGTATGTCTGGGAGGTAAAGCTAAAAGTCTGTAAAATGGGTCAAAAATACTTCTGTCCAATTTGTGAAATTAATGAGTAGCAGAAGGAGAAAAATTCTCCCAGTGGGGATTGGAGCACGATCAAAATAACTGAAGGACATGGAAAAGGAGTTGGGAATCTTGATCTTACACTTACTGGTAATGGGTTAAAATTCTGGTCCACAAGGTGATTGTATCCATGGTCAAAAAACGAGTGCCGAATCACAACATCAATGCCCTGATTGGCCAGCATTCCTAAAGTGTTCAACCATCTGAAAAGCAAGGGGGAAAAACACCATATCAATACATTTAAAATCAATACATTTAAAAACTCTTATTCATACCCTCTGCTGGCCCACTTAATGATAATTACTTAGTTCTCTATCTTTCCCTAGATGGTACGAGCTCATCAAGAATAGACATGTTTTAGCTTTGTACCCCCAACAACCATCACAGTTGCTGGAACACTATAGGTGCTCAACAGTCTAAGTTGAAACTGATCTGGATAAAATTAGATTCTAGGATTCTGAGAATCACCATTTACATGCTAGGGACAAATCATGCATAATTATGATTCCCCAAATCTGAAATAATATGGAGCTCCAAACCAGTGACCTTTCTAATACTAAAGACCACTGCTACTTTTTACATTATGAATGAATATTATTATAATATTTTCAAATCTTTTCCACATTGACAATTATATTTTATTCTGATAAAACTAACAAATACCTACTAATAATGAATCACATACAACACACACACAAACACAGTAAAATGCAAAGACAAAACTTATAAATCCAAAAAGAAATCTGACAAAAATATAGTAGAACCATTTTGTTGCTGTTGTTCAGACTGGGACATTGTAACCCAGGGAACTGAAAATGCTTTTGGAATATCACATGGCTAAGCTACTTGTCTTTCTTATTTTTTGTTCATTTGGACACACTGTGAAATCAGGAGAACAGGTTTAGCTTTGCTTTAGACTCTGAGACACAGTTTTAGCTGACCTGTGGTAGAACTGTAACATGAATTCTGGGCTGACGCCTCCTAAGTCAGTGTTCTCGCCAATGAAATAGCACAAATACAGTAGGTTCTAACAAATAACAAGTATTTCTATGTACAAACAAGTTTGTCTTTCTCTATCCCCAGGCTTACTGAATGAATGAAGAGGCAAATAATAAGTAAATACATAATCACATATATGTGAATCCGTATCTCTAGTGGCATCTAGATATAAATACTTGTATTTGTACATGTGATAAAATCCCATTTGTTCATTCATTTATTTTTCATCCAACATATGAATTCATCAACTGTAAATGCTAGATCTTATTCTTAGCATTAAGAATAGATTTTTTAAAATGCCTGTGAGACGACATAAGTCGTTTGTAAAGGACTGAGTATGTAAATAACTACCTACACATTTACAAGAATGCTATCAAATTCCTACTTGTGACCTCTACAGAGCCTAGCACAGTGAAATATAAAGAATATATCTTCAACAAATAAACACTAACTAGTAAATCTGAGTCTTTTTGATTTTCTCCTTACAGTATATGGGTAGTTTTTGAAGGAACTCTAAAGAGAGAGGGAAGAGTATTCATTCTCCTCTTTAAACCCACATCCTGTATGCACATCCCAGGTCTAGGGCATTAACAAATGACTATGGCCAGAGCCCCGGCTTCTCCATAGCTTTTCAGAATAGAATGGTTAGCTCTGGAATTGTCTTCATCTTCCTCTGTAATAAGTCTCCTGAGAAGGGGAAATAAATGGTGTTCCATGTCGCCCTTTTATGCTTAATTAGTGAAAAGTGGCAAGATAATTGACGCATCTCACCAAGGATACTTCCGTAGCTATTACCTTCTATCCACAAAACACTATTGAATGTCTATTACATGACAGACATGAGTAGGTGCTGCAGACACAGCAGTATGCCAAGGGTAGTGCATCAGAGAACCTCAAAGTCCTGACTGGGAAAACTACCCTTGCATATTGGCAGCAGAGAATTCTAATTTATGCATGCATGTGAATGTGTCCTGGTAAGCTTATAGTTATGCCATATATTGAAAAAGGGCTGTAAAATGCCTTCTTTCCAACTCCTTGCTAGCCTTCTGGAGCTTCCTAGAATGCTGTACATTTTTTTTTCTCCAGGAAGCAATTTATACCCCTTGGAAAATTGGACTCAAGGAGCATGTTTCTGGGTACTGCCAGTAGAGCTTACAGCCAGTGGATGATAAAAAGGTAAGAGAGAAGACCAGGAGCAGAATGAGCTGGTTTTCATTTGCTCTGTCAACCAAGCACGGAACATCTGAACTACACCAAAATCTAAACAACGATGTTAATCTGTGTTCACAAAAGTGACTGGGGAGATCTATGGATATTTAGTTGATGCTAATGAAAAGGCAGGTCTCTCTCTAGCTCTCTCCATGATGGTCTGTGTTTTTTCTCATTTCACATCACTCTCTAAAGGGAAGAATGTTCATGAAAACAGTACAAATGGACTACTCGCCAGGCCCTGCAGCTGAGTTCTTCTGAGACCACTAAGCAAAGTTCCATATTCTTCTGATTCAAGGGGCCTCCAGCAGCCAACCTGACTGTCATAGTGAAACCTGCTGAGGAGAATATTTTTGAAAGAAAACCCTCAGCAACACTGAACAACCTCTCTGTGCTGCTCCATGTGAGGACACAGGGCTGGAAGACCCCAGGCATATCATGTAGACACTGACTCATTATCTTCATCTGCATCTGCCAGGATTCCATCTTAAAAGATATTTGCTTGACCAGCCTGAAGCTGCCTTAATGGAGAGGAACTATAGCTGTATAATTAGAAGTGGCTGTTAGTAGTGAAATGTGTAACTGAGGGCAGAGCTGCAGTTCTTAGGAGAACCTTGTTCAGACGAAAAGCCAGGACCACAGACTAGATTAGACCAGAAGCAGGTCACTTGGTCAGTCTGTGGTCCTGATGACAATAGCAGGCCAGGCAGAGGCCTTTGTGCTTCTGGCTTAAGTTGCTCTCCAGATGACTGCAGTAGCCTTCAAATTCATTTTCCTATCTCTTGCCTCTCCAAACTGGGGCAAACTATCAAGCCAAGTGTTTTCGATACAGATCAGATCTCTGTAGGACCTCTCTCCTCCTCTGTAATCTTCAATGGCTTGCCACTGAGTACAGAATAAGGCCTCATATTGCATCCCTGGTTTTCAAGGTATTCTATGATTTGGTGGTAAAACTCTGTCCCTAATCATACCTGGGCTTCCCAAGTGGCATTAGTGGTGAAGAACCTGCCTGCCAATGCAGGAGACATTAGAGATTCGAGCTCGATCCCTGAATCAGGAAGCTCTCCTGGAGGAGGGCATGGCAATCTATTCCAGTAGTCTTGCTTGGACAATCCCATGGGCAGAGGAGCCTGGTGGGCTCTAGTCCATGGGGTCGCAAAGAGTCAGAACAACTGAAGCAACTTAGCACAATCATACCCCTGCAGATACTGAGGCTTTCTCACACTAATCATTTCCCCTCACAATGTTCCTTGGGCTTCCAGGTGCCACTAGTGGTAAATAACCACCTGCCAATGCAGGAGACATAAGAGGTGTGGGTTCGATCCCCAGTGGGGAAGATCCCCTGGAGAAGGGCACAGCAACTCATACCAGTATTCTTGCCTGGAGAATCCCATGGACAGAGAAGCCTGGTGGACTAAGGCCCATAAGGTCACAAAGAGTCAGACACAAATGAAGCGGCTTAGCACAATCATACCTTCACTAACCTCTGCAGATACTGAGGCTTTCTCACACTAATTGTTTCTCCTCATAATGTTCCTTCAGCTTAGAGTGCTCCCCACGACCCTCAGTAACAACCTTCACCTATAGGAATTAGAGAAATTTCTCTATGTCCCACTCAATTGCCTCTTCCTCCACAAAGCCCTTCCTGATACTCCCAGTCAGAAATTCTTGATTCCTTTGCATGTCTATCCCTTGTGTGGACAGACCATGTAAGGAAGGAAGAGAGATGGTCTAATTTAATGCAAAAGGTAGGCCTCTGAAGCAGACTGCTATAACTTGAGTCCAAGCTCTGCCATTAATTTATAATCACATCTATCTCACTGGGTTCTTATAAAATAAGGGCATCTACTACACTGGTTGTTAAGTCATTAAATATGCACAAATCACTATTAAATATGCCCTTGGCACATGGTAAGCGCTATGCAGTTAAAATCATGATGATGAAACTTATCTCCGATAGCTTTTCTTACCCCTCATCTCTATTCCTCCAGTTGTCTAAGTTTCTAAAGGGCAAAACCTCCCTTTTATTCTTACCTATCTCCCAGGACTCTAGTGAAAATTACAAGAAAAAAAATGTATGCTGTCTGTACTGTATTTTGCACTGTAGACATAAAATAAAACTCTTATTACTATCTACTTATTACTAATCTTATTACTAATAACTACCATTATTATTCTTGCTCTAATGCCTGTACCTGAGATCTTATTATTTAGACAAGTCCCTAATCACTGTTTGATGAGTGTTTAAACACATTTACAAAGAAACGGATGAAGAATTTTCAGTAGGAAACGAACCACCACCCCATCCAAAGGGCAGAATAATAAGCAGTTTCACTGTCCTTTCCTCAGTGCCCTTGGGAGTGAAATTGCAAGTTCTACTCACAAGAATCCTGCAGCATAGGAATCTGATAGATTGTTTGTGCCTCCAGCTGAGGTGGTCACCACACCTTCAAGCCAAATCTTCTTTCCTGGGGTGTATGTGTTAACCACCTGTTCACACAACAAAAGCAGAAGGAAATAATGAGATTTTAAAAAACTGTTCCTAAATGAGAAGGACCATACAGTCTCTTAAAGTTCCCCTGATCCTCTGCTCCCAGGTGGTCATGATCTGTGCTTTTCCCATGTTGATACAGCCCATATAGCTGGCACACAAACATACACACATTAATATTGATACGTGTCCACTCAAAGAAATGATCATTTTTTTTCTCCTAAGTGAACCCAAGTGACATTGTGACAGGAGAACAAGTGCATATTCCAGGACATGAGTTGACTGCAACACCCTTCCATGAAAATTAATCGTGGAGGTCAAACGGGAATGCTGTTAAAGATTAGACAAGAATTTCCCCTTGCACCTAGAAGAAGGTGGTCCTCTCCCTCTTCTTGACACTGGTCAGAGTGCCTAACCCACGGAGAGCTGGACATACTATAAATAAGAAAGCAAGAAAAATACCTTAAATGATTGGAAAACAGAGTCCTATTGTGAAAGTAAAGGTCTACAGTAATGATTCCCCTTAAAACATTCATGCTTTTGATAAACTTTGTGTTTCCTTTAAGATTAACTGGAACTAAGTAATATATTTCTGGTTTTCTTTTTTGCCTTTGGCTTCTAGGATATTCAAAGTTTAAATTTTGTTCAAAGACAGAGATAGAGATGATTAAGGCAGTTAGAGAAAAGCGGTTTTGTTAAACAAAACAAAACAAAAAGGTAAATAGTATAAGATGATGAACCTTGAAATCATTAAGCTAAGTGAAATAAACCAGACACAAAAGGCCACATATTATATTCATTTATACGAAATGTCCAGAACAGTCAAATCCATAGAGACAGAAAGTAGATTAATGGATTTCTAGGGTTGGAAAAAGGGAAAAAGAATGAAGGGGGAAGATGGGGAGTGACTACAAATAGGTATGGGGTTTCTCTGAAGGATAATGAACATGTTCTAAAATTAAATAGTAAAAAAAAAATTAAATTAAATTAAATTAAACAGTGACAGTTTCACAATTTTGTGAATATACTAAAAACCACTGAATTTCAAACTTTTAAAGGGTGAATCTCATGGTATGTGAATTGTATCTCAATAGAGCTGAGTGCGTAATAAGTATCATTAACAATAGGAGAGGTAGACCCTAATAGGTAGATAACTGGTGTGGAAAGGGGAATAAATTCTGAAAATCTGGGGTTCTACCACATAGTGGCCATGAGATGCTTAGAGAATCATTATCTTGGACTTCAATTTCTTCACCAACATATAAAGTAACGTATTTGGAGGAGATGAAATCTAAGTCCTTTCTAAATACAAAATGTATCAGTATTTTGTAATGCTTGTGCAGGTCCCCTTGGCTCCTATTCCCCAAAGGTCAAGAGTAAATTTGATTATGGAAATTAAAATAACATAAATGATAAATACAGGAGACAAAAAAGGCAGATTTGGTCATCTCAAAAATAAAGATCTTGGCTAGAGGTAAATATTGGGGATGGTAGAAAAAAGCCACAGGAGTAGGTGAAATTAGTTAAGGGGAATATTTAAAATTATACTGGGCTTCCCTGGTGGTTTGGTTGGTAAAGAATCTGCCTGCACTGTAGGAGACCGCCTGCAGTACAGAATCTGCTTAAAATGTAAGAGACCCAGCCTTGATCCCTGGGTTGGGAAGATGCCCTGAAGAAGGAAATAACAACTCACTCCAGTATTCTTGACTGAGAAATCCCATGGACAGAGGAGCCTCGTGGGCTGCAGTCCATGGGGTTGCAAGAGTTGGACACAACTTAGCAACTAGACCACCATCACTACCAAAGAAGGGCTGAGACTGTCTATGCAAAAACATGAAGGCATTATCAAATGGGTTTATTCATTCATTCAGTAAATATTTATTGAGCATCTACTATATGCCAAGCAGAATTCTAGGGGCAAACAGTGAATGAAACACAAATCTCTGCTCTCATCAGCTCATATTTTAGTCAAGGGGAAGAGACTGACAATAAACACCCAAACATAAATTTAGAAATAGGAAGTGCTAGGAGGGAAATAAAATTGATTAATCTGACGGAAAGTGCCTTGGAAGGAGAGGAAGGTTGATGTTTTAGATGAAGGTCAGGAAAGATCCCTCTAGCACCTTTATATAAGGACTTTAGTTAAGCTCCATTAAATGAGGACTTGATTCCAGAAAATGGATGGATTTATAAATTGCTGTGTACACAGGACTCATCAAGGACACAGACACTCTGTAAATAAGGTTCATTTCAATTCTCTTCTGACTTGCAGGAAGATTTGGAAGGAGACAATCTAACACTTCTTATAATTAGTGAGGTAGAATTGATTAGCAGTTAATGGTCTGCACACACATTGCCTGGGTGTGAATCCTGGTTTCATCATTGACGCACTGTTGACCTTGCTGTGCCTTAATTTCCTTAGCTGTAAAATTAAAATAATAAATGTGCATTTTTAAAATATTTAAGTGACCTAATATTTGTAAAACACTTGGAAAGGTGTCTGGCAAATGATAAGCTCTTAAAGTAAAGCAAATGTTACCTAGATCACTCTCTTTGTCCAAAGTGCATGAGATTGTGATTGGCAGTCTAACATTAGACTTGGTTGCTTTTATTTGGATGTGTTTGTGGTGGTAGGTAATAGACCAGACGTGTGCTAAGTAGCAGGGAAAGGTCTATTTAGAATTTAAAATCTACATGGATAGCTCACATTAATGTAATTAGCATTCAGAGTAGTTTGTTTATCCACTCAGCACAGGAGCAATTCTTGTCATTTTCTAGAGAAGCTATTAATACATGAACAAAAAAACACAGGGAGACAGTGCTCTGATACAAAACCAAGCCAGTTATATGAAATTTTATAAGGTAGAGAAATTCCTAGAAAGTATCAGTGTTAGAGGTTCTGGGAGTAGTTGATATGAGTCAGCAAGGATTTTCTGAACATTTACTGTTTGGGACATGGTGAGAGGCTTAATGAATATTGTGTCTACCGTGAGACAAGAAGAGGTTATCATAGTAATGTGTGGGGGAGGTACTGAGGTTGGGTGCTGGTTGGCCCTCGAGAGGAAATTAGTATGGGCAGAAGAGGAGAGGAAAAAATCAGGAAAAACAGATGGAACCAGCTGCAAAATTCCCTTAGAAAGTGAAACTCTAAGAAACTGAGGGCTATAGTTCAACACTGCGGTTTTCTGAGTAAATATGATTCCCCCTGTGCTGGAAGAGAGAAAATTGCAGGACTGCAAAGAACAAGGGTACAGTTCCTGGTGAAAAATGATGTGCCAATGAAGGTTATTTTAAGGAACACATTGTCTGGGGAGGGAGAAGTACAAATGCCCAAATGCCGAGATTATTGAAGTGAAGGAAGAGGGGAGTTGAATGGTTGGCTCCCTTTCAGCAGTTTTTTTTTATCCCCCACAGACTTCAGCTCTTAGGCCCATGTGGACAAGGGAGCTTTGAAGCACCCACAGAACAGCTCAGCACGTTGCCAGTGGCTGCTCAGAATCTTTAGGCCTGCTAGGGGCAGGGTGGTATGAAGGGAAACCCTCCAGCTTCCTCCCTCTCATTTCAGGGGTTGAGGACATTAGGACTGTTTTGTGTGGCTATATTGAAAGAGGAGAGGTGAGAAAGAAAAATAGCTTTGACTTTTAAAAAAAGTTTTATTTTCCCTACCACTTTGATTTTTTTTTTTAAAGAAAACAGTTAAAAATAGAAAAATAACCATTTTTGTGGCACATTTTCAAAGCTGGGCTTCCCTTTCCTGTCTCTCCAAAACTGTGATTTGTCTTTAAAAAAGACTCCTGAGAGCCTGGTTTCAGCCACTGGCTATGCAAGTGATGGTAGCCTTGTAGCAGCAGACATGTTGTTTATGGTTATCCAAACCCAACACCTTCCTTAATGAGAAAGGAAGCAATAAAACAGGAATAGTGGACAGGCCAGCTGGGCTAATCAGGCCTGGCAAGAGGCCCACCCTCCAAAGGAAGCTGGAGTCCATTAATTCCAGCATCTCATAGAGTTGGAAATCAACCTTCCCTAGGACTTCAGGAAAAGCAGTAGTTCTTTAAGCAAGCGGAACTGGTCCCCTATGTCACTGGTTAGAAGGAGCTGAATAGCTTTAGGGAACTTCTTAAACTTTCCTTACCCATGGACAAGGCTCTGCTTGGAGGTGCTCCTGTCTCTTTGTCCCTTATTGTATTCATAAAACGTCCAGGTGAGAGCTCAATAATGTTCCAATTTTTCTTTCCATCCTTCTTGTGTGTTTGACTCTAAGCTACCTACTACATTAGATGAAGACAAAATCATTCCATTCTTCCCTCTCTTTTCTTACTCACTGTCCCCTTCTGAGTTCCGGATCTTATCCTTTCGCCCTTGGTCTTCCTGCAAGGAAGACCTCCTTCTCAAGACTTTCCTCTACACTGCTTCTGTCTTTTAACCAGCTTCACCCTAGCTTCATAACCTCCATGGCTCCTCACTACCAGCAGCAGAACTCAATCATGTGCTCATGGAGTTGTCTGTGTGACTAGTTGGCAGACATGTTATGAGTGACTTGCTTCAGATAATATTGAAAACAGTGATTTGGAGAATGACTTAAAGTACTGATAAAAGAAAGTAGGTTCAAAGTTATCATAATAATATTCCTTTCATTCATCAGAATTATGAAATGCTTCCTTAACATGGAAAGAAAGCAAAGGAGCCGGTAAACTACACACAGCTCATAGTCTATTTTGTTCACTCGTCCATGAAAGCATGTTCAGTTCAGTTCAGTCACTCAGTCATGTCTGACTCCTTGCAACCTCATGAACCGCAGCAAGCCAGGCCTCCCTGTCCGTCACCAACTCCCGGAGTCCACCCATACCCATGTCCATTGAGCCGGTGATGCCATCCAGCCATCTCATCCTCTGTTGTCCCCTTCTCCTCCTGCCCTCAATCTTTCCCAGCATCAGGGTCTTTCCCAATGAGTCAGCTCTTCAAATCAGGTGGCCAAAGTATTGGAGTTTTACCTTCAGCATCAGTCCTTCCAATGAACAACCAGGACTGATTTCCTTTAGGATGGACTGGTTGGATCTCCTTGCAGTCCCAGGGACTCTCAAGAGTCTTCTCCAACACCACAGTTCAAAGTATCAATTCATCGGTGCTCAGCTTTCTTGACAGTCCAACTCTCACATCCATACATGACCACTGGAAAAACCATAGCCTTGTCTAGACAGACCTTTGTTGACAAAGTAATGTCTCTGCTTTTTAATATGCTATCTAGGTTGGTCATATTTTCCTTTCAAGGAGTAAGTGTCTTCTAATTTCATGGCTGCAGTCACCATCTGCAGTGATTTTGGAGCCCAGAAAAATAAAGTCAGTCACTGTTTCCAGTGTTTCCCCATCTATTTCCTATGAAGTGATGGGACTGGATGCCATGATCTTCATTTTCTGAATGTTGAGCTTTAGGCCAACTTTTTCACTCTCCTCTTTCACTTTCAACAAGAGGCTCTTTAGTTCTTCTTCATTTTCTGCCATAAGAGTGGTGTCATCTGCATATCTGAGGTTATTGATTTTTCTCTTGGCAATCTTGATTCCAGCTTGTGCTTCCTCCAGCCCAGTGTTTCTCATGATGTACTCTGCATAGAAGTTAAATAAGCAGGGTGACAATATACAGCCTTGACGTACTCCTTTTCCTATTTGGAACCAGTCTGTTGTTCCATGTCCAGTTCTAAGTGTTGCTTCCTGACCTGCATAGAGGTTTCTCAAGAGGCAGGTCAGGTGGTCTGAAGGCATGTTAAACATGTTGAAATGGTGATGGGAACCACTGAGCTATGTGATATGACACCAACTGCTTTATTTAACTTGGTATCTAAGACCCTTCATAACCACCCCTTAGCGGCCTCTTCTCCTCTCCCTCCCCACAAGAACTGAGGTTCACCACACAATGGACTCACTGTTTTTCAACTACATGATCTTCTTTTAGGATTTCACTGATCACTTTCTCCCTTACTCATTCCTCACCCATGTTGTCTGAGACATTGTTTTTTCCATGGCTTATTTCTAACGTGATCTCATTTGTGAAACTTCTCTCAAAACTTCAGGATATGAATTCTCTCCTCTGGCCTCCAACGGAGAAGGCAATGGCAACCCACTCCAGTGCTCTTGCCTGGAAAATCCCATGGATGGAGGAGTCTGGTAGGCTGCAGTCCATGGGGTCGCTAAGAGTTGGACATGACTGAGCGACTTCACTTTAACTTTTCACTTTCATGCATTGGAGAAGGAAATGGCAACCCACTCCAGTGTTCTTGCCTGGAGAATCCCAGGGACGGGACGGGGGAGCCTGGTGGGCTGCCATCTGTGGGGTTGCATAGAGTTTGACATGACTGGAGTGACTTAGCAGCAGCAGCAGCAGCTGGCCTCCAGAGTTCTTTGAATCTATCACTATCTTTGACCTTATTATACTGAGTTGTAAATTTCTGTTTGCCTAGCCATCCTACACTATAAGCAGCTTGAGAAAGCCATATTTTTTCCCATTTTGCATGCCTTGTCAGTCACTTTGCTTATTAAATACTTGTTAAATAATGAGACAATGAAGTAGTTTACTTGTTAATAAATGAGAGAGGTAATATTTTATGGAAATAAAATATTTCCTTTATGGAAAGGCTGTGTATCAGCAAATATAACTAATAATTTCAGAACCATAAGAACAAACATTAAATTTTCACAGTTTCATCTCAGAACTCTGTTTACTTTCTAATTGAATTCTGTTGTTTGAGGAGACCAAGAAGCTTCTGGTTCACTAAACTGCCTCCATATTTAATATGTTCTTCCCAGGTAAGACAAGCTGAGCTATTCTGAGCTCAGTGATTCCAATATCTCATCACATTCTTTCTGATTTATTTCTTCTGTCTAATGTACTTCCTGTCAGTTTCATTAATTTTTTTCTGTATAATTCTTTTTATCATCTCCCTGTTCCGGAGTGCTGTATTTGCCCATTTTCTTTCGGTATCAGATCAATTTTTAATTTGTGGCTTCTGTTTCTGTGTCATTTTTAGGATTTAAAATTGCATTCTCTGCTCTTGTTATCTCAAACCGCAGAAAAGCAATTGAGTGTAATTGCAGCTAAACATAAAATTAAAATAAGAAAATACACAAAAAGGAAAGTCACAGAGGAGACAAGGAAATTATGAGCATATGCAAGAAAATGAGGAAGAAAGTTTCCCAGTACCAAAGCAATGACTATGTTCAAGAATAAGCACTTGGTGGAGGGAAAGACTGGACAGCAGCTACCTGCACATCAATTACTCTCCTTCCCATCTCCAGTCCTTTTCTATGACTAACCAACCCCTCAGACTTACGGGACTGTCTACCTACTGACAAGTCCTAAGTTTCAGCAGCCTCAGAGGTAAGCTCCTCTTGCCCAGGACAAACCCTGTAATCTCCCCACTTCCATGTGGAAATGTTAGACAGTCACCCCAAGCTGCCTTTTCCTCATGAAGAAGATTTTTGCTTCAAGGAGCAATTTGTTCTGAGGGGCTGCTGCTGCTGCTGCTAAGTTGCTTCAGTCATGTCCAACACTGTGCGACCCCATAGATGGCAGCCCACCAGGCTCTGCCGTCCCTGGGATTCTCCAGGCAAGAATACTGGAGTGGGTTGCCATTTTCTTCTCCAATGCATGAAAGTGAAAAGGGAAAGTGAAAAGGGAAAGTGAAGTTGCTCAGTCATGTCCGACTCTTCGTAACCCCATGGACTGCAGCCTACCAGGCTCCTCCGTCCATGGGATTTTCCAGGCAAGAGTACTGGAGTGGGTTGCTATTGTCCCCCAATATGTCCTTAATATACTCATTGCCTTCCACACAACAGGACCTCACTATACGCCGGCCAAAAACTGTGTGTATGAAACACATGAATGGAGTCCAGTGAATGAATACAAATCACTCCCTGAAAATCCTTGTCCTCTTCCACTCTCTAATATTGTGATAATATCATATATCACCTAATAATGTAGCACCCAACTTTTCATTCACCCCTCACTTCTAGAACACCCACCTCAGATTATATCAACTGACTGAGGTCAATTTGACATTCTCTCATCAAGAACATTCAGTATTCTTTTTAAAAAGGTTTCCTAATCCTGGGTGGTCAGGAATATAAATATTACATGGGTTACAAAATTGATGGTCAACATGCATGGGAGATTCAGAATGGTGTATTGGATACAGTATGGGCCTTGGAATTAGGAGTTCTAATTTTACTACTTAGCAAGTGTGGCCTTCAAAACATTTACTGGTTTCTTCAATGGATTGGTAATATTTGATGCACTCAGTGGATGGCATTTGTAACCTAAAAGGTAATACAATTACTATAGTTCTGTAAGTTGTTGATGCATTTTAATGGTTTTGAAATAAGAATGTTTTCCATCAAAAGAAACTAGCCAGCTGTTTACTCTCTCCCTCCAGCTATTATTATATTTAAGGTTGCTGTTATTGTTCAGTCACTAAGTCATGTCCAACTCTTTGCAACCCCACAGATGGCAGCATGCCAGGCTTCCCTATCCTTCACTACCTTCTGGAGTTTGCTTAAACTCAGGTCATTGTGTCAGTGATGCCATCCAACAGTCTCATCCTCTGTCATCCCCTTCTCCTCTTGTCCTCAGTCTTTCCCGGCACCAGGGTTTTTTCCAATGAGTTGGCTCTTCGCATCAGGTGGCCAAAGTATTGAAGCTTCAACTTCAGCATCAGTCCTTCCAATGAATATTCAGGGTTGATTTCCTTTCGGATTGACTGGTTTGATCTCCTTGAAGTCTAAGGGACTCTCCAGAGTCTCCTCCAGCTTCACAATTTGAAAGCATCAAATCTTTGGCATGCAGCCTTCTTTATGGTACAGCTCTCACGTCCATACATGACCACTGGAAAAACCACAGCTTTGACTATAGGGACTTTTGTTGGCCAATTGATGTCTCAGTCTTTTAATATGCTGCCTAGGTCTGTCATAGCTTTTCTTCCAAGGAGCAAGTGCCTTTTAATTTCATGGCTGCAGTCACTGTCTGCAGTGATTTTAGAGCCCAAGAAAATAAAGTCTGTCACTGTTTCCACTTTTCCCCATTTCTTTGCCATGAAGTGATGGTACTGGTTGCCATGATGTTAGTTTTTTGAATGTTGAGTTTTAAGCCAGCTTTTTCACTCTTCTTTTCCACCCTCATCAAGAAGCTCTTTAGTTCCTATTTGCTTTCTGCCATGAGAATGGTATCATCTGCATATCTGAGGTTGTTGATATTTCTCCCATAAATCTTGATTCCAGCTTGGGATTCATCCAGTCCACTATTTCACATGATGTACTGTGCATAGAAGCCAAATAAGCAGGGTGACATATACAGCCTTGTCATACTCCTTTCCCAATTTTGAATCAGTCTGTTGTCCTATGTCTGGTTCTAACTGTTGCTTCTTGACCTACACACAGGTTTCTCAGGAGGTAGGTAAGGTGGTCTGGTAGTCCCATCTCTTTAAGAATTTTCTAAAGTTTGTTGTGTTCCACACAGTCAAAGGCTTTCTCATAATCAGCGAAGCAGAAGTAGATGGTTTTTTTTTTTTTTTAATTCTCTTGCCTTTTCTATGATCCAACGTTAGTTATTCAGTCATGTCCAACTCTTTGTAACCCCATGGACTATAGCCTGACAGGCTCCTCTGTCCATGGAATTCTCCAGGCAAGAATACTGGAGTGGGTTGTCATTCCCTTCTTCAGGGAATCTTCCTGACCAAGAGATTGCACCTGGGTCTTCTGCATGCAGGTAGATTCTTTACCATCTGAACCACCAGGAAAGCCTATGGATGTCAGCAATTTGTTCTCTTGTTCCTCTGCCTTTTCTAAACCCAGCTTTTGCATTTGGCAGTTCTTAGTTCAGATACTGTTTAAGTGTAGCTTGAAGGGTTTTGAGCATTACTTTGCTAGCATGTGAAATAAATGATATTGTACAGCAGTTTGAACATTCTTTGGCATTGCCTTTCTTTGGGATTGAAATGAAAACTGCCCTTTTTCAGTCCTATGGCTACTGCTGAGTTTTCCAAATTTTCTGGCATATTGAGTATAGCACTTTAACAGCATCATGTTTTTGGATTTTAAATAGCTTAGCTGGAATTCTGTCATTGTTTGTGTTTAAGAATCAAGGAAATATAGTTCACAGAATGACACTGAGCGAAACTTTGGAGCTTTTATTGTGGTAAACATATCTTTCCAGCTAGATTCCCCTATTTATCATCAGTGTCTTATATCTGAAAGAGAAGAGTCAAAAGTTCCACTGGGTCATATTCTCCCATTTTCAGATGCATAGTCAAGTGGAGTCACAGACACCAAATTACTGGGAAGCTCATCAACTTTAGCTCCCCATTTCCCCAGGCCTCTGTTAAAGTCCTGGGCAGGGCCCTAGTAATTTGTTCATATGGTCAGATCTATTTCTAAAACACGCAAATTTGTTTTGTTTTCTTTTTCTTAAAGTGGTCCCCATTGTATAAGTTGCCAGCCCCATAAAACTTAGAATCACCCCTGGATGTCGTATCAGTGTGGCACAGTTTGTGTTCAGGGTCCTCTCTCTCTTGAGTTCTCCCTTGGCCTGTGTTTCTCTTCCCCTCTATCCAAACCTGCTCCTGGGAAGGACAAATACCATGTGATGTCACGTATATGTGGAATCTAAATCATGACACAGATGAGCCTACCTGTAAACCAGAAGCAAAAGCATAGACAGAGAATAGACTGGTGTCTGCGAAGGGGTAGAGGCTCGGAGACGGATTCATTGGGGGTTTGGGATTAGCAGATGCACACCGCTGTTTACAGAATGCATTAACAACAAGGTCCTACTGTTTAGCACAAGGAACTAGTCAATATCCTGTGATAACCCATGATGGAAAAGAATACGAAAAAGAATGTATATATGTATAACTGAGTCACTTTGCTGTACAGCAGTAATGAACACAACATGGTAACTCAACTATATGTCAATAAAATATTTTAGTAAAATAAAATTATTACAGAGGAAATAACCTTGCTTTTGGAAAAGGATCATCTATTTTATATTAAGGCCTTAGTGAGACTTTAAATCAGTGTAGTTTTCCTCTCCTCGGGTTATTTACATTCTGCTGCTGCTGCTGCTGCTAAGTCGCTTCAGTCGTGTCTGACTCTGTGCGACCCCATAGAAGGCAGCCCACCAGGCTCCCCCGTCCCTGGGATTCTCCAGGCAAGAATACTGGAGTGGGTTGCCATTTCCTCCTCCAATGCATGAAAGTGAAAGGGGAAAGTGAAGTCGCTTCTCCCGCTAAAGTAGAATCAAAAATTATTTTTCTAAAGTAAAGTATCTGGCATTAGCAAACTGACTAAAATGTTACTCAGAGCCACAAAGAGACCTTTCTTTCACCCTTAAAGACATACCCAGAGGAAACTTTCCTACTATGCCTACTATAGGCATAGCCCATTTGTGTGCTGTGTGTGTTAAGTCACTTCAGTCATGTCCAACTCTTTGTGACCCTATAGACTGTAGCCCACTAGGCTTCTCCGTCCGTGGGATTCTCTGAGCAAGAATACTGGAGTGGGTTGCCATGCCCTCCTCCAGGGAATCTTCCTGATCCAGGGATCGAATCCATGTCTCTTGCATTTCCTGCATTGGCAGGCAGGTTCTTTACCACTGGCACCACCTGGGAAGCCTCATAGTCCACTTATGGTTGCCCAAATCAATTTCTATCTATTCAACACTATGCTACAAAATTAGTAGTGAATTAGATTCTTTTGGATTTGAATGGCAGAGATAGCACATCTGAATGTGATGAGACAAAGATTTACTTTGCTTCTTCCACACTTCTACCATTATTTTACTCTGTTCATTCACCTTTCCCTCCCTAACTGTCTCCCTCTAATATTGACTTAGAGCCTGCTAAGTGATAGGCACTGTGGTAGGCACTGTGGTAGGCACTGGCACATTAAAACAAGCATTCCACATGGGCTTTCCTGGGGGCTCAGACAGTAAAGAATCTGCTTGCAATGCGGGAGACTCAGGTTGGATCCCTGAGTCAAGAAGATGCCCTGGAGATGGAAATGGTCATGACTGAGCAAATTAAAAGATGCTTACTCCTTGGAAGGAAAGCTATGACAAACCTAGACATCATATTAAAAAGCAGAGACATTACTTTGCCAACAAAAGTCCGTCTAGTCAAGGCTATGGTTTTTCCAGTAGTCATGTATGGATGTGAGAGCTGGACTATAAAGAAAGCTGAGCACCGACGACTTGATGCTTTTGAACTGTGGTGCTGGAAATGACTCTCGAGAGTCCCCTGCAAGGAGATCCAACCAGTCCATCCTAAACTGATGCTGAAGCTGAAACTCCAATTCTTTGGCCACCTGATGTGAAGAACTGACTCATTTGAAAAGACCCTGATGCTGGGAAAGACTGAAGGTGAGAGGAGAAGGAGACAGCAGAGGATGAGATGGCTGGATGGCATCACCAACTCAATGGGCATGAGTTTGAGTAAACTCCGGGAGTTGGTGATGGACAGGGAGGCCTGGCTTGCTGCAGTCCATGAGGTCACAAGGAGTTGGACACGACTGAGCAATTGAACTGAACTGAACTGAGCAAATATATATAGATTATTGAATTAATCAATCAATACATCAATGAATCAAACACTGATTTTTTCCAGTGGTAAAACTACTGTTCTTAACCAACTAGTGTGTTTTCATTTTCGGTTTTCTTCGTTAGAGAAGGTTAACATTGTCATTGTCCTCATTTTCCTTTAATTGTGCATCTAGTTATTCTATGATCTTTAAGAGTAACTGTTATTCTTCTACTCTCCTCCCCTTTGATATACTTTGATATGACTAGTAGCTAAACCAGAGATTGATTGATAAAAAAGTTTCTTTTTTAATCTGTTCATTACTTCCAAAGGATTAAATACTTCTCTGCCTTACCTACGTCCATGATCCTGCCACTAAGATAAATATTGGGAAAAGTGCTATAATGTTACTGCACCTATTAAGATTTCAAAAGAATTACTCTTTATTATTATAAGCAATCATAAGTAATGATGATATTAACAAAAAATATTGGCTTCCCTAATATCTGAAATTTCCCTTCCTCTACAAACTACAGTAGATATATCCCACCATGGGCTCCTGTAGCACCCTAAATTCCACTGTTACATGAGTCATTGAATCTTACTATCATTGTTTGTTTCATTAACTATTTTCCCACTAGACCATAAAGTCTGTGAGTATAACCACTATATCCTTCTTGCTCATTGTTCTATCCTCAGGCGTTTGGAATACACAAGAATGTTATAAATAGTTTATAAATGAAGGAAGGAAGGGAAGAAAGAAGAAAGAGAGGAGGGAAGGAAATTTTCAAATATTAGGGAAGCCAATTGTTCAGTTTATTTAGTATTCAAAATGCAATCATAAGGACAGTATTTTTGAAAATACTTCCCTTATGACTGGGATTTTACCAACTCCTTCCTGTGCTTATTGAAATGCTGAAAACAATATCAAAAAGTGTTATTTCCTCCTCTGATTCCTCTAGGAAATGAAGACACAAATCATAGAGTTCAAGTGACTTGAGCCAAAATGGTTCACCTTGGTTCTTACGTTATTGTTTTGGAGTCTGCCCAGCTATCCGCACTATACCATCTGCACTGTATCCTAAACATCTCTCACTTTCCCTTCGGACTATTGGCTGCATTGTGAGATTCCCAACTCTTTCCCTTGACTCATCTCTCAAAGTACAGACAATTATTCTCATTCTAATCAAAAGGAGCGAGTGCGTGAATCACCCAAATGAATGGGTTGTCCAAACACTGTCTCTGTTTGATTTTCAAATGCATCATGTAGGTTTTCATATAACCAGAATTCACCCACTGCTCAGAAAACGAAACATTCTTAAGTGGCAGTCCAAGTTTGGAAACCACAGCTGTTTTTAGCAATTGAGTCACTGTCTTTCAGGTGCCAAAAATATCACCTATCATATTCTCCAGGGTTCAAAGAAAGAGGAAAGAGGAAGAAAGCAAAGAACAAGTTGAGAATAAAGGTAACATGAAGCTTCTCCAGTAAAATGAATTGTTATTAAAAAACAACCATAATAACTGACAATAACAATAATTATGGCAATAAGAACTACCATTCACTAGCAATGAACAAATCAGGGTCTCATGTGATCTTCCTAATCTCCTTAAGAGGGAAAGAGAATAGTACAACGGTCGCTATCAAGTACTAGTTCCAGGAACTGTTGTGGATATCAAAATCTGCAGTTGCTTAAGTCCCATATACAAAATGGTGTAGTGTTTGTATTATAACCTATGCACATTCTTCCATGTATTGTACTTTAAATCATCTCTAGATTACTTATAATACCTAATACAATGAAAATGCTAGGTAAATAGTTGCCAGTACCTGGCAAATTCAAGTTTTGCTTTTTGTAACCTAAAATGTTTTTTTCTGTAATATTTTCAATCAGTGTTTGATTGAATCCACAGATGCAGAACACACAGATACAGACAGAGAGAGCTGTGTTCTTAGCAACCTCATTTTACAAGTGAAGAAACAAAATCAGAAAGGTTAAGTGAATGGCTGAGGGTCATACAACCCAAGCCACTAGACTTCAGATCCTGTCTCCTGTCTCTTCTTCAAACAGCCTCACCACTGCTTTATATAAACCAACCTTGCATGAATTTGTTTGGGTAGGAAATCTACCCTTTTTCCACTACTAGTACCTAAGGAGAGATCATTAAGATGTCTCTGAACTTCTCAAAGTAAAAAAGAAACAGAGATTCCATTTCCAGCTTTTGGATGAGAGTTCCATGTATATACCTAATAAAATGTTTACTTGGTCCGTCTCCAAGCTGATTGGGGCGGGGGTGAGGGGGGCGGCTCACAACAAAGAACTTTGATCACTCTGCCCCAGACTGTACCCTAGTATCAAATTTCCAAAACTCCCATTCCACCCACAGGGGATTTCAGGAACAGCAAAAGTAACTTTTCAACTGAAAAATCTTGATGACTCTTCTCTGGTCTTCTAGCCTTCATCTCCCCAAATCAGGCCAGTATCTAGTATATCCTTTGCTGTGGTGAGAGACTCCCCTTCTCAAGGCCCTAACAACTGGGTCCAGGTTACTGTAGCCAGTAGAAGGTCTATCCTATGAATCAAACCTCAATGAATCTGTGACCTAGCAGCAAGCCTAGCAGATACCCATTTAAGACAATCTCTGGCAAGAGCTTTATAAAAGAGATTTGGGAAAAGAAAACCAGTCAGAGAGAGAACCGAATGGGCTACTAAATAAAACAAGGAGGATGAAACTTTGGCAGACAGTATTTTCCCAAAGTAACTGAAAAAATGTTTCTGGTCTTATATGCCCTTCCAGAACCTCGTCACTCCCTTATCAAGAAGGTTTATTTCCTCTTTTCTTAAATCCCTAAGGGTCTTGGTGACTGTCTTAATGAATCGACTACGGTTGAAGCAATGCCCTGTGACTTCTGAGGATAAGTAGAAAAGTTAATAGAGCTTCCACCTGACTCGCTTTCTTGGGCATCTGACTTTAAAACCTTGAGAGGAAGTCCAAGGCTACACAGAGAGGTATTCTGGTTATCGGCCCCACAAAGGTGATAGTTGACATCTGACATCAGCTTTCAGAGTGAATAAGCCTTCTGATGATTCCAGTCACTGGCCTTTGAATTAGCCTAGCCTTCACGTTTTCCAGCTGAAACTAATGGAGCAAAGAAAAGCCATCCTATGGGAATTCCTGACCCATAGAATTCATGGTCATAATAAATGATCATTTTAAGTCACTAAGTTTGGGGATAATTTATTGCACAGCAAGACACAACCAGAACAGAAACATAAGCCTGAGGGGACTGCTGAGCATTTTGTATTTGCCAGAGCCAAAAGGTGGCTCCAGGCCCTACTGCTAATTCCATCTACCCCCTGCCAGGTGCCTTCTGTATATATAGGCCATTTCTCTTCCAGGCTCCACTGCTCCTTTCTGCAATCACACTTGGCTCTCCTTTTCTGTGTCCATCAGACGTGTTCTTAAAGATCTGAATTTCAATTGTGCCCAGAGTTTGAGACCTTTTCCTTAAGTTTCTTCAGCCTTGCCTGGACAAATCAGGAAGTGAGTTTAGCCTCTTATTTCAGTCTCTGAACATTCTGTGATGGTGAAGGAATATTCAGTGGTGGAGAGTAGTAAGTAGTGGGGAGAAAGAGGAGAATCTAACTCCTGACTCATTTGTCTTGGTTTTGACCTAGTTCTACTTAAAGAATTACATGAACACAGTTAGAACCTTCGCTCACAGTGCCATGACACCCTGAATCATTTTACTTCCAGTGATAATCCTTTGATCAGGTTGCTAGACTCAAAGCTGGAAAAACTAAAAATATAGCGGCTTGTTATGTTGAACACTATTGTAATACAAAAACTTAGAATAGTACCTGGAACACAGTAAACAGTAAATATCCATTGAATGAAAGAATAAACAAGTGAATAAATGAAAGAAATTTTCTCCCCTGTTTTTAGAGACTAATAACTAATACTGGATTAGCATAATGTTGTGAGAAAACTCTAGAGTTTAATAGGTTGACATTCTACTCCATTAGGTAATATGTTTTTCAGCTTGCTCAAAGTATTAAACTTTGAAACTGTACAGTTCATCAAGGGCAAAGACGTCTCATTCGATTTTGTATCCTTAGCAGCTGGCACTATGCCTGCTACTTGCTAAAAGCTCAGTAAATAGTAGTTAAATATTAAAAACTAAGTGAATGTCAAGCAGAGATGGACAGAAATTGCAAATCATTTAGTTCTCCTAGACATTTCCTACTAGGAGACAGTGACAGATAAGGGTGCTGGTCAACACACCTGATCCCCAGAGGGATCAGACTGGGATGCGGAAATTCAGAAGTCCTGAGGCCTCACAGCTTCTAAAGACTCAAAGGGTTATTTATAATCTGAGTATGACATTAAGTGCTTTTCTATGATTGCTCCAAATAGTATTTTCTTACACAACTATTTTATAATGAGCCATTTGTTTATTTACCCATTCATTTATTCATCCATTCTATATATATATATATATATATATATATATATATATGTATATTTTGGCCATGCCATGGCTTGCAGGATCTTAGTTCTTGGACCAGGGATTGAATCCAAACCCTTGGTACTGAAAGCATGGATTCCTAACCACTGGACTATCAGGGAACTTCCCCCATTCACCCCATACTAGTGGGGGCCTACCTGTTATTTTTTTTTTGCAAAGATATATTTAATCTGCCCAAGAGGAAGCTGAAGGTTTAAACGGTCTTTGTTCCCTGGAAAGGGCTTCCCTTGTGGCTCAGCTGGTAAAGAATCTACCTGCAATGCAGGAGACCTGGTTTCGATCTTTGGGTTAGGAAGATCCCCTGGAGAAGGGAAAGGCTACCCACTCCAGTATTTTTGCCTGGAGAATTCCACGGATTGTATAGTCCTTGAGGTTGCAAAGAGTCTGATGTGACTGAGCGACTTTCACCTTCACTTTTCCTTGGAAAAGTACCTGACTAGGAAACTAAAGAAAGATGAGATACTATTTTGTAGAGGCAGATGGAAATTGTAGACATAAGACCCTCACAATTCAGACTTAACTAATTTAGTGTATTGCAAAATGTGATCTGCATTGGGTAGAATTACTTGACAGATGACTATTAAAAGGCAGAGATGTCTGGGATCCATTCCAGACACACTAAGTCAAAACATCAGAAGTGAGAGTGGAAATTTTACAAGCAGCCTCTAGTGATTTTCATTTTACTCAAGTTTGAGAACTACTGACCACAGGTTTCTTGCTAATATGATCTACATGTGATCGCTTAATTTAATCTATGTCTACAAAAGTAAGATGTTACTTGGCTGATTCTAAGATGCCTAGGAGTACTGTACATGTGGCTCAAAACTGCCAATACCCTAGACCACAATTCCATTAAATGAATGTAATCATCCTCTCCTTAAACTAATCCAAAATAAACTCTTGCAAAAAGAAAGTAAACCTATCCTTCCCTTAAGAAACTCACAATTTAGAAGCAAACTATTACAAAGTATTTGTTATTAAATATAGGAGCTTTTAAACCTGGATATGGCACATTCAAACCCTTCTCAATCGAAAAACAATAAATAACAATCATCAGCTGTGAGAGGTGGCTCGTGGCCATGCAGTTCTAGACGGTACTATCCACAGTGCTACCATCCAGCTGGAACCCGGTGACCTGTCCTTGCCTTACTCCCAAACTCTCTCCTCTTCTTCCCCAGAGATTTTTACTCACTTTCTGAATTTTCCTAATCTGGTCAGAGAGTGTGTCTAACAGGCGAGTTTTCAGGAAGTCCATCACCTTGACCACCCGGCCATCAATGTAGCAACTGGAATAAAAATAAAATAAGAATCAGGTAAAATCTCAAGCAGGAGATTACAAATCTATTTCTCTAGCCAGAGGTCTCTGGTGCCTGAGAAACAGCAGCCCAGGGTTCACTTGAGCTTGTCCATTCAAAAAAGTTTGGATCCTGCATACTTTTCAAACAAAAATAAACATCTTATCCTCTTTATTTTTACCTCCATTTGTGGGCTAATACTGTGATTTTTTTCAGCCTTTGTCCATTGAAACTGCATTTATTGCTCTATAGGAACTGATCGGAATCCATAACATGAATTGGGTAATGGGGAAAAGCTTCCTTTGTTGCCCCCATAGGGAAAGTAATTTAACATCCCTTCCATACCATCCTTACTCCCACTTTAAAATAATAAAGGTATGTGAGAGGTTTGCAAGACTACTCAAACATTTTGAAAGGTTTCCACATCTTTAAATAAGAGAACACCAACCACAAAAAATCAGCTTTAGTGCAGTCAGTGAGTCGCAAAAATTTCACCTCCAGTTCACTTCCCTGGCAAAATACCTTGTATTCAACCCCTTCTACCTCTACAATAAATGAATGGATATGAATAAACAAACAAGAAAGACAGACTAAAGTCCAGGTGCTCTATCCTAAAATAGCAACATCTGGCACTCCTCAGTGTGGCAGTGTCCCTGGTTCTGTTAGATGGCTTAAGTGAAACATCGAGTTGTGCCGACACTACACTGTTAACATTCAACCAAAACAAGTCCATCCGGCCTTGTGTGGACTCTCTGAGAATTCTTACTCTGAAGACTAAGTCCAAGGTTAAGTGACCTTCATTATCTTAAACCTCCCAATACTCATCTTTGCAAAATTTCAAATTAAATCAATTTAATTTAAGTCAAAACTTATGACTCCTGGGTGCCTTTTCCAATCTACTTAGGTCTCCTTGGTTGATGAATAATAATAGACTATGCCATTTTTAGTTAGTCACCAACCTCTCAGTACATGTTATAGAACCATGTGAAAATCCTTTGTAATGTTAAATTGCCATTCTAATACGTGACATAGTGGAATGGTTAAAATTCCTTGTAATCACACTTTGAACCAGGTGCTCTGGTTGCAGTGTGGGTGGTAGCTGAGTGCCTCCCATTCAGCCTTCCCCTTGGCCTCCCTCACCACGTCACACATTTCCACAGACTCTAATGTTTAAATCATTGGTATAGTGGAAAGAGTCCAAGTTTTGGAGCCAGAGATATCTGAATTCAAATTCCATATCAGATATTTACTATCTATATGATCTTGGACAGCATGCCTGGCCTTTATGGGCCTCAGTTTTCTTATTCATAAAAGAAGGTAACCTATTTGCCTCCCAGGATTATTTGAAGATTAAGCAGATAAACCTAAAGTATCTGGCATACAGTAAGCATTCAACAACTTTTAGCTCTTTCTGATTTCTCTCAATTTTCAGCTCACAAAGATGGAGTCATAAACAATAAGAGACTGACTAAATTACATGTGTATAGAATTCTAAAAGTGAGATTGTTGTGGCAAAGGGTACATGCTTTTGAAAATTTGGGTGGTTACTTATATTAGGGAATAAAACAAACCAATGACAGGACCTTTCACCTCATTCCTGGTACTAGATGCTAGACTCAGATCCAATAAACATTTACTATGTGTAACACACAGAGCTGGCAATGTCCATATCCATCACCTCACAACTCTATTAGTACTCCACTGTCAGCACCTCCAATTGTTTTTAAGTTGTGATTAGACAGCTTACTACCTGAAAGCTAGGCATATGAAAACACTGCAGTGTTTAAATAAAACAATTCGTGCGATGTTAATATAACACATAATGAAGGACATAAATATTTGTATTATATTACATAATGACTATGTGTATGTTAAAAATGTACTGTAATTAGTGTTCTTTTATGTTTTGATCAAATACATTATAGTTGCCTCTTTTTTCTTTGTTAGCTCCCAGTAACTATTTTAAACATCAGAAATATAAGTTTTGCTGGCAGCACATATAGTTTAATGCTCCTTGAGATAAAAGTGCCAGATGTACTCTTTCAATGTGTAGGATTCCCTGTGAACACGCATCCTACCCCACACAGTCCATGACCCACGCTTGAGGGACCTCACTCTTCCCCTGCTTCCTCTGGTCACTTTTCTCAAGCACACAAAACTTAAAGCCTTGGTTTAAGCTCAGCGTTGCCATATACTACCTACATGATACTAGGCTTCCCCTTCTTTAAAATTGGTTTAAAAAGAACCCAAACATATATTTTCACAGGGTTACTGTACCCTGTGAATAAAAATCAGGGGAAATGCTGAGAACAGAACATGGCACACGGAAGGTATTCAATAACCAAATCTGTCCTCCAGGTTACTTAAATATCCAAGGTGGTAGCAACCCAAACTAAAAAGCCATGGGATGGGGTGAGCAGGGAAACACCTATCTGGAGAAAGACATTGTTCATCCACTGTAGGATCTGGAATGAGCGTATTATGGAGGAGCAAAAACAAACTCTGGATTTCCAGTAGGTGGGCAGGAAGAGAGAAAGAGAGAGAGAGAGAGAGAATGAAATGGGGTGGGCTGTGATTATGCTGCAAAAGTTTGGAGTCTGAAAAGATCTTAGTGGTCATGCGGTCTAAAGTAGGTAAGCCAGTGACAACATCCCTGAGAATGATTATCTGGGACAGGGAATCGACTCTCATACCCTACTAGTACGGAGCCACAGTAGCACAGCTCGAACCCAGGAAAGGTTCTTCTACCATGGGTCTAAAATTGGCTTCCTCTTACTGTTCACTCAACAGCTGTTTTCTTGGACCTAGGAATAGTCCAGCTCCTCCTTCATGTGACATGTTGGGGAGGAATTCCAGTAAAAACTTTAGCTTAAGCTTTTTAGAGCCTATTCTTGGCCCCACTCTTAACCTAACAAGCTGGATTCAATCATTCTCAGTTGGTCTCAGGCTATCCTGAGGGCCATGAATTAGACGAGAGCCTAGAGAATTCTAGGCAGGAAACCAGTGTGACAAGGTTATCTTATCTCAACAGTGCAGGCAAGAAGGAATCTGAGTCTAAGTAAGAGAGGTCACAGAAAAAGTAAAAGTGAGAGCCTGTGAAGAAAGAACTAATAAAATGAAGCTGTAGAATGTAGGAGAGATGGGAAGGGAGTCAGTGACGATCGTGAGCTTATGAGAGAGGATGTCTTAGAGGACATTGGTGCCAAGGACATGTCAGCTAGTCAGACTAGGTTTTGGGTTTGTCAAAGGAGAGAAATTATTCTGCCTGAGATATCAAAGACACAGAGAATATCGAGAGAAAACAGTTCCTTGTAGGTATGTGAAGTCAGCATAGAGAAAAGTTGAGAGAGAAAATGCTGACCTCGCTGTTTTCTGGTCTTCAGTTTGTAAATAATGAATGAAGTCATGGCCATAGATGAGCTCTCTCAGAGAATCAGAGAAGTTAACAGAGATGGGAGACCCTCTAAAAGCTTCTCAGTTGTGGCCCTGAACATTGCCTCTGTCTTTGGCCTGAATAAGAGTCCCTTCCCCAGCCTGACCATCACAGTGACTTTTTTTTTTTTTTCCCAGTTTTATTTATTTATTTTTTTTATTTTATTTTTTCACATTTTTTTTTAAATTTTAAAATCTTTAATACTTACATGTGTTCCCAAACATGAACCCCCCTCCCACCTCCCTCCCCATAACATCTCTGTGGGTCATCCCCATGCACCAGCCCCAAGCATGCTGTATCCTGCGTCAGACATAGACTGGCGATTCAATTCTTACATGATAGTATACATGATAGAATGCCATTCTCCCAAATCATCCCACCCTGTCTTTTTAATAATAGCAGTCTGAGTCAGATTCACATCTGGATGCCAAAGGAATCCCATATTACCATGAAGTTTCACCAACTCTCATTTGCAAACATAAATCCACATTTATATTGTACTATGGAAATAAGAACTTTCAGTTCAATTCAGTCACTGAGCTGTGTCCAACTCTTTGCAACCCCAAGAACTGCAGCATGCCAGGCCTCCCTGTCCATCACCAACTCCCAGAGTTTACTCAAACTCATGCCCATTGAGTCAGTGATGCCATCCAACCATCTCATCCTCTGTCATCCCCTTCTCCTCCTGCCTTCAGTCTTTCCCAGCATCAGGGTCTTTTCAAGTGAGTCAGCTCTTCTCATCAGGTAGCCAAAGAACTGGAGTTTCAGCTTCAGCATCAGTCCTTCCAATGAACACCCAGGACTGATCTCCTTTAGGATGGACTGGTTGGATCTCCATGCAGTCCAAGGATCTCTCAAGAGTCTTCTCCAACACCATAGTTCAAAAGCATCAATTCTTAGGTGCTCAGCATTTTTTATAGTCCAGCTTTCACATCCATACGTGACTACTGGAAAAACAGTAGCCTTGACTAGACGGACCTTTTTTGACAAAGTAATGCCTCTGCTTTTGAATATGCTGTCTAGGTTCCTCATAACTTTCCTTCCAAGGAGTAAGGGGCTTTTAATTTCCATGGCTGCAATCACCATCTGCAGTGATTTTGGAGCCCAGAAAAATAAAGTCAGCCACTGTTTCCCCATCTATTTGCCAATAAGAACTCTGGTCCTACAGAATTTAGTATTCTGTTTTAAGAGAGGAGACAACTGAACCATAGGTATGAGTTGATGAATACCTGAGCCTTTTTCTTGGGTACCCTGGGACAACTAGCTTGCTGCACTTTATATATGTGAAGCTTCTTAGAAAACATTCAGTGTTAGCAGTTTGTAGTTATTTGAAAAATGTTGCCTTTTCCAGAGATTTGGCTCTCTGATAGTGGCTGCCTATGATAAAGGGCTCAATATATCAGTTAGATTTGGACATAAGAGTCTATGATAACCACTTGGAAAGAATAAATTGTAAAAAATGGAAAAGATGGTGATTTCTAATCAAGACTGGGTAAGTGGAAGTGGGACTGGATTCCAGCTGACTGTCCAGTGATGGGGGCAACTCTCTGTGCTTTCCTCTGTCCTCCCAACTGGGAGGGTAAAGATGATTCTGAGCTGCTAAGGTTTCTTCTCCAGAATTAACTAGCTTAGTGACAGCTACAAAGGCACCAGAGGACCAAACAAAATCAGAGAGGAAAGGAAGGGAAAGACAGAGGAAGGGAATCTGCCAGTAAGATGTGCTTTGGCATCTTCCACACAAACCTGGCAGGATGGTTGGTTCTAGAAATGCTTAGACGGATAATTTTAGGTCCTCCTCTAAATCATAGCCCTCCTCTAAGCTCTCTTGAAATCTCAGCATCGCTTAGGATCACACCACAAATGGCTGAGCTATTCAACTAAAAGCTGAAGCAAGGAGAGGCTGTGCAGAAATACCCTTTACGTGAATTATTACTACAAACACAATGGGCTTGAAACCATTCTGTGGACAATGGTGTGGACATGGACAAAGAGCCTGTCTGGCTC
Organism: Capricornis sumatraensis; assembly: GCF_032405125.1. Lineage (NCBI taxonomy): Eukaryota > Metazoa > Chordata > Mammalia > Artiodactyla > Bovidae > Capricornis > Capricornis sumatraensis. Next base: position 20,185,707 of record NC_091091.1, read on the forward strand.
AGTACCAGTGACCATCACCCCTTCCTCTGCTGGCCTCCAGATCGGCAGCTCATGCCAAGCACATACCTGGGAAGGTAGCAAAGATGACAGAGTATACAAAGTAATTGGAACTACTTACCAATTCATTCACCAACTCTCTTGCTCTCTTTTGTTCTAGATTTTATTTTTAGTTTAATGCTTTTCATCTTATTTAAAAGTCTGCCCTTTATCTGTTTATTATAAAAGAAACAAGTGCTCATTATAGACAAAATAGGAAATGCACAAAAAATTAAAAGATGAAAATGAAAAGGTGTAAGTCCAACACCTAGAGAAACTCATTGTTAACATTTTGACTTGTACCCTTTCAGACTTTTCATAGTAAACATAAATAAAATTTCCCATAATTAGTTATTTTAAAAACTTACTCCAGATCCTATTCCACTAGCATATAAAATTGTCCCAGCTGATTCTCAAGAAGCCAGTATCACAGAGATTCAAACAAATATTAGAGACTCCAGATGAAATCATCTTATTCTTATTTCCATTCCATTCTGGCCAGATAGGGATCCTCTGCCAGGAGCAGGTCTCATCTCCTTTTTTCTTTGCTTAACCCTGAGTCCCCTTCCCCCTTTCTAGGCCTCTAGATTTAGTCTTCAGGATTGTACTCCAATTAGCCACTTATGCCCATTAGCCTCTTAAAACATTTAATGAGGAGAGCTTGTTGGCTCCAGGGGCAGCTGGTTTTGTTTACCTGGCTCTTTACTTTAAAAGGAAAAACCTTTGCCCCTTATTATCTGACCTCTTCTTTTATTTCAGGTAATTGCATTAGTGCTGGCTTTCCAAAGCTCAGGAATTTCCGGACCTATTCTGCTGCCTGCTGCTTTCAGGGAGGAGGGGCTGTCTACTTAGAGTTCTAACACCCTGGCTCCTGCCTTGGCAGGTAATGCCATAAAACTGGGGCCTTCCCCACTGGATGGGAGAGAAGTTTGGATAATCACTAGAACAACCCTATTGACCTATAAAAGCTATTCTGACACCTTGAAGTCAAACACTGGAGAGGCTGATGCTAGACTCTCCAAAGCTTTATAAATTGTTATCTTCCCCTCCTCCAAGGGCCTCCCTCTGGGTTCCTACTGAGCACATTCTCATATTTACCTTTGGTTTTCTTTCTGAGGCTGCACTATTCTTGATCTTCTTTGCTATGTGTCAACATTATTATCTTGTGTTCAGAACTACTTTGAGAAGTAGAGCTTGGATGAAATAAGTGCTGTTAGGGAAAAAAGGTCCTATGAAATGTAGGTGTCTTTTGGCTTTCTTCAACCAGTTCTTATATTATCTATAAAGGAGTCACCCAACTGCCTGAAGGGTTGTGGTACAGGAATTTCAGAGTTTGGTAAAATGTTATCATTGAAAAATTATACAAGTACCAGTCAAGGTGGCAGGCAATCCCTCAGGCACGTAACGGGTACTCAAAAGATATATTTAATGAAAACATGGGTATCTGTATAATCTAACCCACAATTCACCAAAAGAGTGGGCCTGAGTCTTGAGTACAGTCACAAGGGCCTAATTTTCTTGAACTTTTCTCTCTCCTAATTCCTTGCACACTTTGGGTCCTGAGCTTCAAGCCCTAATCATTCTCCCCAGTGAACACAATGCATGTGGAGAGACACATTGTCTTGGCAGGGACTCAAACAGCTGGCCCTTGATCCTAGCAGCCTAAGGAGCGCTCCAGGGGAGCAGGGAAGGAGAGGGAAAGGAAAGCCATCTGCAGAGTGCTCTGAGGGGGGCGACTCTGGGAATTTCCAGAGTAGTAGCATGTGATGGAACCAAAAGTGTGAGCAGGGGTGTATCTGTGTGTTTTGAGTCTGAAATGTAAACAATTTGTGGGACCCTCTTTAAGAAAAGGAAATCAGAAGTACAAAACACAAAATTAGGTACAAAAGCAAACATTTGTTTAGAATGACAAAATAAATCACAACAAACTCCCAGAAACTTCTTTCAAATCCCTCTTTTCTGAGCCATCTTTATGCAATTTACCAGAAATGTTTACACAGCAATGCTTCCCCCTCACCACGTAGAACATCCTACAGTTCTGAGCAACTCCCGGCATTCCTAGGAATCAATGCAAGGGAAGGGCTTGAAGCTTAAGTCATTAGCTTCCTGGTCAGTTTAACTGTGAGTCATTAATAATAGGATTGGCAGGATCTAAGTTACTAGAATCTAACCATCTATGTGCAGTATTTATTTTCATTCAGTGTTTGTAAACTGGGAGCTTATACAGTTACCACAATCTTTTCCTGACCTCTTCTCATAAGTGCCATTGTAGCTGAAGAGCACAACTAACCTGACTATAATTAGTGCATTACTAACTAGGAAAACATAGAAAGGAGAATGAGGAAGGGAGGAGCCATGTATGTATTCCTTTTTTTTGCTAGCTATTTTACATATGGTGTCTCATTTAACCTCCTGAACACACACTGTTTTGCAGATTATAACCTGTGGCTCAAAGATGGATAAGAATCTGCCTGCCAGTGAAGGGGACATGAGTTTGATCACTGGTCCAGGAAGATTCCGCATGCCTTGGAACAACTAATCTTGTGTGCCATAACTATTGAAGCCTTTGTGCCCCAGAGCACGTGCTCTGCAACAAAAGAAGCCACCTAAATGAGAAGTCCATGCACCACAATCAAAAGTGGCCCCCGCTCGCCCATAACTAGAGAAAGCCCCAGCAGAGCAATGAAGATCCAACGCAAGAGAAGAAGAAAAGAAACATAGTAACTAGAAAACCAGAGACCAAGTAGATGCTAGGCAACAGATACCAAAAACTTCCCCCTCTACTCTGCTCTGCCAAGTGTGAGGGCCATGAAGGCTACTGTGCTTACTTCATCTATCTGTAATCAAGTTGCTGCTTTTCAACTTCCTTCAGGCTTACCTATTTCAACTATCCTGAACACCTAAACAATACTGAGATAAAGGAAATGAAACAATTACAACAAATACAACCACAAGCAAAACAGTAACAAAAGCAAAAACCTGGGGAGATAAGTAAAGGAATGGAGATGGTATAACTTTACTCTTTTTCTTGCAAGTGTTTTTCAAAGTATTTTTTATCAGTAATAGTTATATGAAGAAAAGGGGCTCTATTGTCAAAAATAAGTTTAAGAAACGCTGGGTTAAAACCAAGTTAAGTAGTATTTCCTGTTCCAGCCAGCATGAAATAGATTAGAATTACCCTCTAGTCACAGACAACTCAAAATTGAACGCAAAATACATAACAACTCTTTGATCAGACAGTAGCCAACTCAAGCTGTGATCCTTGAGAAAGGCATGGCACCTGAGGTGAGCCCATTTACCTGGGCTTGCTCCTCCGGAGAGGGTGGAGATAATTTATTGACCACCCAAATTTCGTGCTCCCCTTCCACAGTGCAGAGCTGAGTACAAGAAGCAGCAGCCTAGCCAGAACCTATTATATCTCTACCTAGATCACAAAAGGGGTGTCCATCAGACTAACAGGTCAAAGCATTGTGAGCACAAGTGATGTGTCACCGTAGGCTAAAGTAGCTGGAGATGTGTATCACTTCTGAACAGAAATTAAAAAGCCATGTCCTTCCTTATGTATCCTTTCCTCCATTGCCAGGTGAATAGAAGAGTCTCCAAGGAGAAGTCACATGATGGACAAAATCAGGGTCCTGAAAAATCACATAAAAGGCCATCCACCAGGTGCCTCAGCACTGAATGTGACATTAGTGAGAAACAAACGTCTAATTGTTAAGCCACTGAGATTTGGGGGTTTATTTATAAGAAAACAATGTTGTTATATTTCCTAGTACATATGTATTCATTACTACGAAGCTCCATTACACCAACCTGTTTGATCAACAGTGTATAATAAAAAGGTTGTCCTTTGAGAGAAAATGGTCCCTGTTATGAAAATAAAAAGATTAACCCAGAGAACTCTAGGTAAGAATTCTAGTTTGAATTGACTAGGTAACTGTCAACAATGGGCTGAATTCTAATATCATGCAAGGACAGTTGAGGAGGGGAAGAGATGATTCTTATTCTTCTATATCTAGGCAAACTGAGTTCAGGGTGAAACAGTGATTAAGGTGATTACTAATGACCAGAGAGGACATGGATTCTAGAATATTGGAAGGGAGGTCAGTTAATGGAAGCTACGTATCAGTGGGTGGCAGCCTTTTGACTTACATCCAGTATCCTCCACTAGGCCTCTGGTGAAAACCCGAGTTTTCATCTGAAGGCCAGCCATAGTTTGAGGTAGATTTATTTCAGCATCAATATTGTCAATGAAATCACACGTCCTAACTGGCATGTGTATCACACAAGCAGGAAAACCAGAGGTTCAACTCTCCTCTGTATGATGATGTTGCTTATTTCTAGACACCCAGCACTCATAACTGTACATGCGTGTGCACGCGCGCGCGCACACACACACACACACACACACACACACACACACACACACACACACACAAACTGCTACTCTAGCTGCATTCACCAATACTCTGTATATTTTGGTTCCCTCCCGGGTGGCTCAGTGGTAAAGAATCTGCCTGCCAATGCAGGAGACATGGGCTTGATCCCTAGGTCAGGAAGATCTCCTGAAGAAGGAAATGGCAACCCACTGCAGTATTCTTGCCTAGGAAATCCCATGGACAGAGGAGCTTGTTTGGACTACAATTCATGAGGTCGCAAAAGAGTCAGACATAACTCAGCGACTAGAAAACAACATTTAATGTTTATTCCCAGCAAACTCCATGTCACAGAGCTACACCTTGAAGTATAGTCACTGTGTAGAATATTGCATGTAGAGAAAAGCCTTACACCAATATAATTCTTTTCAAAACAATAGCCATGTCTTCATTTTTAAAGGAAGGCTGGCTCTCCCCATGTAAGGGCTTAAAATAAACTATTTATCATGAACATGATAACATTTATCATGAACAACATGCATGTGTGTATATGTGTTTATTTGTATTAAGAGGGACAGACTGAGGGGGAGAGAGGTATCCATCTATTAATTAGATTTCAAGATTGGGATAAATATAAGGTTGGTTTTTGTGTTGTAAGGAATGTGAATTGAGCCCCCAAAGAAACTATTTTAAATTTCAGTATTTGCATTTTTGTATAATTAAATTTGAGTATCATTAATATTTTACAATTTTCCTTTAAATTATTTTAAATTATTCTTTTGAGTCATGATTTTAAAATATAATAAAAATAATTCTGTTAAAAAATACACACATTTTAAAACTTAAACATGACAACAAAAAGTATAAAGAATTTGGTGATTAAACCAAATCTCAGTGCACCAACTTTATCAGCATTCAGAGAAAATCATGCCAGTCAGTTCTGTATGTCTGTATACATGCATCTGTATATACATACATATACATGTATACACACATATAGGAATAATAAAAATACTAATATCAACAATTTTAGAGTGACATTATATATTATGTTATATATCAGACACTAGTTCCTTAAAATGCTTTTTATACATTTTTTTTAATGGATTCATGCTTTTGCTTTTACTATGTCCAACTTTTTTAGATAGTATATATCAACTGCCTCTGTGAAAGGTAAGGGCATTATTCCTATATTTTTACAATCACAATAGACTGTTATTTTTGTCTCAACCATCAAACATAGTTTAGAAAACTCAAGAGGAGAAAGAAAATCTATTGTATTTATTCACCCTTTGCCTTTTTATCTTTCTTCCTGTTTGATGCTCCAAGTTTCCATCTTTTATCATTCTTTTTTTAAAGAAAACTTATCTTAACCATTCTTTTAGGTAGGTCTTTGTCAACAAACTCTTGGTCTCCCATCACTTGAAAAAGTCTTGATTCCCCTTTCATTCCCCAAAGGTATTTTTGCTGGATACAGAATAGGTAGACAATTCTTTCCTTCAGCCCTTAAAAACTGCCACTCTCTTCTGGCCTCATTATTTTTGATTAAAAAAAAAAAATCTGCCATCATTAAAATTTTTTTCTTTTTCTTTTTTTTTTAACCTATAAGTAAAGTGCCAGGCTTCCCAGGTGATGCTAGTGGTAAAGAACCCACCTGTCAATGCAGGAGACACAGAGACACAGGTTTGCTCCCTAGGTTGGGAAGATCCCCTGCAGGAGGGCATGGCAGTCCACTTCAGTACTACCTGGAGAATCCCTTAGACAGACGAGCTTGGGGGCTACAGTCCATAGGGTCACAAAGAGTTGGACGTGACTGAAGCACCTGAGTAACCCATGCAAGGTGCCATTTTTCTCACTGGCTTCAAGATTTTTCAGTCTTCAGCTTTCCGCAGTTTGAGTATGGTGTATCTTGGTACGGATTTCTTTGACTGTATCTGGGGTTTACACAGCTTGTTAAATTTAAAGGTTTACGTCTTTTGCCCAGTTATAGCAAGTTTTAGCCATTATTTCTTTAGGTATTTTTTTAGTCTCACCAGCTTTCATTCTGGGGCTTCAACAACATAAATGTTAAATCTTTTGGTCCTACAGATCTCTGAGACTCTTGTTCATTTTTATTTTTTAACCCAGTCAATGTTTTTTTTTAAAATTCTGTTGTTAAGATTAGGTAATTTCTGTTATTGTATCTTCAGATTCACTGATTGTTTTTCATCTTTTCCCTTCATTCTGTTGTTGAGCCTATCCACTGAGTTTTTTAATTTCATTTTTTGTACTTTCAATTCTAAAATTTCAATTTGGTTCTTCTTCATTCATTTATTTGTTGAGACTTCCTACTTATTTGTTATCTTTCTTTTTTTTAATATTTGTTTCAAGAATACCTGTAATTGTTTATTGAAATACTTTTATGACAGCTGCTTTAACAGCCTTGTATTTTGAACATCTCTGTTATCTCGATGTTGGCATCTATTGATTGCTTTTTCTCATTCAAGTTGATATTCCTCTGGTTCTTGGTATAACAAGTGATTTTCACATGATATTTAGTCATTTGGGGTATTGCATCATAGGACTCTGGGTCTTAAATCTTTTATTTTGGTTGGCCTCCTATGACACCACTCAGAAAGGATAAGGAAGGAATACTGCCTTGTTACTGCCTGGTACGGGTAGAAGTCTAGGCACCCCGTTGTCCTCCATAACACTCAGGGATCAGGGAACTTCCTTATTGGAGTGTGGGAGTAAGAGTTCCAGCTCCCCATTAGCTTCCACTGATATACTAGCCTGACTTCAAGGGTAGGAGTGCCTTGTTCCTTCTTCCCACATGGCATCCACTCACAAGAGTGGGAGTAGTCGCATTACTGCTGGGTGGTGGTAAAAGGCCTAACTCTTCACTGGGTATCCTCTGATAGCACCCCAGGGAGCGGGAAGAGGCACCTCATTTCTAACAGCTGAGTGTGGGAATCCCAGCTCTCCATTTGGTCTCCAGTAACAATGAGTGGGGATGGTGAGGAGGATCTTTATTACAACCTAGCAGTAATGAAAAGCCCTGGCATTCTTCACTAGGTGTTCACTGATGGAGGCACAGACATACTGTATTATAGCCCCTCTGGGATAAGAGTCCTGGGTTCCTGCTTGGCTTTTGCTGGCAGGAGTAGGGGTGGGGATGGTACTGCACTTTTTTCCCCCTGTGGTTGTGCGACTAGAGTAGAGTGGTTACTGTCTAAAAGTTTTCTGTTTTGCTAGCTTGTTCTTTTCCTGGTCCTTTGGCTAGAGAGAGCAGGCTTTTCTTGGCGCATTTTTTGTTTGATCTGTTGGTGCTTCTGGGTTGCCAGCTTTTCTAGAACCAAGTCTGGGCTATAAGAGGGGGAAAAAAAAACAACCCTAAACCAGTAAGCTCACCACTATAGTGTTCCCTGGTTCCCAGCCTATCTTACTGTCTTCACTTTTCAGAATTTTTTCATATTTGTTTTATAAATAATACCTAGGTTTTTTCCTCTGTACTTAATCAGAGGAATAAGGAAAAGTATGTATACTCCATCATTCTTTTTTTTTTATTGAAGGATAATTGCTTTACAGAATTTTGTTGTTTTCTGTCAAACCTCAACATGAATCAGCCATAAGTATACATATATCCCCTCCCTTTTGAACCTCTCTCCTGTCTCCTCCCCACCCCACCCCTCTAGGTTGATACAGAGCCCCTGAATTAGCCATACAGCAAATTCCTGTTATCTATTTTACATAGATAATGTAAGTTTGATGCTACTCTTTCCATATATCTCATCCTCTCCTCCCCTCTCCCCATGTCCATAAGTCTATTCTCCATGTCTATTTCTCCATGGCTGCCCTGTAAATAAATTCTTCAGTATCATTTTTCCAGATTCCATATATATGCATTATAATATGATATTTATCCTTTTCTTTCTGACTTACTTCACTCTGTATGATAGGTTCTAGGTTCATCCACCTCATTAGAATTGACTCAAAGGCGTTCCTTTTTATGGCTGAGTAATATGTCATTGTGTATATGTACCAGCACTTCCTTATTCATTCATCTGTTGATGGACATCTAGGTTGCTTCCATGTTCTAGCTATTTAAACAGTGCTGCAATGAACAATGGGATACATGTCTATTTTTCAATTTTGGTTTCCTCAGGGTATATGTCTAGGAGTAGGATTGCTGGGTCATATGCCAGTTTTATTCCTATTCTTTTAGGGAATCTCCATACCATCTTCCATAGTGGCTGTATCAATTTACATTCCCACCAACAGTGCAAGAGCATTCCCTTTTCTTCACATGCTCTCCAGCATTTACTGTTTGTAGACTTTTTCATGACGGCCATTATAACTGGTGTGAGGTGATATTTCATTGTAGTTTTGATTTGCGTTTCTCTAATAATGAGTGATGTTGAGCATCTTTTCATGTGTTTGTTAGCCATGTGTATGTCTTCTTTGGAAAATGTCTGTTTAGGTCTTTTACCCACTTTTTGATTGGGTTGTTTGTTTCTCTGGCATTGAGTTGTATGAGCTGCTTATATATTTTGGAAATGAATCCTTTGTCAGTTGTTTCAGTTGCTAATATTTTCTCCCATTCTGAGGGCTGTCTCTTCACCTTGCTTATAGTTTCCTTTGCTGTGCAAAAGCTTTTAAGTTTAACCAGGTCCCACTTGTTTACTTTTGTTTTTAATTCCATTACTCTAGGTGGTGGGTCATAGATGATCTTGCTTTGATTTATGTCATCAAGCGTTCTGCCTATGTTTTCCATATAAAAATTAGGGTTAGGGTTAGGGTTAGGATTAGCTTTTAGTTTTATTAATCTTTACTATTGCTTCTTTCATTTCTTTTTGTGCTTGGATCTTTATGATTTCTTTCCCTCTACTAATTTTGGATTTTTTTTTTGTTCTTTTTCCAGCTGTTTTAGGTGTAAAGTTAGGCTGTCTATTCGATATTTTTCTTGTTTCTTGAGGTAGTATTTTATTGCTATATACTTACTTCCCTCTTAGAACTGCTTTTGGTGCATCCCATAAGTTTTAAGTTGTTGCGTTTTCTTTATCATTTGTTTCTAGAATTTTTTTGATTTCCCTTTTGATTTCTTCAGTGACCTGTTCGTTATTTAATCTCTGTGTGTTTATGTTTCTTACAGTTTTTTTCTTGTAATTGATATCTAGTCTCTTAGCATTGTGGTTGGAGAAGCTGCTTGTTATGATTTCAGTTCTCTTAAATATATCGAAGATTGATTTGTGACCCAAGATGTGGTCTATCCTGGAGAATGTTCCATATACACTTGAGAAGAAGGTGTGTCCTTCTGCATTTAGATGGAATGTCCTGAAGATATCAATGAGATCCATCTCACCTAATGTATCATTTAAGACTTGTGATTCCTTATAATTTTCTGTTTTGATGATCTGCCTATTGGTGTGAGTGGGGTGTTAAAGTCTATTACTGTTACTGTGTTACTGTCAGTTTCTCCATTTGTGTCTATTAGTGTTTGTCTTATGTATTGAAGTGCTCTTATGTTGGGTGCATAGATATTTATAATTGTTATGTCTTCCTCTTGGATTGACCCCTTGATCATTATGTAGTGTCCTTCCTTATCTCTTGTAATTTTCTTTATTTTAAGGTTTATTTTGTCTGATATGAGGATTGCTACTCCAGGTTTCTTTTGCTTCACATTTGCATGGAATATATTTTTCCATCTTCTCACTTTCAGTCTATATGTGTCTTTAGATCTGAATTGGGTCTCTTGTAGATAGTATATATATGGGTCTTATCTTTGTATCCATTCAGCCAGTATGTGTCTTTTGGATGGAAAATTTAATCCACTTACATTTAAAATAATTATTGATATATATGTTCCTAATGCCATTTTCTTAATTGTTTGGGGTTGATTTTGTAGCTTTTTCTTCTCTTGTATTTCTTGACTATATAAGTCCTTTTAACATTTGTTGTAAAGCTGATTTGGTGGTAATGAATTCTCTTAACTTTCACTTGTCTGAAAAGCTTTTTATTTCTCCATCAATTTTGAATGAGATCCTTGCCAGGTACAGTAATCTTGATTGTAGATTTTTCCCTTTCAGTACTTTAAATATATACTGCCATTCCCTTCTGGCCTGCAGAGTTTCTGCTGAAAGATCAGCTGTTAAGTATATGGGGGATTCCCTTATATTTTACTTGTTGCTTTTCCCTTGCTGCTTTTAATGTTCCTTCTTTCTGTTTAGTCTTTGTTAGTTTGATTAGTATGTGTCTTGGCATGTTTCTCCTTGGGTTTATCCTGTATGGGACTCTTTGTGCCTCTTGGACTTGATTAACTATTTCCTTTTTCATGTTGGGAAAATTTCCAACCATAATTTTCTTCAAACATTTTCTCATACCCTTTCTCTTTCTCTTCTGGGATCCCTATAATTCAAATGTTTGTGCATTTGATATGGTCCCAGAGGTCTCTGAGACTATCCTCAGTTCTTTTCATTCTTTTTTTTTTTTTAATTAATTTTTATTTTTACTTTATTTTACAATACTGTATTGGTTTTGCGATACATTGACATGAATCCACCATGGGTGTACACACATTCTTTTTATCTTATTCTGCTCTTTAGAAGTTATTCACCATTTCATCTTCCAGCTCACTGATCTGTCCTTCTGCTTCAGATATTCTGTTACTGATTCCTTCTAGAGTATTTTTAATTTCAGTAATTGTGTTGTTTGTCTCTGTATGTTTATTCTTTAATTCTTCTAGGTCTTTGTTAATTGATTCTTGCATTTTTTCCATTTTGTCTTCAAGGTTTTTGATCATCTTTACTACCTTATTCTGAATTCTTTTTCAGGTAGTTTGCCTATTTCTTCTTCATTTGTTTGGACTTCTGTGTTTCTAGTTTTTTCCTTCATTTGTGTAGTATTTCTCTGCTTTTTCATTATTATTATTATTTTTTAACTTACTGTGTTTGAGGTATCCTTTCCCCAGGCTTCAAGGTTGAATTCTTTCTTCCTTTTGGTTTCTGCCTGCCTAAGGTTGGTCCAGCGGTCTGTGAAAGCTTCATATAGGGTGAAATTTGTACTGAGTTTTTTTTGTTGTTGTTGTTGTCTGTTTATTTGTTTTTCCTCTGATAGGCAAGGCTAAGTGAGATGGTAATCCTGTCTGCTGATGATAGGGTTTGTATTTTCGTTTTGTTTGTTGTTTAAATGAGGCGTCCTGCACAGGGTACTACTGGTGGTTGGGTGATGGCAGGTCTTGTATTCAAGTGGTTTCCATTGTGTAATTTCTATTTGATACTCCCAAGAGTTAATTCTCTGATAGTCTAGGGTCTTGGAGTCAGTGCTCCCACTCCAAAGGCTCAGGGCTTGATTTCTCCCTGTGAGATTTTGATAGCGCTGTCAGTGACAATTTAGAATCATTGCATAGTGATGTACCATCAGCAAAATTTGTTGTATCATTCAAGTACATCCATTAGAATGGCAATATCTTGAAACACTGACAACATCAAATGCTGGCAACAATTTGAATTGTAATTTTTAATCTGAATGTTTAAATACAGAAAATTCATTTGATATTTACAATCAATTCTTTTACCATAATTTCTCCATCATGATTCCTTTTGTTTGGCTGCTTCATCTTCAAGTAGACTTTTCTACAAAGCCTCGTGCATAGCTAAATTTTCCCTAAATTCCTGTATGCTTAAAAACGGCTTTCTGCTCCCTCTGTTTTTGAAAGACAAATCAGGCACATATAACCAGATGATATGAGTCCTCCATAAAAATGAGGGAGCTTAAATATTAGATTTTTGATTTTAAATATCTTTGACTACATTACAGCTTATTACCAGAAGATAGCTAGATAGACCGCTTAGGAGAAATGCTTAGGCATCACTCTCCTAGAAACAATAAAATTCCCTCCACCATTTTAGCAGAACATCCCCTTTCAAATAGAGAAGCTAATGTACAGTAGCAGTTCAACAGCTGGCATACAGGGGCTGGCATCATCGAATGAACAGGCAAGAAGGGTTATTGACTGGAGGAGAAGAGGTGGGAGACAATCGAGCGAAAGGATCATCAGCAATATGAGACGGAGGACAAGCTACAGTTTCAATGCCTGATGTTGATGGCACAGGTTCTGGTTCTTTGTTGGATTCAGTTCTATCCATCCTCTTAAATAAAAGATCCAGTGATGTCCAGGTAGCATCCTATGGGTGTCCCCCTTGGCTCAGTGGTAAAGAATCCACTTGCAAAGCAGGAGACATAGGAGACTCAAGTTTGATCCCTGTTTTGGGAAAATCCTCTGGAGAAGGAAATGCCAACTCATTCCAATATTCTTGCCTGGGAAATCCCATGGAAGAGGAGCCTGGTTGGCTACAGTCCATGGGGTCACAAAAGAGTCAGACATGACTTAGTGACTAAACAACAACAATAACAATTTTCTGTTCTAGGTAAGCAAATTTTGGTGATGATTCTCTGGATTCACATCTCTATCCAGATTTCTTGGTGGTGGTTTGCCCTGCAATCTTAATTCTCTGATGGATCTAAGAAAATTCATTCATTATCAAATTGTTGAGTTTCTTATAGTTCAGTGAGTGACAGTAACAACTTCTAAGCTCTTTACATATTGGGACTAAAACCAGAAATCCATTAAAAGCCTTCTTATTCTTATAAGGCATGCCAGCACTGATTGTTTTAAATTTATTTTTCACTGTGCTGGGTCTTGGTTGCTGCATACAGGCTTTCTGTAGTTGCGGCAAGTGGGGGTACTCTCCAGTTGTGGTGCATGGTCTTCTCATTGTTGTGGCTTCTCTTATTGAAGAACACAGGCTCTAGAACATGGGTTCAGTAATTGTGGTGGACAGGCTTAGTTGCTTGAGGACTCTTCCTAGACCAGGGATTGAACCCATGTCTTCTGCACTGGCGGTCTGATTCTCAACCACTTGACCACCATGGAAGTCCAACCAGCACTGATATTTTGGTACAATACTTGTATTAAGGGTTTTGTTGAGAAGTAGCCTTATTGCCACTTTATATTATCCACCTGTGTATTAATGTGATCAATTAGTAATGTCTGCCATGGTACTGAGAATAAAGAACATAGGCACACATGTCACACATTTGCCATTTTTGACTAAGATGATTTCTAAGGCCTTTTCACTGCAGATGGTGACTGCAGCCATGAAATTAAAAGACGCTTACTCCTTGGAAGAAAAGTTATGACTAACCTAGATAGCATATTGAAAAGCAGAGACATTACTTTGCCAACAAAGGTCCGTCTAGTCAAGGCTATGGTTTTTCCTGTGGTCATGTATGGATGTGAGAGTTGGACTGTGAAGAAAGCTGAGCGCCAAAGAATTGATGCTTTTGAACTGCGGTGTTGGAGAAGACTCTTGAGAGTCCCTTGGACTGCAAGGAGATCCAACCAGTCCACTCTGAAGGAGATCAGCCCTGGGATTTCTTTGGAGGGAATGATGCTGAAGCTGAAACTCCAGTACTTTGGCCACCTCATGTGAAGAGTTGACTCACTGGAAGACTCTGATGCTGGGAGGGATTGGGGGCAGGAGGAGAAGGGGACGACAGAGGATGAGATGGCTGGATGGCATCACTGACTCGATGGACGTGAGTCTGAGTGAACTCTGGGAGCTGGTGATGGACAGGGAGGCCTGGCATGCTGCGATTCATGGGGTCGCAAAGAGTCGGACACGACTGAGCGACTGAACTGAACTGAAGGCCTTGTCAATATCCAAAGCTCAAGGTCTCCTCATTGACGCAGAGTGAAATTATACCAAGTGGTATCCCCTCAATATGTGTGAGACCACTACGTTTCAGTTGGTATTAATGAAGTTGTGTTTGTGTAGGGCTTCCCTGGTGGCTCAGACAGTAAAGCATCTGCCTGCAACGCAGGAGACCTGGGTTCAATCCCTGAGTTGGGAAGATCTCCTGGAGATTAAAATGGCAACCCACTCCAGTATTCTTGCCTGGCAAATTCTGTGGACAGAGGTGGAGTATAGTTTGTGGGGTTGCAAAGAGTCAGACATGACTGAGAAAATAACACTTTCACATGGTGTTGTCCAACAGATGCACACAGGAATATATTCAACACATGAAGAAAGCAAAACAAAATAACTTGCCCAAGGATCTCATGTAAGTTTCCTATTTGAGTTTGATCTTTCACACCTTCATTTATTTATGAGATCAAGAAATTATTATTTTGTACTGCCTCAGACCCTATACCATGCCTTTACCTTAATGTAGGTTTTGTATCCATGTTTTTGGAAGAATAGGATAGACAAAAACATCTATATTATATATGTACATGTATGTGTGTGTGCATGCATAAAAGAGCATCCATGTTCATCAGATAGTAAGACTTTTTATGAGGACCTACCAGGAACATTTATCTCAAGGTTTAGTATCAGGAAAATGATATTTTTTTAAAGAAAAATTAGTTTAGGTTTTGACTCATGGACAATTATAGTTTCTTCTATTTTTTGGATATTTGAAAGCAGAAAATCAAATCTGCGGTGTATCTCTAACAAGAGAATATAGCCATTGATATACATTAGAGTGTTAATCTTTTCCATTGCTTTATTTTCTTCTAACTCTGTTTTCTGTTTACTCTTACTTCCTCATTTATTTATTTGTATCATTTTGCTATTGGACAGAAAAGTGACCAGAAATAAGGTTGAGAGAAGCTGTGAAAAAAAAGGCACTCAATAATTCATAGATTATCTGGCTCTCTATATACATAAAACAAAGCAAAGCCCCTTAGTTTTCTTTTCTGCTTTATGTTCTTTTCTCCAAAATCTATCTTTAATCTTATTAAATATTTGTGAAAGCTTCAGGAAGCCCTATTCTCTTATCAACTTTAAAAACACTCTTTTCTTTGTTGTATCAGATGATTTATTTGATACAATACAATTTGAGGTTGAATAATGAATCCATTAACCTTTAGCTTGTCGTAAATGGATTTCCCCTTTTAAGACTTTTTAGACATTTTTATGTTTTCCTGGGGCTAAAATCAGTTCTTCTAAGTGGCACCAAGTGTTGGTAAGGGTTGAATTAATATAATGAGAGTTACTGATATTTCCAGAACAGATTTCCCAAAGATCACAGAATAGTTCACAGGTAAACTTACAGAATCTTTTAAAGTGAGAACAGGACAGTTTTGCTTTCTTCTTTCACAATGAACAAGACAGTCCAGGGCTTTACTGATGGACATTCAGTCAGGGTGTATGTGTGTGTGTGAGTGAGAGACAGAATGTATGTGTGTGTGTGTCTCTCTCTGTGCATAGGGGGGTTGCTGGGGGAGGTAGAGAAGTGGAAACAGCCTTGGGGTTATCAGGAGATTGATTGGCCTGCACAGTTTGGTGAAAGCCTATAGCCTTGCCCAGGCATCTACAGACTTTTTCTTGAAAGACACAGATCAGTAATTTAGTAATCAGTAATTTAGGCCTTGGGGGCTATATGGTCTCTGCTGCAACACTGTAACTCTGCTCTTGTAATGCAGAAGCAGCCATAGACAATTCAAAAACTGATAAGCATAGCTGTATTCCAATAAAACTATTTATGGACACTAAAATTTAAATTTCATAGAATTTTCACATGTGACAAGTATTTTTCTTCTTTGATTTTTCCAGTCATTTACAAATACAAATAACATTTTGTAAAACCGGGTGGCCAAACAAAAACCCATGATGGGCTGGATTTGGCCTATGGTCTATAGGTTGAAAATCCCTGATGCTCTAAGCAATTAAAATTCTCCACAGATAAAAATCCATCAGTTATTCTCTTGGATTAAAGCATTATCTGTCATATTTCCCACAGTTGATATACAACCACCACTTGTAGGGTTAATTAACATACATATCTCTGGTACCTATCCGTAATGATATTCACACTCCAATATACAAACCTCCTTTGTAGAAAGCAGGCTAAATGTAGATTCCCTCACTCTGGGTGGAGCTCTTGAATCTACGTTTTTAATCAGCATCCCAGGTGATATAATTTGTGACTAGATTCAAATCCTTGAGAAATCACTGGATCACTGTAAATTATTAGGTACTTTGCTTATACAAAACACATAAACAAAACCCCACTAGGTCCCTGGTGATAAAAATCAAGCACTCAAAAGATGGTCAACCAGCAAAGAAAGTTGGCACTGGCTTGCCAACACTGGTTTCCAATGGTTGTATAAACCTCTAGATAGATTCCTCTATTTCTCTCTTCCTATTCTAAATAGCTTCCTCCTTTGTGAACTTTTAACTGACTGTGCCCACAATGATTTACAGTAATACAGTTATGAATCCAGAAACAGTCCAAGCTGTATCACCCACCCTAATTTAAACTGACTTCATAAAAATGGAATTTGGACTTCTAAGTAAACACACATGACTGAGTGGATACTAGGAATCCCCCTTCCAATCTTAAACATATAGAAATGCTGTATAAATAAAGCAAAGAATATAAGCTAAACTTTTCTGAAATGAAGAAAAATCTCTAAATAGAAATAAATAGGGATTCAAAATCAGAATGGTGAGGAGAATCAAGATAACCTGAATTACGCATAGCCCTCAAGAACGGGGACTGGGGGCTATAACTTACATCAGAAAACTCAGAGGAATGTTCCATACATGAAACAGGACATTTTGTGAAGACCCTGTTTGTATCTTTTGCTCTTTCTAAGATCTAATCTCTTGTCTTTTCTTATTGACTAGCTGGGATATTTTACATATCCTGTACGCACACCTTCTGTTGTAACTATATGGCCAATATCGTCTCTCAGTTTGTGAGTTGCCCTTCCACTGGCATGCTGCAGTCCATGAGGTTGCAAAGATTTGGACATGACTGACTGAGTGAACTGACTGAATTGAATGGTGTCTTTTAAAAAATTTAATGAAAAGAGATTGTTTATTGAAATGAAGTTCAGTTAATCAATCTTTTTATCAGAGTTAGTGATTTTAATATCTTGAGAAATATTTGTCTACTTGAAGGTCATGAGAATACACTGTTTTCTTCTAAAGCTTTGTTTTATCTTTCTGTAATCTATTTAATCAACATTTCTGGTGTGAGATATGAATCAAGAAAAAATTTTAAAAGCAGCCAAAAAGAAAAAAAAAAAGACTTCACCTTCAAAAGAGTGATCATATTACTTACATTTTACTTCTCAACACAAACTATAGAAGATAGAAGATAATGAAATGAGATTTCTTTCAATGGCTAATTTTGTTTTTTCTCAGTACAACTATGATTTATCTAGGTGTGGTTTTCTTTGTATGTATCCTTATAACAATTTGCTGAGCTTCTTCTATAAATGCTTTTCAATTGAGCCAAAATTGTGTAACATAAAGTTAACCATTTTAAAGTTTTTAATTCAGTGGCATTTAGCCCAGTCATAATGTTGTACAACCATCATCAGTATCTAGTTCCAAAACATTTTCACATGAAAATGAAACCCCATATCCATTAGGTAGTCAATCCTCATTCTCCTCTCCCACCATCCCCTGCTGCTGCTGCTGCTGCTGGTAAGTTGCTTCAGTCGTGTCTGACTCTGTGCCACACCATAGATGGCAGCCCACCAGGCTCCCCCGTCCCTGGGATTCTCCAGGCAAGAACACTGAAGTGGGTTGCCATTTCCTTCTCCAATGCATGAAAGTGAAAAGTGAAAGGGAAGTCGCTCAGTCGAGTCCGACTCTTAGGGACCCCATGGACTGCAGCCTACCAGGCTCCTCCGTCCATTGGATTTTCCAGGCAAGAGTACTGGAGTGGGGTGCCATAGCCTTCTCTGCCCACCACCCTCTAGGAACCACTAATCTTTCTGTTCCTATGGATATACATATTCTGGGCATTCCATATAAATGGAACCACTTGATATGTGGTCCTTTGTGACTGGCTTCTTTCACTTAGCATAATGTTTTCAAAGTTTATCCATGTCGTGTCATGTACCAGTATTTATCCCATTTAATAGATATACCACATTTTGTTTATATATTCAAAAAGTAGACTTCTTTTACCTTTTGGCTTTTGTAAATATTGCTGTTATGAACATTCACGGAAAAGTGCTTGCTTTTAAGAATACCTGTTTGCAATTTTAGAAATACCTATTATCAGTTCTTTGGAATATATAATTCTAAGAAGAACAGCTGAGTCAGATATTAATTCTAACTTTTTAAACCTGTGAGCTTCTTCAATTTGTGGCAGTTTCTTGGTCATTATGTTTTCAAAAATTGCTTCTGTTGCATTCTCTTCTCTTATTTTGGCACTCCAGAAAAAAAAAGTCAACAGTAAAAGTTGACTGTATCCCACATATTCCATGTACTCACTTTCAGCATTCTTTTTATTTTTTCCTATGCTTCACTTTGGATATTTCCTATTAACTTGTCTGTAAGTTAATTAATCCTTTTTTTTGTCTATATCTCATCTGTTGTTACACACATCCAAAGAGTTCTTAATTTCAGATATCTTTGCACTTGCAGATTGTCCATTTGATTTTTGTAAAAAAGATTCCAATTTTTGTTTTAATCCTGTCTTTAACCTTTATTCATACTTTCTATACTTTTCTGAACATGTTGATCAGAATTATTTCAAGTTCCCTGTCTGACAACACAAATGCCAGAATCACATGAGTGCACACATGCACTTGTCTGTGAGTGTGTCTTCTCTCTTAGCTTCTGATAACTTAGTTCTATTTTTTTGGCTGGCTTCATAATTTTCAAGTGGATATTGGACATTGCAAATTAAAAGCTGTAAAGGCTATGGACAATTTGCCATTTTTCAAAGACAGTTATGTTTGCTTCTGGAAAAAACAGAATACCAGCAGATCATCTTGATCCTATTAAAGTTTAGTTTAAGGCTTTGGTAGGTTTGGCCTTTTTGGATTAACCCTTACCCCTAAGATACTATTCTTACTTCCAGGGCGTGGTCATTACTCCCAGGGTATAAGCCATTGGAAAAGACCCTGATGCTGGGAAAGACTGAAAGCATGAGGAGAAGGGGATGATAGAGGATGAGACAGTTGGATGGCATCACCGACTCAATGGACATGAGTTTGACCAAGCTCTGGGAGTTGGTGATGGACAGGGAAGCCTGCAGCCCATGCAGTTGCAAAGAGTCATTCAGGACTGAGTGACTGAACTGAACTGATAAGGCTTTCAGAGTCTGAAACTCTCAACCAGGCATATCACCTGCCTATTGATGGGACTTGAGCTCTAATCTATTTCTTTACTATTTTATGTCGCTGCTGAAATTTTTGTGTAGTTGTCCAGCCTCTCAATTATGGTTTTTTGCTTCATTTCTAGGGATCTCACCACTTATACATATAGCTGAGGAGTTGGCCAGTCACTTGTGGAGAATTTGTATCATATTTTGGGGTTCCTTCTTTGTGGTTTGCTTTTCTCCAGGATTTTGCCCATTAATACCACAACCACTTTGGCAGCCCCATATTCTATTTCCCCAGCCCCCCAAAATCCTGTTTCTTTTTAAACTCTATTCCTCTAGGTGATAATCTGGAAAATGTCCTTAGGGAGAAATTTAGGGATGATGGTGATAGGGAGTTCACTTCATAGATTTCCCTTTTTTCAAGTCCTAGCCTCTCAAGTCTCTGTGTTGATTATACTCTGATGCCTTTGAGAAGTTATTTTATTATTTGACCACCTTTTTGATTTGTTTTTGATGGGAGGGTCAGTCCAATACAAACTATTCTCTCATGACCAGACCAGAAGCTCTCTACAAACCGGTTTAATAAAACCTTTAAAGAACAAATAATCCCTATATTAAATTGTGGTAAAATAATACATTGTTTTAAAGAATAAAGAACAAAAACTACTCAAATCATTTTATGATGGTAGAGCTCTGATTCTAAATGTGGTAAAGAATAGAACAAGAAAATAAAATCATAGAATCGTTTCCTTCATGAATATAGAAACAAAAATCTTAAAGTATTAGCAAATAGAAGCTAGCAATGTATTAAAAAAATTCTCATGTAGATAGAGTTTATCCTATAAATAGAAAGATGATTCAATGTCAAAAAAATTGTTCATGTAATACACAGTCTTAAGGTGCTAAAGGAGAGAAATCACATGATCATCTCAGTGGATACAAAAAAGAGTTAGATAAAATTTGACACTTTCCATTACTTAAAGAGTAATATTCAAAAATAATAATCAATTATACTCCAATAAAAATCTCTTCTAAAAAAGAAAAACAAGAGGAATACAAAAGCAAGCTTAAAAGACCAAAAAGAAAGAATACTCCATACACAGGCTAAATTACTGGTTATTTTTCATATATACATTTTATTAAAGAAATATGAACTTTATACTTATCTCATATTTACACAAAGGGAAAATAATTTAAAAAATAAAGTAATGCTAATTTACTTATATGAAAACCTAGTCTGAGGTATAAAATTACATGTCTGACTAAATGCAAATGCTGAAAGGATATGGCACCAAAAATAAGTAGATTAAAGTTCATCAAAAGGCATTTCCTCAGCATTTAAAAATAAATATCTTAAATATTCCTATATTTAGTAGAAAGTTTTATCATTTTAACCTTTTCCAAATGACTCCCCAAAAGATAATTATCCTTTGATCATGGCAAAGGTTCTTTTGATATGGCTTATTTATTCAAAGACATTAAACTCTACTCCTTGATAAGCCAAATAAAAAAATAAAAATAATTTTAAAATAATGAAACAACTCTTTAACAGAGATAAGAAGATCTTCTTAAACTGATAAAGGCTATCTACCAAAAACCCAGAAAATATACTGTATGGTGAAAATTAAGTCATTCCCACTCAAGCTGAGAAAAAACAAGGATATATTCCATCACCCTCACTATTTAACAGCATACTGAAGATCCTAAGTAGTTAAAAAAAAAATAGACAAAACCCACAAAGAAAATCAAAACAAAAGTACATAGATATTAGAAAGAAAGAAACAAATTGATCATAATTTGTAAGCAATACAATGATCTATAGAAAAGCTTAATGGCTCAGTGGGTAAAGAATCTGCCTGCAGTGTAGGAGACACGTGGGTTCAATCCTTGGGTCAGGAAGATCCCCTGGAAAAGGAAATGGCAACCCATTCCAGTATTCTTGTCTGGAAAATCCTATTGACATAGGAGCCTGGTGGGCTACAGTCCATGAGGTCACAAAGAGTTGGACACAACTTAGTGACTAAAACAAACAAAACAAAAATAAACTGTAGAAAATAACTGAAAACCAGAGAGGAAATTTAAGATGATAATAACTTTAAAAATTAACATATGAAACCTATAGTATTACCAAATACTAAAAACAACTAATTAAAAGACATAGTGAAAATAATGACATTCACAACTGTAGCAAACCTGTAAGATCCTTAGGAACAAATTTATCCCAATGTGTAGGAACTATATGAAGAAAATTATAAGATCAGAGTTTTAGTTTACATCTAAAAATAAAAATATATTCCAGATGGAATTAGGCCTAAGTATCAAAAAAAAAAAAAAAGCTTTAAAACTGGAGCGTCCCAGGTCGTACAGCAGTAAAGAATTCACTCGCCAGTGCAGGAGATGCACGAGTGTTTTTGATCCCTGGGTCAAGAAGATTACCCTGGAGGAGAAAAGGGCAACCCACTCCAGTATTCTTGCCTATAAAATCTCATGGACATTGAAGCCTGGTGGACAACAGTCCATGGTCTTGCAAACCACCAAGCGTGTATGTCACGTCATTAAAAAAAAAAACTTTTAACACTCTAAGAAAAAAGTGGAGACTATCTTTATGATTTTATTATAGGAAATGTTTTTTATTATACTGTATAGGAGAGAAAATAAATGAAATACATTTATATTTAACAATATACACAGATCTTAAAAACATGCTGAATAAAGAAATTTATTGAACATGTAGTGTTATCACCCTATACTTATGTAATTCTATATAATTTTCAATTATATAACTCATGTAAATGTTTAAAGTATATAAGGCAATACAATAGATAAAGATTCCCATGGCTTTAGTAAAACTATAAAACCTATTGACAGAATGCATGCAATCTAAAGTTATGTATTTCTAGGAAGTAACAAGACAAGGTAGAAGAATAGGTAAACCTCAATTTTATATCTATAATATTTTGTTTTATATAAAAATGTCATAAGCAAAACCTAAAAATACTAAAACTTATTAATTACGAGTGTGGAGAAATGAATGTTTTTACATAATTCTTTCTGCAGCCATTTTTGACTTCTCATAAAACAAATCAGAAAGAAGATTCTACAAAGGGTTCTTTTGAAATCACCCTCTCATTTCAGGAAAAGAGGCAGTAAAGAGCTTCTTCTGAAAAAAATTCCAACACAAATATTTTCTTAAAGATAAAGAAAACACACAAAACCCAGGCCAAAGAGAAATTGAAACTTTCCAGAGAAATGAGTTCATTTCTAGAGATGGAAAGGAGAGCTGACAAAGGATGTCAAGAATATTAGCATTTTCCTCCCTGGGACTTAGGTGTGCCAACTTCACTGAGTACTCGTGAGGCTCTAATGGGCTAAAAACAGGAAAGTTATGAGTCTTTGTTCAATTAAAATTTGGTTGCAGCATCGTTAAAACTAAGCAGTTCCACCTGCTACTAATTTCATTCTTGGCTACTAGGCTGGTTATTTATTTGTTTGTCTGAATGAAGAGTGGGAAGTGCTGCCGGTAAGGCAGATCAAACTGAAGTATACAGGAGAGAAAAGAATACTCTCCTGTTAATGAAATAGAACTGATCCTGGAGCGGTTCTCAGCACAATCAATTCACTGCAAATTTACTTTCTAAATCTGATGACAGTTTGAGCACAGAATTGCACAAATAACTGGGATTTCTGTTTTCCTTTTTCCATTTGTGCTGGTTAGTTTTCTTACTTTAGAATTGGAGAGGGAGGAGCATAAAGATGGCGGAGGAATAGGACGGGAAGACCACTTTCTCCCTCACAAATTCCTCAAAAGAACATTTCAACGCTGAGCAAATTCCACAAAACAACTTCTGTAGGCTGGCAGAGGACATCAGGCAACCAGAAAAGCAGACCATTGTCTTCAAAAACAGATTTTTAACCTTTGCTCTTAGGTTTTTGTTGTCAATTTTGTTCATTTAAAAACCCGAACTTCACTACCCAAGTTTACCTGAGAGCGAGATTACTGGCTTGACCACTCTCTTCTCCTATGGACTCTCCTTTTTCTCCACCAGGTGGCCTCTGTCTCTTTTCTCCCCCATCTCTTCTCTATCCAACTCTGTGAATCTCTGTGTGTTCCAGACGGTGGAGAACACCTAAGGAACTGGTTACTGGCAGGATTTGTCTCTCTCCTTCTCATTCCTCTCTCGTATCCTCCTGGTCACCTCTGTCTACTTCCTCCCTCTCCTCTTCCCTGTATAACTCCGTAAATACCTCTGAGCGGGCCAGACTATAGAGCGCACATAAGGAAGTGACTACTGGCTAGCTTGCTCTCTCCTCTTTTGATCTCACCGCATCTCATTCCAGTTACCTCTAACTACCCCCTCCATCTTCTCTTCTCCTTGTAACTCAGTGAACCTCTCTGAGTGTCCCTCAATGTGGAGAAACTTTTCATCTTTAACCTAGATGTTTTATCATCGGTGCTGTATAGATGGAGAAGTCTAGAGGCTACTGTAAAAACAAAACTGAAGACCAGAAGCAGGAGGCTTAAATCCAAAGCCTGAAAACATTAGAGAACTCTTGAATACAGGGAACATTAAGCAATAGGAGCTCATCAAATGCCTTCATACCTACACTGAAACCAAGCTCCACCCAAGGGCCAACAAGTTCCAAAACAAGACATATCACTCAAATTCTCCAGCAACACAGGAACACTCCCCTGAGCTTCAATATACAGGCAGCTCAAAATTATTCTAAAACCTTTGATGTCTCATAACCCATCACTGGTCACTCCACTGCACTCCAGAGAGAAGAAACCCAGCTCCACCCACCAGAACTCCAACACAAGCCTCCCTAACCAGGAAACCTTGACAAGCCACTGATAGAACCCCACCCACAGTGAGGAAGCTCCATAATAAAGAGAACTCCACAAATTACCAGAATATGAAAAGACCACCCCAAACACAGCAATATAACCAAGATGAAGAGACAGAGGAATACTCAGCAGGTAAAGGAACAGGAGAGATGCCCACCAAACCAAACAAAAGAGGAAGAAGTAGGGAATCTACCTGAGAAGGAATTCCAAATATTGATAGTGAAAATGATCCAAAATCTTGAAATCAAAATGGAATCACAAATAAATAGCCTAGAGACAAGGATTGAGAAGATGCAAGAAAGGTTTAACAAGGACCTAGAAGAAATAAAAAAGAGTCAAAATATAATGAATAACGCAATAAATGAGATCAGAAACACTCTGGAGGCAACAAATAGTAGAATAACAGAGGCAGAAGATAGGATTAGTGAAATAGAAGATAGAATGGTAGAAATAAATGAATCAGAGAGGAAACAAGAAATACGAATTAAAAGAAACGAGGACAATCTCAGAGACCTCCAGGACAATATGAAACGCTCCAACATTCGAATTATAGGAGTCCCAGAAGAAGAAGACAGAAAGAAAGATCATGAGAAAATCCTTGAGGAGATAATAGTTGAAAACTTCCCTAAAATGGGGAAGGAAATAATCACCCAAGTCCAAGAAACACAGAGAGTTCCAAATAGGATAAACCCAAGGCGAAACACCCCAAGACACATATTAATTAAATTAACAAAGATCAAACACAAAGAACAAATAGTAAAAGCAGCAAGGGAAAAACAACAAATAACACACAAGGGGATTCCCATAAGGATAACAGCTGATCTTTCAATAGAAACTCTTCAGGCCAGGAGGGAATGGCAAGACATACTTAAAGTGATGAAAGACAATAACCTACAGCCCAGATTACTGTACCCAGCAAGGATCTCATTCAAATACGAAGGAGAAATCAAAAGCTTTACAGACAAGCAAAAGCTGAGAGAATTCAGCACCACCAAACCAGCTCTCCAACAAATTCTAAAGGATATTCTCTAGACAGGAAACACGAAAAGGGTGTATAAACCCGAACCCAAAACAATAAAGTAAATGGTAACTGGATCATACTTATCAATAATTACCTTAAACGTAAATGGGTTGAACGCCCCAACCAAAAGGCAAAGACTGGCCAAATGGATACAAAAACAAGACCCCTCTATATGCTGCTTACAAGAGACCCACCTCAAAACAAGGGACACATACAGACTGAAAGTGAAGGGCTGGAAAAAGATATACCACGCAAATAGAGACCAAAAGAAAGCAGGAGTGGCAATACTCATATCCGATAAAATAGACTTTAAAACAAAGGCTGTGAAAAGAGACAAAGAAGGCCATTACATAATGATCAAAGGATCAATCCAAGAAGATATAACAATTATAAATATATATGCACCCAATATAGGAGCACCGCAATATGTAAGACAAATGCTAACAAGTATGAAAGGGGAAATCAACAAGAACATAATAATAGTGGGAGACTTTAATACCCCACTCACACCTATGGACAGATCAACTAAACAGAAAATTAACAAAGAAACGCAAACTTTAAATGATACATTAGATCAGTTAGACCTAATTGATATCTATAGGACATTTCACCCCAAAACAATGAATTTCACCTTTTTTTCAAGTGCTCATGGAACCTTCTCCAGGATAGATCACATCCTGGGCCATAAATCTAAACTTGATAAATTCAAAAAAGTCGAAATCATTCCAAGCATCTTTTCTGACCATAATGCATTAAGATTAGATCTCAATTACAGGAGAAAAACTACTAAAAATTCCAACATATGGAGGTTGAACAACACACTTCTGAATAACCAACAAATCACAGAAGAAATCAAAAAAGAAATCAAAATATGCATAGAAACTAATGAAAATGAAAACACAACAACCCAAAACCTGTGGGACACTATAAAAGCAGTGCTAAGAGGAAAGTTCATAGCAATACAGGCATACCTCAAGAAACAAGAAAAAAGTCAAATAAATAACCTAACTCTACAACTAAAGCAACTAGAAAAGGAAGAATTGGAGAACCCCAGAGTTAGTAGAAGGAAAGAAATCTTAAAAATTAGGGCAGAAATAAATGCTAAAGAAACAAAAGAGACCATAGCAAAAATCAACAAAGCCAAAAGCTGGTTCTTTGAAAGGATAAATAAAATTGACAAACCACTAGCCAGACTCATTAAGAAGCAAAGAGAGAAAAATCAAATCAATAAAATTAGAAATGAAAATGGAGAGATCACAACAGACAACACAGAAATACAAAGGATCATAAGAGACTACTATCAGCAGTTGTACGCCAATAAAATGGACAACGTGAAAGAAATGGACAAATACTTAGAAAAGTACAATTTTCCACAACGGAACCAGGAAGAAATAGAAAATCTTAACAGACCCATCACCAGCATGGAAATTGAAACTGTAATCAGAAATCTTCCAGCAAACAAAAGCCCAGGTCCAGACGGCTTCACAGCTGAATTCTACCAAAAATTTAGAGAAGAGCGAACACCTATCCTACTCAAACTCTTCCAGAAAATTGCAGAGGAAGATAAACTTCCAAACTCATTCTATGAGGCCACCATCACCCTAATACCAAAACCTGACAAAGATGTCACAAAAAAAGAAAACTACAGGCCAATATCACTGATGAACATAGATGCAAAAATCCTCAACAAAATTCTAGCCATCAGAATCCAACAACACATTAAAAAGATCATACACCATGACCAAGTGGGCTTTATCCCAGGGATGCAAGGATTCTTCAATATCCACAAATCAATCAATGTAATTCACCACATTAACAAATTGAAAAATAAAGACCATATGATTATCTCAATAGATGCAGAGAAAGCCTTTGACAAAATTCAACATCCATTTATGATAAAAACTCTCCAGAAAGCAGGAATAGAAGGAACATACCTCAACATAATAAAAGCTATATATGACAAACCCACAGCAAACATTATCCTCAATGGTGAAAAATTGAAAGCATTTCCCCTAAAGTCAGGAACAAGACAAGGGTGTCCACCTTCACCGCTACTATTCAACATAGTTCTGGAAGTTTTGGCCACAGCAATCAGAGCAGAAAAAGAAATAAAAGGAATCCAAATTGGAAAAGAAGAAGTAAAACTCTCACTGTTTGCAGATGACATGATCCTCTACATGGAAAACCCTAAAGACTCCACCAGAAAATTACTAGAGCTCATCAATGAATATAGCAAAGTTGCAGGATATAAAATCAACACACAGAAATCCCTTGCATTCCTATACACTAATAATGAGAAAGCAGAAAAAGAAATTAAGGAAACAATTCCATTCACCATTGCAATGAAAAGAATAAAATACTTAGGAATATATCTACCCAAAGAAACTAAAGACCTATATATAGAAAACTATAAAACACTGATGAAAGAAATCAAAGAGGACACTAATAGATGGAGAAATATACCATGTTCATGGGTCGGAAGAATCAATATAGTGAACATGAGTATACTACCCAAAGCAATTTACAAATTCAATGCAATCCCTATCAAGCTACCAGCGATATTTTTCACATAACTAGAACAAATAATTTCAAGATTTGTATGGAAATACAAAAAACCTCGAATTGCCAAAGCAATCTTGAGAAAGAAGAATGGAACTGGAGGAATCAACTTGCCTGACTTCAGGCTCTACTACAAAGCCACAGTCATTCAAACAGTATGGTACTGGCACAAAGACAGACATATAGATCAATGGAACAAAATAGAAAGCCCAGAGATAAATCCACACACATATGGACACCTTATCTTTGACAAAGGAGGCAAGAATATACAATGGAGTAAAGACAATCTCTTTAACAAGTGGTGCTGGGAAAACTGGTCAACCACTCGGAAAAGAATGAAACTAGATCACTTTCTAACACCGCACACAAAAATAAACTCAAAATGGATTAAAGATCTAAATGTAAGACCAGAAACTATAAAACTCCTAGAGGAGAACATAGGCAAAACACTCTCCGACATAAATCACAGCAGGATCCTCTATGATCCACCTCCCAGAATTCTGGAAATAAAAGCAAAAATAAACAAATGGGATCTAATTAAAATTAAAAGCTTCTGCACAACGAAGGAAAATATACGCAAGGTGAAAAGACAGCCTTCTGAATGGGAGAAAATAATAGCAAATGAAGCAACTGACAAACAACTAATCTCAAAAATATACAAGCAACTTATGCAGCTCAATTCCAGAAAAATAAACGACCCAATCAAAAAATGGGCCAAAGAACTAAATAGACATTTCTCCAAAGAAGACATACGGATGGCTAACAAACACATGAAAAGATGCTCAACATCACTCATTATCAGAGAAATGCAAATCAAAACCACAATGAGGTACCACTTCACACCAGTCAGAATGGCTGTGATCCAAAAATCTGCAAGCAATAAATGCTGGAGAGGGTGTGGAGAAAAGGGAACCCTCCTAGACTGTTGGTGGGAATGCAAACTAGTACAGCCACTATGGAGAACAGTGTGGAGATTCCTTAAAAAATTGCAAATAGAACTACCTTATGACCCAGCAATCCCACTGCTGGGCATACACACCGAGGAAACCAGAATTGAAAGAGACACATGTACCCCAATGTTCATCGCAGCACTGTTTATAATAGCTACAACATGGAAACAACCTAGATGTCCATCAGCAGATAAATGGATAAGAAGGCTTTGGTACATGTACACAATGGAGTATTACTCAGCCGTTAAAAGGAATTCATTTGAATCAGTTCTGATGAGATGGATGAAACTGGAGCCGATTATACAGAGTGAAGTAAGCCAGAAAGAAAAACACCAATACAGTATACTAACACATATATATGGAATTTAGAAAGATGGCAATGACGACCCTGTATGCAAGACAGGAAAAAAGACACAGCAGTGTATAACGGACTTTTGGACTCAGAGGGAGAGGGAGAGGGTGGGATGATTTGGGAGAATGGCATTCTATCATGTATACTATCATGTAAGAATTGAATCGCCAGTCTATGTCTGACGCAGGATACAGCATGCTTGGGGCTGGTGCATGGGGATGACCCACAGAGATGTTATGGGGAGGGAGGTGGGAGGGGGGTTCATGTTTGGGAACACATGTAAGAATTAAAGATTTTAAAATTAAATTAAAAAAAATTAAAAAAAAAAAAAAAAGAACTGGAAGGGTCTACACGGTTATAAGGACTGTCTCATTTGCAGACTTGGAAACTGAGACCCAGAGAGGTGAAATCATCGGTCTAAGATCATACAACTCATTATAGGGTCTCCTTCCAATGCCTCTGAAAATAATTTCACGTTCTACTTCTAAAATTATTCCATCCCTATTAAAAAGGCAGCTTTTAAAAAGCTCCCTTGACACATAATAGCCTTTCTTGGCCACAGAAAAGACCTTGGCAAAGGGCTGATATATGAGCCCATTTGAACAGGGGAGGTAATTCCTGGCATCAGCTGGATGTCTGGACTTCAGCTCCCCCATAATGTCCCTTATAAACTCAGGGTGAGATTCCAGAGATTGAAGAAGATATGGCTGCTTTCTGCTTCCTTTATGTGGGATGGTGGTGCAGTGCCAGGAACAAAACGGCTTCATCGTCATGTTAGTGGATGCACCTGAAGCAATTTACCCTCCACAACAAATCCATCTCTTCCATATATATGGAACCCCTTGTGTTTGCCAAATACACTTTCATCTATAATTTCATTGGAGCCTCAAACCCTGCCTGACACAAGCAAGTCAAACCTTGTTATTCTAATTTTCCAGAGGAGAAAGTTGAAACACAAAAAGGGAGTATGCTAAATTGGTACAGAGGTCAAGGCTCATAGCCCCAAGCCCACCTTGAATCTGAGCTACTAGTCTTTCCTTGGCCCCTCCTTGCCCTGCCACACACAGCCTTCCTCCCAGGTTGTGTTAAGCCTGGCAGATACAGAATAACCAGCACTGGGGCTCCCCCAGAGAATCACAAGCCTTCCTGAGGGCTGAGAAGCTGGGGATTCAGGAGAAGAGAGCAGGGCATGATTATTTTTTTCAAAAAGAATGCATAAGCAAAGTCCCTAGAGGCAGCATGATAAAACTTGAACTAACGGTCTCAAAGGATTCTAATCTAGGAGGACAACATGTAGTCTGGTGGTTTCCAAATCTCTGCTTCATTAGAATCACCTGAGCTTGCTTTTTCTTTAATTTTTGTTTTTGAATATGCAATAGATTCACAAGTTTCAAAAATCAATAGGAAAAAAGAGTATATAGGAATGTAATGAAAAGTCTCCTTTTCACCTCTATGTCCTAGTGACCCTATTCTTCTTGGAGGCAAAAAATGTTATCAATGATTTTAAGCACATATAAATATAGCATATAGCATATAGTATAAATAAAGCACATATTTCCTCCCACACCCCCTATCTATACACACGTTTTAACACAAAAGGTAATATTCTATACACATCATTCTTGACTTAACCTTTTTCAACTAGATTATATATTTTAGAGACTGCATCATATTAGTACACAAAGAGCTTCTTCTTGAAGAACTGTACAAAAAGATCTTCACAACCAAGATAATCACAATGGTGTGATCATTCACCTAGAGCCAGACATCCTGGAAGGTGAAGTCAAGTGGGCCTTAGGAAGCATCACTACAAACAAAGCTAGTGGAGGTGATGGAATTCCAGTTGAGCTATTTCAAATCCTAAAAGATGATGCTGTGAAAGTGCTGCACTCAATATGCCAGCAAATTTGGAAAACTCAGCAGTGCCCACAGGACTGGAAAAGGTCACTTTGCATTCCAATCCCAAAGAAAAGCAATGCCAAAGAATGCTCAAACTACCGCACAATTGCACTCATCTCACACGCTAGTAAACTAATGCTCAAAATTCTCCGAGCCAGGCTTCAGCAATAAGTGAACCATGAACTTCCAGATGTTCAAGCTGGTTTTAGAAAAGGTAGAGGAACCAGAGATCAAATTGCCAACATCCACTGGATCATCGAAAAAGCAGGAGAGTTCCAGAAAAACATCTATTTCTGCTTTATTGACTATGCTAAAGCCTTTGACTGTGTGGATCACTATAAACTATGGAAAATTCTGAAAGAGATGGGAATACCAGATCACCTGACCTGCCTCTTGAGAAACCTGTATGCAGGTCAGGAAGCAACAGTTAGAAATGGACATGGAACAACAGACTGGTTCCAAATAGGAAAAGGAGTAAATCAAGGCTGTATACTGTCACCCTGCTTATTTAACTTCTATGCAGAGTACATCATGAGAAACGCTGGGCTGGAGGAAGCACAAGCTGGAATCAAGATTGCTGGGAGAAATATCAATCACCTCAGATATGCAGATGACACCACCCTTATGGCAGAAAGTGAAGAAGAAAAAGCCTCTTGATGAAAGTGAAAGAGGAGAGTGAAAAAGTTGGCTTCAAGCTCAACATTCAGAAAACGAAGATCATGGCATCTGGTCCCATCACTTCATGGGAAATAGATGGGGAAACAGTGTCAGACTTTATCTTTTTGGGCTCCAAAATCACTGCAGATCGTGAATGCAGCCACAAAATTAAAAGACGCTTACTCCTTGGAAGGAAAGTTATGACCAACCTAGATAGCATATTGAAAAGCAGAGACATTACTTTGCCAACAAAGGTCCGTTTAGTCAAGGCTATGGTTTTTCCAGTGGTCATGTATGGATGTGTGAGTTAGACTGTGAAGAAAGCTGAGCGCTGAAGAATTGATGCTTTTGAACTGTGGTGTTGGAGAAGACTCTTGAGAGTCCCTTGGACTGCAAGGAGATCCAACCAGTGCATTCTGAAGGAGATCAGCCCTGGGATTTCTTTGGAGGGAAATGATGCTAAAGCTGAAACTCCAGTACTTTGGCCACCTCATGCGAAGAGTTGACTCATTGGAAAAGACTCTGATGCTGGGAGGGATTGGGAGCAGGAGGAGAAAGGGATGACAGAGGATGGGATGGCTGGATGGTATCACCGACTCGATGGATGTGAGTTTGAGTGAACTCCGGGAGATGGTGATGCACAGGGAGGCCTGGCGTGCTACGATTCATGGGGTCACAAAGGGTCGGAGATGACTGAGTGAACTGAACTGAACTGAACTGATGCATGCTAAGTCGCTTCAGTTGTGTCTGATTCTTTTACGGATTGTAGCCCACCAGGCTTCTCTGTCCAAGGGATTCTCCAGGTAAGAACACTGGAGTGAGTTGCCATGCCCTCCTCCAGGAGATCTTCCCGACCCAGGGATCGAACCTGCATTTCCTGCATTGCAGCCACATTGTTCAGTACGGAAGTCACTTAAGCTGCATACTATCCTTTTATGAGCATATAAAATGATTTTTATTTAACTACTTCCCTCTTTATAAAGCATTATGTTGTTTTCAATCTTTTGCTATTACAAAATTACAGTAAATAATCTTATGTATGCCTAAAAGAACTGAGTTGTAGTCTAAATATTAATACTATCTAGCCTTGTGGTCTTGAGCAATTCAGTTAGGATTTTGTTTTAGAAAGGAAAATAATCTTAATGACCATTTGCTCTAGCATTTCCCCAAAGCATGTGCATGCAACACTAGTCCCAAAGGATACACACCCTGAAAATTAGTAGCACACATTAGAATCTGAGAAGACCACAGTGAGTACACATTAATTAATCCAGGGTTTCACAAATTTATTTCATAATGGGGCCATTTTTTTTCAGAGTCTGTGATGGTTAATTTTATGTATCTACTTGGAGAGTAATCCTGGATGAAATTAACATTTAAATCAATGAACTTTCAGCAAGCAAATTGCCCTCCATAAAGTGAGTGGGCCTCATCTAGTCAGTTGAAGAGCTAATAGACCAAAAAGACTGGCTTCCCTGAATGAGAGAGCAAAAGGCAGTCCAGCAGATGCCTTTGGACTTCACCATCAGCTCTCCTGAGTCTTGACCTTGGCAGCCAACTCTGCAGTTTTGAACTTGCTAGTCTCCATAATCACAAACCAATTCCTTACAAAAAATCTATTTTTGTATCTATATACAGGTCCTGTTGGTTCTGTTTCTCTGGAAAGCCTGATTCATACAGGAACCAACCATTGATGTTCCTTAAAATACACTTTGGAAAAAGAGAGTCTAGTCTAACCTCTTCTTGTTTTAGAGCTATGGAATCAGGAAGGCTCAAGGTTGTATGTTCAGCATCTAACACATGCTTAAATAGTAGAGCACAATAAATACTATTTGATTTGTTTTAAACAGTGATCTGGTGAGGAAGATAATACAAGGTTCTAAAATAAATTTCAAAATATCTAAAGAAAGTAAAGATGAACTTGAAGTAACTAAAACAGGGTATGATGAGTTGTCAAAAAATTGTCCCATGTTGAATATGAGAGTTTAGAGATAGATAAAAGTCACTTAAAATGTATAGAGGAGGTGAAATCTAATATGGGTCACAAAGAATGAACAGATTCTATGGCAGAGGTGTGAGAGTTAGACATTCTAAGAGTCAAGAAAACAGAAGGCATGGTGTGGGCACACTTTGCTTAGGACTTCAGTCCTCAGCAAGATTCCCTTAGTTCTTTCATTCAGCAGTTCATTATGGAGGATCTACTACTTGCTATTAATACCAAGCAGTATTCTAGGTACTGGGAATATAGCATTAAATATGATAGACAATGCCTCTATTCTCATGGAATTTGCATTCTAGAAGAGGAAGAAAAAATAAAAATAAATAAATGTATTAGACAGGGAATAAATACTATGAAGAAAAAGATAAAGCAGGAAAAAGGCAATACATGAAGTATTAGACTGAGGG
Organism: Capricornis sumatraensis; assembly: GCF_032405125.1. Classification (NCBI taxonomy): domain Eukaryota; kingdom Metazoa; phylum Chordata; class Mammalia; order Artiodactyla; family Bovidae; genus Capricornis; species Capricornis sumatraensis. The sequence continues at coordinate 20,219,923 of NC_091091.1, forward strand.
AAGTTGTGCCTTTTTACAAAAGGTGGCCAGGGAAGGCCACTTTTCCTAAGAGTCATTGGAGCAGAATGCTGAAATGAGAGAGTCATGTGGATTTTGGAGGAAGAGGATTGTAGGCAAAGGGAAAAGCAAATGAAAAGATCAACGATGGGAGCATGGCTGTCATGTTCAAGGACGCAGAGTTGACAGCAGGCAGGAGGATGGCAGCAGGAGATGAATTCAGGGAAGCAGTTAATGCAGGTCCTTATAGTCCAACCTAAAGACTGGTTATTTTTCTAAGACAAATGAAGAGATAGCGCAGGATTCTGAGCAGAGGAATGATAGTATCACTCTAGATGCTTGTTGAAATAGGCTATATGTGGGAGCAAAGAGGTCAGTTAGGAGGCTATTGCAACAATCTGGTTAAGAAATGAAAATTGTTTTAAATATTGATGGTAGTAGTTAAAATGGTTAGAAGTGTTTTGACTCTGGATACATTCTGAAGGTAGAACTAGCAGAATTTGTTGATGAATTGTCTGATGGCCATATAAAGCCAAAAGGGAGAAGGGAAACTCTACACAAGGAGGGGAACATACTGGGTTCTGGTTCCTCACTGACTCTTATTTGTCCCATCTATGGAATGGGGTCATTAAGTTCTTTCTTGGAGTTAGGGGGCCAAGTCAAATGATCTCATGAAGTGCCTTCAGTTGTAAAATCTATAATTTTGGCTAATATGGGTCTTAAAATTAGTGTATATAATTATCTACTCTTGTATTACTCATTTAGTTTGATGTAAAGAACTATATTGTAAGTATCTTAAAGGCAGAGGCCTTGTCTAATACCCTTACATATCATCCAGTGTTTATCAACTGATTGAAAATAACTAATCCTCAAATAATAAGCCGAGATGAATTGTACACTGCATTGTTAACGAATTTTGTAATTCTTCATCCTCCACTACTTTTTTTACTTTTCTTATGAATTTTTAAATTTAGTGCATAAGAACAAGCCCCAGTTTCAAAGATCAAAAAAGGAAGGGCAAAAAAGAAGGAAACTCCAATTTAATGATTGCTATTGTGAGGTAGAAGATTACTTAAGAAAGATTTAGAAGTCTGACACGGGAGCTCAACTCTAAAGGAGAGGTAAGGTTTTGTAAGACAGAGGAGCGAAAGAAAGGCATTCCAGGAGGAAGAAATAGCACTAGCATGGAAGTGCATACTATGGGAAAAGCAGCATTATCTCAGTTGGAAAACAGCATGCTCAGGGGTGAGGGAGGCAGAAGAATGGAGAAGGATAAAACTGGAACAATAAATCACATCCAGGTTATGACAAACCCAACATGTCGTTCTAAAGTGTTGAGATTACCAAGGAGAAAGTGGGAAGTTACAGGGAGACCAGTTAGTTAGCTGAATATTGACAGTCTAAGGGAGACAAAAGAGGGAATGGCAATCCACTCCATATTCTTGCCTGGAGAATTCAACGGACAGAGGAGCCTGGTGGGCTACAGTCCATGGAGTCGCAAAGCTGGACGGGACTGAGCAACTAACACACACAATGGTCTTTATTATAATCAAAAGGAACTGTGTTGAATAGAATCAAATAATTGAATGCTAATAACAACTCTATTTTCTTTAAAAAATACTGACATGCCAGGGTATTTAATTTGTAAAATTAAGGTAGAAAGGCATTCATTAATTAATTCAACTGTATCTGATCTGCATTGTTTGCTGAGAAATCAATCAATATGCAATGATAATGATAGCAAAATTGCTGTAACTGACTAGTTTAACTGGAGAATATTTTCTATGATTTATGCAAAATAGTTACTGCTTTCCTACAGTGATGGCTGGTTTACATAAATTTTGTTTACAAGATGATATCAAAGTCATAAAATTGTAAAAGGCAGGCAAAGTGGTTATTTGTGAAAAGCTTAGAGATATGTAGGAATTTCTTTACAGTGAAAGAGAAATTGCACTGACTAGAGAATGAGAGAGAAAGGGGAGTCTAGGTCTAGAAGGAGTAAGAACCAAGGGGAAAAAGAATGAGAATACGGGAGAAGTCATGGGATGAGACAAAGAAAATGAAAGGGGTCAGGATTGAGAGATAATTAGAAAGGACTCAATAGAAACTAAACATTGGTTTTATATAAAGAAGGATCTTTGTGTAACTGGGGAACAGATGCTGGTTATGCAAGCACCCAGCCAAAAAATTAGACTGAGGTTTAAATTCTGAGCAAATTAGTGAAGCCCTCTGGGCCTTGAGTTCCTCATCATTATACCGCAGGGCATAATACTACCAACCATCCATGGTTGTTATAAGGATTAAATGAGATGAAACATATAAAGTACAAGGCATATAATAAGTATGTGACACATATAGCTATTTCATCAGGGAGAAGGCATGGGCTAGTTTTGTTGTAAAAACAACTTGGGAAAGGTTAATCTGAGGTTAATAGTCAAAATGGGGAATTGTAGTATTTGACATTTTGGAAGCAGAGAAGAATCACACTGAATCACACTGTTCATTTCTTAATCTTTCATGCCCCTTACTGTATCAGGTTAGATAGATTATTTGACAATCTTCCCAACAAAATTTAGCATTTTCATGAAAATTTTTAAACAGAGCAAGAAAAGTCTAAAAATGATTATAAGGAGACAGGATTGGCTACATAATTTGTGGGATCCAGTATAAAATGAAAATGCAAGACCTTGTTTAAAGTAAAGAATCTCAAGACATTGACAATAAAACATTAATCTAAGTACAGAGCCCTTCTAAGCATGGAGCCCTATGTGAAACTGTACAGGTCACACACATAGCCACATAACCAGCCCTGCACGTCATAAACCATGTTTATGATTTAAAATTTATAAAGAAATTTGCAGTGAGTGTTCTAGGAACATGTCAATTAACTGAGAAGTTTCTTGGGTCTTGAGAAACATAGAGAGAGGAGCTATTTACAGTGCTACCTGGCCCTGAACAGCTATCTGATGGCCAGTGGACATGAGAAGGGTCGGTGCTAGTTTTCTGCCTCCTTGATGTTTCACATTTTAATTAAATTACCACTTGAAGAAAGTAACCCACTGATTTTACTTTTAATGCCCTTCTAGGACATGTAAGGAGAAGGCAATGGCACCCCACTCCAGTACTCTTGCCTGGAAAATCCCATGGACAGAGGAACCTGGAAGGCTGCAGTCCATGGGGTCGCTGAGGGTCAGACACAACTGAGCGACTTCACTTTCACTTTTCACTTTCATGCATTGGAGAAGGAAATGGCAACCCACTCCAGTGTTCTTGCCTGGAGAATCCCAGGGACAGGGGAGCCTGGTGGGCTGCCATCTACGGTGTGGCACAGAGTCGGACACGACTGAAGTGACTTAGCAGCAGCAGCAGCAGGACATGTAAAACTACTATTCTGGACCACCTGTAACTGGAGCTCTGTGCATTTACAACTGATTTGAGGTATTAAGCTCTCCCCAAACCCAACATCTCCTAATATGCATACTAAAGGCAGGCTCAGCCCTGAGAAAACTCATCATTTTTAAGAAATAAGTCTGTTTTCAGCACTTTCAGTTTTCATCTCCCTTCAAATGTCCTCCTGGTGAGTGTTGAAAAAAAGAAAAGCATCTTCTAAAAAGAAGCATCATAAATAATCATTTTCCTCTCTTTGTTCCTGTTCCTCTGTACATTTATCTTCCTCTATTCACTGCCTTATATATTAATATCCAAATTAAATATAACACCTAATCATAAAGGACCATATTATATCACCACAACATGGATTAGACCAATTTTGTTTCCAATCTATTATTAGATGCTCAATTTATCTCTTTGGGCAAAATGTTAAAAAGCAGCACTGGTATTCTTACAGAAATTGTCGGAAATTCTGACAATTATTTGTCTTGTTTCTATTAAGAATAGAACTGTATCTAGAACTAAAATGGAACTTGGAGGTGACTCCACTTAAGCATCAGTTCCAACCAATGAACCACAACATGGGACTGAACAGAAGAAGCACAGAGTCTGTCATACAACAGGTACTCAATAAATATGTGCCAGATGAGTAAAGAAATGAAGAAAACACGAGATTCTAGAAATCTAGGTTCTGGTAAAGGCTTTGCTATTAACTAAATAAATTAATTGATGAATTATTATTATTATTATTTTAATTTAAATTTTATTTTTTTTTACATTAGAATACTGTATTGGTTTTGCCATACATTGACATGAATCCACCACAAGTGTACTTGAGTTCCCAACTCTGAACTCCCCTCCCACCACCCTTCCCATATCATCTCTCTGGGTCATCCCAGTGCACCAGCCCCAAGCATCCTGTATTGAATTATTATATTGTAAAAAAAATTATTATATTGTAACAAAGATACATTTATTACATTATATAACTTTTCTCAACCTCTTTTTCATCATCTGCAAAGTTGAATAATAATATTGTTTTGACCAAAACAAAACTCTAAGTACTCTTTAGCACATGTGCTATAACATAATTTTATTAATTAAATAGCAATAAAACTTTGGCAAGGTTGAAAAGTTTAGAAGTGCAGTATTTAAGGCTATTCTTTTCTAGAAGGCCTGAAATCCCTTCTGTTATCTAATACTGTGACCCTGAAATTTTCATATTTTATCCTCAGGGGAAAGTTGGGATATATTGCAGAATAGAGCTTAAGTGTCTTCCCACACCACTGTGAAGAGTGTTCTTCAGGAATCTTTACACGTGTTTTTTAGTGTGATCAGGGAAGATATCTAAAAAAGCAACCTTGTAATCATTGTTCCACTACCCCTAATTGAAACAGATTCAGATCCAACATTTGTTGACTATTTCCAATTTACAATGGTCGGAGAAGGCAATGGCACCCCACTCCAGTACTCTCGCCTGGAAAATCCCATGGACAGAGGAGCCTGGTAGGCTGCAGTCCATGGGGTCGCGAAGAGTCGGGCACGACTGAGTGACTTCACTTTCACTTTTCACTTTCATGCATTGGAGAAGGAAATGGCAACCCACTCCAGTATTCTTGCCTGGAGAATCCCAGGGACAGGGGAGCCTGGTGGGCTGCTGTCCATGGGGTCACACAGAGTTGGACACGACTGAAGTGACTTAGCAGCAATAGCAGCAGCAGTGCTTGACCCAGATAATCACGATGGTGTGATCACTAACCTAGAGCCAGACATCCTGGAAGGTGAAGTCAAGTGGGCCTTAGGAAGCATCACTACAAACAAAGCTAGTGGAGGTGATGGAATTCCAGTTGAGCCCTTTCAAATCCTGAAAGATGATGCTGTGAAAGTGCTGCACTCAATATGCCAGCAAATTTGGAAAACTTAGCAGTGCCCACAGGACTGGAAAAGGTCAGTTTGCATTCCAATCCCAAAGAAAGGCAATGCCCAAGAATGCTCAACCTACCACACAATTGCACTCATCTCACATGTTAGTAAAGGAATGCTCAAAATTCTCCAAGCCAGGCTTCAGCAGTACGTGAACTATGATCTTCCAGATGTTCAAGCTGATTTTAGAAAAAGCAGAGGAACCAGAGATCAAATTGCCAACATCCACTGGATCATCGAAAAAGCAAGAGAGTTCCAGAAAAACATCTATTTCTGCTCTATTGACTATGCCAAAGCCTTTGACTGTGTGGATCACTATAAACTGTGGAAAATTCTGAAAGAGATGGGAATACCAGACCACCTGACATGCCTCTTGAGAAACCTAAATGCAGGTCAGGAAGCAACAATTAGAACTGGACATGGAACAGCAGATTGGTTCCAAATAGGAAAAGGAGTACATCAAGGCTGTATATTGTCACCCTGCTTATTTAACTTCTATGCAGAGTACATCATGAGAAATGCTGGGCTGCAAGAAGCACAAGCTAGAATCAAGATTGCTGGGAGAAATATCAATCACCTCAGATATGCAGATGACACCACCCTTATGGCAGAAAGTGAAGAGAAACTAAAAAGCCTCTTGTTGAAGTGAAAGAGGAGAGTGAAAAAGTTGGCCTAAAGCTCAACATTCAGAAAACGAAGATCATGGCATCTGGTCCCATCACTTCATGGGAAATAGATGGGGAAACAGTGGAAACAGTGTCAGACTTTATTTTTTTTGGCTCCAAAATCATTGCAGATCATGAATGCAGCCACAAAATTAAAAGATGCTTACTCCTTGGAAGGAAAGTTATGACCAACCTAGATAGTATATTGAAAAGCAGAGATATTATTTTGCCAACAAAGTTCCATCTAGTCAAGGCTATGGTTTTTCCAGTGGTCATGTATGGATGTGAGAGTTAGATTGTGAAGAAAACTGAGCGCTGAAGAATTGATGCTTTTGAACTGTGGTGTTGGAGAAGACTCTTGAGAGTCCCTTGGACTGCAAGGAGATTCAACCAGTGCATTCTGAAGGAGATCAGCCCTGGGAATTCTTTGGAGGGAATGATGCTAAAGCTGAAACTCCAGTACTTTGGCCACCTCATGCGAAGAGTTGAATCATTGGAAAAGACTGCGATGCTGGGAGGGATTGGGGGCAGGAGGAGAAGGGGACGACAGAGGATGAGATGGCTGGAAGGCCTCATTGATTCGATGGACATGAGTTTGAGTGAACTCCCGGTATTGGTGATGGACAGGGTGGCTTGGTGTGCTGTGATTCACGGGGTCACAAAGAGTCAGACACAACTGAGCAACTGAACTGAACTGAACTGTGCTTGATATTAGTTGAACCACATGAAATTGCCTTTTTTGTGGGCCAAAAATTGTTGAATATTGTCAATTTTATTTGGTTCAGCCTTATACTTTAACATATGTCACTTCTTTTTCTTGCACAATAATTCTATGAGGAAGATATTACCTTCATTTTATGAAGAAATCAAGACTCATAAAATGATCTGACTTGCCTAAGGCCCTACAACTTGTGAATAGCAGATTATAGATAGAAGGCTAAGATCTCTGTGTCCCAAGTCGAATGGAATTTCTTCCAGACTACAAAACCATATATAAATTAAAAAGATAATGTTTAGTAATAAAAGTGGGCAGGCGCTGGGAAGACAAGAGACTCCAAAGACATTGACAAGTAGCAAAGATGAAATAAAATGACAATTACATATAAAAAGATATCAGTTTCCTTCCTCCTGGAAACACCAGAATTATAGCTCCAATTATGTATGTACCTTGGGCAGAGAGCAAGGAGGCAAGCAACAGAGACCATGTGAATTGAAGGTTCCCAGGAGGCAGAAAGTGATCATAATCTGAGTAAATGGAGGCAGACAGAGCACTGAACGGAGAGGAAAGAAAGGGATGAGACTAGGGTAGACGGCATCCAGAGGATGTTCCTGTCTCTCTGCTAAACTTGCACAGCGTATCTCTAGAAGTGCAGAAGCTCAGTCACAGAAGCAAGACAGCAGAAAGCAGTCGCTAATTATAGATAATGCAAAATGATCCTGTGCCAGAATAATCAGCAGTGTTTTGCAGTCTGTTCACTAAATATCTGTTATATATGGGTTGTGCATTATTTTATGTTAATTAAAACTCTTACTATGATTGTAAAATGTCTGTCCTTATAGATGTTCCCAGAAGTTCTAGGCAGGAATACATGCCTACCAGCAACATTCCATGAATCTATAAGGGAGGAATTCATAGAAATTGTATGGCTCATGAGATTATACAAACATTTCACTGCCTGTTTTTCTCTCACATCCAAATTCTGGCAAATATATGTCCAGGAAAAATAAAGTAAGATAAAAATAAAATGTCTCAGACATTCACGTGTCTTTTCTGTGTATCATGTCCATTTCTCTGTACAGTGCTTTAATAAACACTAATCATAAACAAAACATGGAGTGAAGTAATGGAGGGGACACTAAGATTCCTTTCTTCTGGTTCCCACAACCCCTTTCTGCCTCTTGTTATACAATAATAAATTAATTTGTATTGAGATTGTTGGGCCTTTATGTGTTCTACTTCAAAGACATTTTAAAAGAAGACTTGAGGGTATGGGAGTTAGTAGTATGAGGAGAAGAAGGCTGCTGCTGCTGCTGCGTTGCTTTAGTCGTGTCCGACTCTGTGCCACCCCATAGACGGCAGCCCACCAGGCTCCGTCGTCCCTGGGATTCTCCAAGCAAGAATACTGGAGTGGGTTGCCATTTCCTTCTCCAATGCATGAAAGTGAAAAGTGAAAGGGAAGTCGCTCCGTCGTGTCCGACTCTTAGCGACCCCATGGACTGCAGCCTACCAGGCTCCTCCGTCCATGGGATTTTCCAGGCAAGAGTACTGGAGTGGGGTGCCATTGCCTTCTCTGAGGAAGAAGGCTGCTCAAACCTAATTCTTAACACACGGTATTTGAATTCCTTTAGGTCCATCGATGGGCTTCAGGGGATCCATAAACACCTTGAAATCACAGGTAAAATTGTATGTGTGTGGGTATATTTTTGCATACACACATACATTTTTCTAAGAAAATCAACAACTTTCATTAGAACTGTAAAAGGATTGATTACCTTAAAAGTGAGTGAAACTCAGAGAAACAGCATGTAGTTCTGGCTTCTGTGGTTAACCGTGTAAGAATCTGGGGGTCTTTCCTGGGGTTTTGACCTGGAGGTCTTTCCTGGGATTTTGAGTCCTTCCAGTCCATAGTCTGCTCACTCAGTTGGTTTTCTCAAGCACTGAAAGACCGCTGCTGTTGGTGACACTGATGATACTGCCCTGCTGGAACAGAGGCCTTTTATGCTCTCCTTATGGTAAAACTTGGCTCTTCATGAGATAACGTCTCCTATGCTGCAGGGAAATCACCAGCCCTTCACTTAGGGCATGTCAAATACTCAATAAGGAAGGGCATTTTCCAAACCAAGCTGGCCAACTTCCTCTTTGCCCCCTCCCAGTCTGTTAGGCTAACCCCAAATTTACAAAATTACCCACACAGAACAGGAAATGCAAATGTCAAAGTCCTCATAATACTTGACCACATTTTTCATGTGATTCATATTAAAGCGTCTTATGTAAAAGTTGAACAAGCATTGCAAATCTATGCTAATTACACACAATATAAATGATTTTTTTCAAATGATAGAAAATTTGAATTCCTTGAATTTTAGGCCAAGTTTAGAACTTTAACAGAAATGTTTGTTGGTGGTGGTTCTTTTGTTACTCTTTTGATTCCTTTTATTTATACAAAATGAAGTGGGAAGAGAGAAAAAAGGAGGGGGGGTGGAAATTACAGGAAACAGCTATCCACCTCCGCACTAAAATACCAGCAGAAAACCACAGTTATGCTGCCATCTAACAACAATATATTCTGTTTAGGAAACTCCCTGATTCCAGAAACAGCCATGTAACTCTAGACAATAATGAAATTACATCCTGCACATGCTCAAAATCATCCTCCCTAGCTTCTAATGACATAATTTTTTTTTTCTCTTTGCTTACTTGAATTCTCTGAGATTTTGTTCCTTAGAAAGAAGCCCAACTATGACATTCAGAGACTGTTGTAGTGGGGGGCACTGGCCAGATAATATAAGTTTATCAGGACCTTCAGTTTCAGCTGCCATTAATTTGGGAGCTGGGATTATTTCTTATCAGAAAAGAGAAAACAGCCAATTTTCTTAAGGAGAACAAATGTCTGTTGGGGTAAATAATTCACGCAGAACCCTCAGCCTTTCCTCTTGTGACAGTAGCTGGGCTCATTTTCAATTTATCAAGAGACCGGTCATTTCTAAACTTCTTTGGAGGAAAGATTTAAGCAGCTCTTTAAATCACACAAGCGCATTCAATTTACTTTGCAAACCTTCAAATTGGGTCTTGCCTAACTTGTCCAAGAAAAAGGTAAATACTAAATAATAGTAACAACCATCACTTTTGTGCTGAGATCAAGTTTGCAAGGTGTTGCTCACAAAAATCATCTGAGAGGAGAAACTGAAATTTGGAGATGAGTTTGAATATCTGTATGATTTTCCCAGATACCATCAGGTGTGATTTATTCTTGGAAATCAGAGTTCTGATAATGGTAAATACAACAGTGGTTCTATGGGAGCCTCGGACCAAGTCACCTGTGAGATTGCCATGTCCTGTAATCCTAGAACCCAAACTCCCGAAAGAATATAATCAACACTCCATGTAATCTGAGGAACACAAACAGACGTGCTCACTGCACAAAGTAAGCCTGAAAGTCAAACATCCACACTGAGGTAATAACAGCATTCAAAGTGATCAAATGACACCAGAGACAAATGTATCAAGTTGTTGTGGCAACTGATCCAAAGTGTGGTCCAGCTGTTCCCAGTCTGTTTTCCCAACATCAGAGGCGACTGACTCAAGGCAAACCATATAAATACCTTCTTGCTCATAAAAAAAGACATTCCCTGACTCTTTCGCCAGATTGTTCATCTCCTCAGGCTACAGTCTGCCTTTCTCCATTTGCTCTTGTCTTCTGCTCATCAGAACAGGATTTGGGGAGAATCCTGCCAACAATTACACTTGGGTTCCCTAATTCAACAGAGAGGCAGCTTACCTCTTAAGAGCTGGGGAGTGTGTGACTCACCCGCCCACAGCCACACACAAACTCAATTATCATCTTCTAGGCTTGCTTCTTTGGACCAGTTGTTTATCTCAGACTGTCTAGGCAGAGGCTTTCAAAGTAGGTTCAAATAGAAGCTAACCTACTTTTTTCTCTATAAAATAGACTAATGAAATATACCTATTAAAAAGAACTCATGAGGTAAAGAATGTAGTAGACAGAGTTTGGACTCTGTGGAGAGACTTCAGTTAAATCCCGCATTACCCTTTACTTGTGGTGTTTGGACAAGTTACCTGTTCTCTCTGAGGCTTACTCTCCTCATCTGAGAAAGATGGTGCTAATGGTATCTGTCTCATCAGGGCAGTAATTCTCAGACTTCACTGTGGCTGTGCAACACCTGGGGTTCTTATTACAATGCAGATTCTGACTCAGTGGGCTTCCCAGGTGGCACAGTGGTAAAGAATCCTCCTGCCAATGTGGGAGACATGAGATGGGCATTCGGTCCCTGGGTGTGAATGATCCCCTGGAGTAGGAAGTGGTATTCTTGCCTAGAAAATTCCACTGACAGAGGAGCTTGGCGGGCTCCAGTCCATGGGGACACAAAGAGTCAGACACAACTGAGTGATAGAGCGTGCAAGTTTTCTGAATCAGTAACTGGTCTCGGGTGGGACCCAAGAGTCTGCATTTCTAACATCTCCCAGGTGGTACTGATGCTGCTGGTTTGGACCACAGTTTGAATAAAAAGGTAGTCAGGGTTTTCAAGGATTTAATACAACAATATCTGGTGTATTAAACATTGGCAGATGGAAAGTTTTCAGTTAGTGCTCATCTGTTCAATTTTCATCATCCTTACCCCACACAATATATATGTATAGAGAGCTCTGATTCCTCTGAGGATTTGAGAGTTTGAGACAGCCAAAATAGAATTCTAATAACATTAACACCTCACCTTCTTTTCTTCTAAAAAAGAAAAGAGATATGGAAAGGAAAAATGGTTAGATTGGTTGGGAATACTGGAAAGTCCTCCCTAGAAAATGGTTGTGCTTTTCACCATAGGGACCTTTCAGACAGTAACCACTGAGAGACTGATAAAGCAACTGAATACTTGGGAAAAATGGTTACAGCTACCATTTGGCTTCAGTTTACACCTTTTTCATGACTTTTGCCAAGGAAGGAAATTATTCAAAGACAATAAATACATTTTTTCATCTCATAGAGGTATGTATAAAAGTCAAGACTATGTAGGGAGGAAAACAGCAGTTTCAAAGAGGCACCATTCCATTCATGTACTATGCCAATCATTCTGAAAGATTCTACAACATATTGAATATTTAGAAATCTGACTTCCATAAAAATAATAAATAATAATTATAACCAAAACATATTAAACACTCATGATTTTAAGTGTTAAGGCCTTATACATGCATTATTTCACTTATCCTTATAATAATTCTACATGGTGGGAATGAATATGATACCTAAGACCCGTTCCCATCTTGGAACCTTTGATCTAGTTTCTCCTTTGCCTACAACACACTTCCTCAAGGTATCAACTTGGCTAATTTCCTCAACTTTTTTACATCTTTGGTCAAATCTCACCTTCTCATAGATCACTCTGTTTAATACTGCAGTTGGCCTCCTCCCTACAGTACTTCCTTTATTTCAACTTTTGACTTTCTATAATATAAATTTTGTTATATTTATTGTTTATTGCCTTTCTACCTACCCATCTTTTCTACCTTTAAACCAATCCCTATTTCCCTGCCAGAATCTAAGCTCCACAAAGACAGGGATTTTTGTATGTTTTGTTTACTGATCTATCTCAAGAACCTGAAACAGCATTTGGTGCAGATTAAAAAAAAAAATTTAATGAATACTTATTTTACAGATGCAAAAGCTGAGACAGTGCAGTCAAATGATTTGTACAAGATAATTAATCATTAGAGTCAGAATTCAAAATCAGACAGTCTGACCCCAGACTAGTACAACACTTGCTTAAGAGAAGAATAAAGAAAGTGAGGGTCAAGAATTTCTACATCTAACGTGGCACCCAGACTCTCTGATTTTCCATGTAGTTACAAGATGGATAGTTAGACCCAACCAGCACCTCTCCAGGGTGAGCCTCAGGGTGATTCAGACAGGGACAATCAGGACCTGGCACAACAATAGAGGGGTGATCTTAGAATTTCAAGCTTAATAAATCCCCATATGCAGCCATTTAACATCCATACAGGTAGCAGGTACCCTTGATATAATGTACATCATGTGCTTGGGCAGCTTTAATGAATAGCAGATGTTATTATCTATGTGTAAGCCCTAGATTGGCATTTCTCAAACTTTCCCTCCTTAGGCAGAGGAGACCCCTGTGAGAACCTGGAGATAATGCCACATTTAGCCTTCTTTGTGGTTTTATGTATATGTATGTGCTCTGATCAAGGAGATCAAATAGTCAATCCTAAAGGAAATCAATCCTGAATATTCATTGGAAGGACTGATGCTGAAGCTGAAGCTCCAATACCTTGGCCACCTGATGCAAAGAGCCAACTCATTAGAAAAGACCCTGATGCTGGGAAAGATTGAAGGCAGGAGAAGAGGGTGACAGAAGATGAGATGGTTGAATGGCATCACTGACCCAATGGCCATGAGTTTGAGCAAACTCCAGGAGATAGTGGAGGACAAGAAAGCCTGGCCATGCTGGAGTCCACGGGGACCCAGTCGGACATGACTGAGTGACTGAAATGAACTTACAAACGAAGACGCTGAGGCTCAATGAGGTACTGAGCAACTTGCCCAAGGTCACACAGACAGTAGGTGCTAAGGACCTGAACTCAGTCTGTCAGGCAGCAAACCCATGCTCTGAAATACTTCTGTAAAGAACTTAACACGGAGTTTAACACCAGAAAAGGCCCAATTAAATAAAATACACCCTTACAGGTATGTGTGTGTATAATCTTCACTTTCCCCCCACCTGCCTTGGTCATATTGCATGATTTGTAGGATCCCTGAGCAGGGATTGAACCCCAGGCTAGGCAGTGAAAGTATGGATTCGAAACCACTGGACCACTGGGAATTTCCAATCTTCACTTTCTTAACATGGAGCTTCTTTGATTCTTCAATTCTATTTTAGAAAGATCTTTTCTCTCTTTCTGTTTCTCTAATTCTTTTGCAGTCAAGCTCCATGTTATTCATGGCTCCCTTTCCTCCTTATCCTTTCCTTTTTAAATGCTCTGCAGCAGACATTTATCTAGGCATAGCTCTCTCTGGGGCCCACAAAGATTGGCTTCCTATTGTCATTCTTATTTCCTTTACCAGGAGCACCTCTCCCTTTCTATCTTCTCTTCCAGAAGAAGAATAGGCATGGCTTATAGAAGTGATCGCTGGAGGGATAAACTCTTTGCTAACTAGAAGACCACTAAGCTCCTCATGGGGAAGGCTCTTGTCTCATTTTCCCTCCCGAGTCTATCTTCAACATCTAGCACAATGCCTAATATAATACATGCTCGATACATATCTCTTGAATGAATTAATAAACAAAACACAACAGGTTTACCTCACAGAATCATTCAGTTTCTTCCTTTGATTGAAAAGGCTATAAGCAAAAGACTTGAAGCACCCACACAGTGCTTGGAGTTTGCCAAAAAAGTTCGTCAGGGTTCTCTGTAAGATGTTAAAAAACACCCAAGCTAACATTTTGACCAATCCAATATAAAAATGTTCAGTAATAGAATAGGTGCTAAACATCTGTATATTATATATCAAGACACTTCCAGAAACAGAGAGATTAGGAAGGGTCACAGAAAGACAGAAGGGGAAAGGAAACGGGAACTCAACATTTCATGAGGGCTCAATATGTTGCTGTGTGCACTGTACAAAGTGTTTTTCATGCATTACCTCATTTAATTTTTTTTTTAATTTTTTTATTTTTTTTTATTAAATTTTAAAATCTTTAATTCTTACATGTGTTCCCAAACATGAAACCCCCTCCCACCTCCCTCCCCATAACATCTCTGTGGGTGATCCCCATGCACCAGCCCCAAGCATGCTGTATCCTGCGTCAGACATAGACTGGCGATTCAACAACACTCAGAAATCCCTTGCATTCCTCATTTAATTTTAATAACAGTTTTGTGAAGTAGACATTAGCCCTAATTTGTAGATGGGAAAACAGCTCTGAAAGATTTAGTTTCTTACCAAGGCCACAACTTACTAAGAATCAGAGGGATTCTGCCCAAGCCTATTTGACTTCAGAGTCCTTGTTCTTTCTACCAAACTATAAGATGGAGCACTAGAAGTTCCTCACTTCCAAAATAGTGTTTTAAATAAGTTTTAACACTCTTGTGAATCACATTGCTTTTTTCTCCATTTTTTTTGGTAAATAAAATTTGCATTTCATTAGCACTCTTTTCTCTAAAACTGATTACCTATGTGATGGATTCTTTCAGCTTTTTCCTTTAAGCAGAATTGTTGCTTACCAAGTCACCCTAATGTCCAATCACCTCTGGAAATGTTCATGAATTTTCAAATAGATGCTATCCTCAGGGTCATTTTGCTCACATTTACTTACATTGTGTGCAAACCCATAGTTATTCTTGCAACGACTTTTTAAAATATTCATTTTTATGCCTTTAAATATAGCCAAAAGTCTAAATTATACACTTAATCTCTTAAAATTGATCTATTTAAGCCTACAGCTATATTATATGCACCATATTTCATTTTCTTACAACAGCAGAAGTGAGGACTGAGGTATATAAGTGCAGACCAAGACCAAAAAGAGAAAACTTTCTTTTCTCTTTCTTATAGGAAAGAAAGACTTTAATATAGGAATTTCTTATAGGAGAGAAAAACTTCTTGAAAATTAGATGATTTGAAGCTCTGTCTTTGATTACAAGAGGCAGGAATTTTCTAAAGGCTAACTCCCAAGAAAATTTTTCTTGCTTCTTTTATCCCATTGCCATGTCAGAAGAGAAGCTACTGAAAAAAGTTTTATGCCAAAAAATTCAGTGATGAATGTATTCTTAGAGAGCAGGCAGTCATCCTCTGTGGTTCTCAAGTTCAGAGTATCAGCATTACGTGGAGGGTGTGCTAGACCTGATTGTTGGGTCTTGATTCAGTCCGTCTGGAATGGGACTTGAGAATGTGCATTTCTCACAAGCCCCCAGGTGCTGCTGCTGCTTGTGGTGGTCTAGAAGCTGGATGCTGAGTGTGCTCTCTGGAGTTTAAGTGCTCACAGGCTACCTGCTCAATCAGAAGAATCCAGGGCAGTAGTTCTCAGTCCTCACTAAATGTCAGAATCCTGTAATAAATTTCAAAATACTGATGTCTGGGCCACATAGCTGTAATTTTTTATTCTGTTTGTCTCTGATGAGGCCTAAGCATAGAGAACATTTGGGTTTGCCTAACTTGATAAATGGGCCTTCTCTGGTGGTGTAAATGGTACAGAATGTGCTTGCCAATGCAGGAGATGCAAGAGACATGGGCTCTATCCCTGGGTTGGGAAGATCCCCTGGAGTAGGAAATGGCAACCCACTCCAGTATTCTTGCCTAAAACATTCCATGGACACAGGAGCCTGGTGGGCTACAGTCCACGGGGTTGCAAAAGAGTCAGACAGAACTGAGCACACATGTGTTCATATATAACTGGATAAATATTAACATTGAGTTCATATTTTTAAATTAATCTTTAAATTTTCTGTTATTAAAAATAATCCTAGAAGATCAAAAAAGCAGATAGCAGGATTTCAAGTTAAATATGGTGTTTATTTTTATTTTTTTTTTAATTTTTTTTATTTAATTTTAAAATCTTTAATTCTTACATGTGTTCCCAAACATGAAATATGGTGTTTAAAAACAGGCATTTCCTAAGCTCACTCCCAAAATCCCACTGAAACAATGGCAATGGGACCAAAAGAAAAAAAGAGAGAGAGAAAGGTATTAACCCAGAAGGTCTAAGAGAACAGGACAGGAAAATACAAGAGTGAAAATGTTGATATTAGAAAACAGAAGGAAGAGTGGTAACTGACTTAGCTAACTGGAGAAGGCTGAATTTTACACCTGTGAATCCTTTCAGGGAAACCCAAAAGCAGGCTGCTTCTTGCTGTGGAACCCTATAAAGTTTCAGAAGCTGGAAGCACCAGGTACTTTTGAGAATAGGGGAGAAAAGGGGCTGGAAACAAGAATATTGAGAAACAACCAGACTCTCTGATGCTCACTCTCACTCTACATCTGTGGTTATCAGAGTATGGCCAGGGACTCCTGATAGTCCCCAGTATCCTGGAAATCCATGAGATCAAAGGCATTTTCATAATAACATGATGACAATTATTTGCCATTTTCACTCTCACTTTCTCACAAGAATCTATATAACATGTGACAATGTCATTGCCCTGACATAATGGAATATGTACTTATTTATTCTTGTTTTCTAGGTTTTTCTATGATATTTTGGGGTATAAATGTGTATGCTTTCACAGGTTAATTCAACTTGTTCTCAATACTTCTACTGTGTTATTACAAGCTATTTTTATTTTACCTGCTATCATCTGCGTAACCTTAAAATCATCCAATGTTATTTTTAAATTCTAATATTTTTCTTATGCATATATGAAAATAAGAACATTTTTATCTTATTTTGCAAATAGCACTTCAAAATTATTTGAAGACTTGCCTAAATTGAAGATGATCTCACTTTTGTTCCAGATCCAGTACCCTGACATTCGCATTGTCTCCACTGATTTAACAGCACTAGTCTGTTGACATTAATACACGTTAATTGTGAATTATACAGTGAAAATAAGTAATCACATTGGGACACTTCATTAAACAATTATATAGCAAAAAAAAAATCTAGAGAAGTCTTCAAAATAACTTTCTTTTTTAAGGTTTTTTATTTTGTATTGGGGTATAGCTGATTAACAATGCTGTGATAGTTTCAGGTAGACAGCAAAGAGACTCAGCCATGCATATACATATACAGGTATCCATTCTCCCCCAAACTCCCCTCCCATCCAAGCTGCCATGTAACACTGAGCAGAGTTCCCTGTGCTATATAGTAGGTCCTTGTTGGTTATCTATTTAAAATACAGCAGTGTATACATAAATTTAGAAAAGCATCTTAAAGAATAGGTTATCATACTGCACCAACTAGAAAGATACACAAGGTAGCTAAAAGATTCATAGAGGATGACATTGCTGAATACCTGCTAGATGAAAAGTCAGTAAAAGTTAGTAAAAGAAATCACCCCAGGCTATTTCTTAACAACACATATTAAATTAAAAAATTAGCTGCAATCATGAATACAAAGTTAATATCTCTGGATATTAATATCTCAATATCTACAGATATAGATTTTTCTTGTATCTACCCAACATCAACACCAACTAATCATTGATAAATATATTCTTTCATGTGACTGGCAGTAAAATACCCTTGGTGTATTGGCACTAACACAAATGCTTGGCACTAAATACAAATGGTGATAAAATAAAGTGTTAAATAATTTATTTGACTCTCATGGTTTGGACTGGGAAAACTATTTGACTCTTGGACTAATGGTACAAAAGCAACAGTGAGCCCAAGAGCTTAATACAAATCAAGGCAGGAACATCAAATTGTGCTGGTGGTCAAGTCACATACTTACAATAAAACAAAATGTCAGTTTTACTTAATAATTCCCTTGATAGAGTAATAAAACATAAATTTTATTAAATTTTAACCTCTGAGTATATATTTTGGAAACATTCTATATGACTAAATGAGAAATATTCATAAAAGATGTCACTTTCACAGCTAATTATGATAATGGTTGTCTCAAAGATAAACAGTTAATGATTGTTTGGGTTGCAAATTGAATTGGTCATTTTTTTTCATGAAGCAAAATTTTTACTTGAAAGAGTGACTGACAGACAACTTATGGTTATTCAGATGGGTACTTAGAAGATATTTTTCTCAAAATGAAAAAAAATAAGTCTGTCACCTCAAGGTAAATAACTGACAGAACTTGTTGGTGATTATAAAGTTTGAACTGTTAAGTGAAAATTAGAATTTTAGAATATTTGTGTCTGCCACCATGAGGTTGTCAGCTTCCCAAAACTTAAAGACTTTTTCTGATTAGGTCAGGGGTGATATTAACAAGCGTGCTTTTTGATATTCCATAATGAAATGTGTCAGCACGTGTCACAACCTAACAAAACAGTATTTTCCAAATGATTAATGCATGATGTTAAAATTATTCTTGGGTAAAAGATGCATTCAAAATGCAAAACCAGAAAATTTATGCATCAGAATATGAGAATTTCATAGATATGGCTTCATAATCCATCCACATTGCAACTAACCTTTAAGAAACTATCACTTATTGAATTTTGGTATAGTATCTGAGAACAGCCACAATAATTTGAAAAGGGCTATTTAAATACTCCTCCTTTTTAAGCTACATACTTCTGTGAGGGCAAATTGTGTGCATAATTTTAAGCCAAAAAATATATTGCCACAAAATATATGGAAGATATAAGAATCTACATATCTTCAATTAAGTAAAGTCACTCAATCATGTCCGACTCTTGTAACCCCATGGACTGTAGCCTACCAGGCTCCTCCGTCCATGGAACTTTCCAGGCAAGAATACTAGAGTGGGTTGCCATTTCCTTCTCCAGAGGAGCTTCCCAACCCAGGGATCGAACCCAGGTCTCCCACAATGCAGGCACACGCTTTACCATCTGAGCCACCAGCTAGGCAATAAAGAGATTTTCGAGAATATAAAATAATGCCACTCTTCTCACTAACTTTTTTGGGAAATATAGTTATTTTATTATATATATATATATTTTTTTAAATATAAATTTATTTATTTTAATTGGAGGCTAATTACTTTACAATACTGTAGTGGTTTTACCATACATTGACATGATTCTAACACAGGTGTACATGTGTTCCCCATCCTGAACCCTCCTCCCACCTCCCTCCCCATCCCATCCCTCTGGATCATCCCAGTGCACCAGCCCCCAGCACCCTGTCTCATGCATCGAACCTGGACTGGCGATTCATTTCACATATGCTAATATACATGTTTCAATGCCATTCTCCCAAATCATCCCACCCTCACCCTCTCCCACAGAGTCCAAAATACTGTTTTTGCTGTCTTGCATGCAGGGTTGTCGTTACCATGTTTCTAAATTCCATATATATGCATTAGTATACTGTATTGGTGTTTTTTTTCTGGCTTACTTCACTCTGTATAATAGGCTCCAGTTTCATTCATCTCATTAGAACTGGTTCAAATGTATTCTTTTTAATGGCTGAGTAATACTCCATTGTGTATATGTACCACAGCTTTCTTATACATTTGTCTGCTGGTGGACATCTAGGTTGCTTCCATGTCCTGGCTATTATAAACAGTGCTGTGATGAACATTGGGGTACACATGTCTCTTTCAATTCTGGCTTCCTCACTGTGTATGCCTAGCAGTGGGACTGCTGGGAAAATATAGTTATTTTACTTAAAAAATACATAATTTGTGGTAAATAGTAATGAATTTATTTTAAAATAAATGTTTTTACAGCAATCAGAGCAGAAAAAGAAATAAAAGGAATCCAAATTGGAAAAGAAGAAGTAAAATTTTCACTGTTTGCAGATGACATGATCCTCTACATAGAAAACCCTAAAGACTCCACCAGAAAGTTACTAGAGCTAATCAATGAATATAGTAAAGTTGCAGGATATAAAATCAACACACAGAAATCCCTTGCATTCCTATACACTAATAATGAGAAAGTAGAAAAAGAAATTAAGGAAACAATTCCATTCACCATTGCAACGAAAAGAATAAAATACTTAGGAATATATCTACCTAAAGAAATTAAAGACCTATATATAGAAAACTATAAAACACTGATGAAAGAAATCAAAGAGGACACTAATAGATGGAGAAATAAACCATGTTCATGGATCAGAAGAATCAATATAGTGAAAATGAGTATACTACCCAAAGCAATTTACAAATTCAGTGCAATCCCTATCAAGCTACCAGCGATATTTTTCACAGAACTAGAACAAATAATTTCAAGATTTGTATGGAAATACAAAAAACCTCGAATAGCCAAAGCAATCTTGAGAAAGAAGAATGGAACTGGAGGAATCAACTTGCCTGACTTCAGGCTCTACTACAAAGCCACAGTCATCAAGACAGTATGGTACTGGCACAAAGATAGAAATATGGATCAATGGAACAAAATAGAAAGCCCAGAGATAAATCCACACACCTATGGACACCTTATCTTTGACAAAGGAGGCAAGAATATACAATGGAGTAAAGACAATCTCTTTAACAAGTGGTGCTGGGAAAACTGGTCAACCACTTGGAAAAGAGTGAAACTAGATCACTTTCTAACACCGCACACAAAAATAAACTCAAAATGGATTAAAGATCTAAATGTAAGATCAGAAACTATAAAACTCCTAGAGGAGAACATAGGCAAAACACTCTCCGACATAAATCACAGCAGGATCCTCTATGATCCACCTCCCAGAATTCTGGAAATAAAAGCAAAAATAAACAAATGGGATCTAATTAAAATTAAAAGCTTCTGCACAACAAAGGAAAATATACGCAAGGTGAAAAGACAGCCTTCTGAATGGGAGAAAATAATAGCAAATGAAGCAACTGACAAACAACTAATCTCAAAAATATACAAGCAACTTATGCAGCTCAATTCCAGAAAAATAAATGACCCAATCAAAAAATGGGCCAAAGAACTAAGCAGACATTTCTCCAAAGAAGACATACGGATGGCTAACAAACACATGAAAAGATGCTCAACATCACTCATTATTAGAGAAATGCAAATCAAAACCACAATGAGGTACCACTTCACACCAGTCAGAATGGCTGCGATCCAAAAATCTGCAAGCAATAAATGCTGGAGAGGGTGTGGAGAAAAGGGAACCCTCCTACACTGTTGGTGGGAATGCAAACTAGTATAGCCACTATGGAGAACAGTGTGGAGATTCCTTAAAAAATTGCAAATAGAACTACCTTATGACCCAGCAATCCCACTGCTGGGCATACACACCGAGGAAACCAGAATTGAAAGAGACACATGTACCCCAATGTTCATCGCAGCACTGTTTATAATAGTCAGGACATGGAAACAACCTAGATGTCCATCAGCAGATGAATGGATAAGAAAGCTGTGGTACATATACACAATGGAGTATTACTCAGCCATTAAAAAGAATACATTTGAATCAGTTCTGATGAGATGAATAAAACTGGAGCCGATTATACAGAGTGAAGTAAGCCAGAAAGAAAAACACCAATACAGTATACTAACACATATATATGGAATTTAGAAAGATGGCAATGATGACCCTGTATGCAAGACAGCAAAAAAGACACAGATGTGTATAACAGACTTTTGGACTCAGAGGGAGAGGGAGAGGGTGGGATGATTTGGGAGAATGGCATTGAAACATGTATACTATCATGTAAGAATCGAATCGCCAGTCTATGTCCGATGCAGGATACACCATGCTTGGGGCTGTTGCATGGGGATGACCCAGAGGGATGTTGTGGGGAGGGAGACGGGAGGGGGGTTCATGTTTGGGAACGCATGTACACCCGTGGTGGATTCATGTCAATGTATGGCAAAACCAATACAGTATTGTAAAGTAAAATAAAGTAAAAATAAAAATTAAAACAAATAAAGTCTCTATTTTAATTATAATACAGTGGGTATCTATAAATATGATCCACTATGCTTCATAGTTGAGAAACTATCCCATTTCCAAGACAGCAGAGCATTGGAGGTTGAGCTAGAGTTAAGACCATCAAACAGAGTTGAGGTGAAACAAGAGGACTGAGTGAAAGGCTACACACTAACAATGAGATATCCAGCTTCTTTCTTAGATGTGAGGGTGCTAGCAGATATATACTTCCAAGTTCTCAGAAGAGAATACTTTTCTGGAAAAACTAAATTGCACATGAGAAAAGACCAACAGATAAGAACATTTAGGAGTCCCGTAAAGTAAAAACTCAGGCAGATCACCCTAAACAGACGTCCAACTAGCTAAGAAGAAATGTTCATGGGCAAAAATGATCCAATCAGTTTTCATGCCTCTCTCTTAAATAGGAATAGAAATTTAAGGATCATTTTACATTCAAGGAAAATCTTTAATGTGAAAGACAAAAACAAAATAAAGAAATGAGGAAAGGAGGGAAGAATATAGAGGTAAAAAAGTTAAATGAAGAAACAATAAGAAAAACTATCAGAGAAGAAAGGAGAGGAAGAAATGGAGAGAGGGAGAAAGAAAGAGAAGGAAAGAGAGTGGGAAGAAGGAAGGAAAAGGGACAGAAAAATAGGGAGGGAGGAAGGAAGAAAAGCGAAAGTAAGAAAAGAAACAAAATAAACACAACTAAAATTGATAGAAGCATTCAGAAACAAGGAAAGAAGCTATAAGAAGCCATAAAAAGGAAGCTTTGATGTAGTACATATGCACAATTGAATATTACTCAGCCATAAAAAGGAATACATTTGAGTCAGTTCTGATGAAGTGAATGAACCTAGAACCTGTTATATAGAGTGAAGTGAGTCAGAAAGAGAAAGATAAATACCATATTCTAATGCACATATATGGAATCTAGAAAAATGGTAATGAAGAATTTATTTACAGGGTAGCAGTGGAGAAACAGACATAGAGAATAGACTTTTGGACATGGGGGAGCGGAGAGGGTGAGATGTATGGAAAGAATAACATGGAAACTTATGTTACCATATGTAAAATAGATAGCCAATGGGAATTTGCTGTATGGCTCAGGAAACTCAAACAGAGGATGTGTATTAACCTAGAGGGGTGGGATGGGGAGGGAAATGGGAAGGAGGTTCAAAAGGGAGAGGATATATGTACACCTATGGCTGACTCATGTTGAGGTTTGACAGAAAACAACAAAACTGTGTAAAGCAATTATCCTTCAATAAAAAGTAAATTAAAAAGAAAAAAAGGAAGCTTTGAGGAATAAAAAGTGTTTTGAAAATCAGAAATATGATAACAGAAATGAAAATTTCAACAGAAAATTTAGATGATTATGGAGATTTAACAGAAAACAGAAGAAAAAACAAGAGAAAAATATATAAAAATTAGACTACTGTTTGTATGATCAAACCAGTCAATCTGTAAATCAATCCTGAATATTCGCTGGAAGGACTGACACAGAAGCTGAAGCTCCAATACTCTGGCCATCTGATGCAAAAGGCTGACTCGTTGGAAAAGACCCTGATGTTGGGAAAGACTGAGGGCAAGAGGAGAAGCACGTGGTAAAGGATGAGATGGTTGGATGGCATCACTGATTCAAATGAACATAAGTTTGAGCAAACTCAGGGAGATAGTGAGACAGAGAAGCCTGACTGCTGCAGTCCGTGGGGTCACAAAGAATTGGACACAAGTTAGACACTGAACAATAAGACTACTGTTTGAGGAGTTCTGATATCTGACTAGCGGAAGTTGCAGAGAGAGAGAGAGCACACACACAAAATAATAATAATAAAGGAAATCGTCAAAGAAAAACTTCAGAAAAATTTCCCTAAACTGAAGAGCATGAGTTTCAGATTGATAGGGTTCACCACATACCTATTAACAGAATAAAGAGAGTCACACACAGGATCACTGAGGACAGAAAGAAGATTTTAGTAGTACTAACAGAGAAAAAACAGGGCAAATAAAAGGACTGGAAATTTAAAAAGCATCCGATTTCTCAAAAGTTACAAGAAAACTAGAATAAGATGGAGCCAAAGCATCAAAATCCAAGGGAAATCATATTCATCCAAAATATAAATCAAACTCTAATACAAGGTCTCAACATGTTTACCTCTCATTTATCTTTTCTCAGGAAGTTCTTGGGAAAAAATGTTCCACCAAAATGGGGAGTGAACTTCATAAAAAGGCATGGATCCAACAAATAAGAGAGCCAAAAGGAATCCCTAGGATGATGGTAAAGGGAGATCCCAGGACAACAGCTGTGCAGGAAGCACGGAGATCAACTAGTCCAGATGGGACCAGAGGAGAGAACGCTCCAGGAGAACATCTCCAAGGACGAGATGAAACTGATGGCTACCTGGAGTGTTTGCACAAAGAGCAAGATTTACCCCTCTGGTACAGAGTTTAGGAATGAACTGGGGAAAGACTAAGGGAAATTAAGTAAATGAAAAAGAGTTATTAACTGCAGGAAAACAAAAAGTTGTGGAAGAAAGAAAATGTAATCATTGCACAAACATTCTCTTCTGCAAGTCATATTTACATAGCAATAAAACTGTGATCACTGAATTCTGATCTACCCAATACTTAAGACATAAAATATTGGAGGACAGGGAAATGTAAGTATATTTCAGTGTGTAAGGAGTGAGGGAGATGTGAGAGCTAAACTCTTATCCTTTGTAGTAGGAAATTGATAATATTTAAATTGGAAAAAATTTAAAATACCATTAGATTGTTATTTAGAGATATGGAAACAAATATCAGAAATGACTAAAATTCTGATGATTGCTTCTGGTGAGGGGGAGTTGGGGTTGTGAAGGGTAGAGCTGGGTACTGATGGTCTTTATTATAAACAAAAATGCAATACACAGCCCTATTATAGAAAAATTGGAAATTACAGAAAAGTAAGATGGCCATAAGTGTTCCTATACTCTCCATGTCTAAAGGTTAATACTGTTAACGTATCAGTGCCTTTCTTTGAATTCTGTGCATTTTTACATTATTGAGGTATGAATTGTACATTTTGTATCTTATATTAGTCACTTAAAAGCATTTTACCATTTTTCATAATTATTTTCACAATATATTATTTAATAACATATATTCAGAAAACTAAGATCATGGCATCTGGTCCCATCACTTCATGGGAAATAGATGGGGAAACAGTGGAAACAGTGTCAGACTTTATTTTTGGGGGCTCCAAAATCACTGCAGATGGTGATTGCAGCCATGAAATTAAAAGACACTTACTCCTTGGAAGGAAAGTTATGACCAACCTAGATAGTATATTCAAAAGTAGAGACATTACTTTGCCAACAAAGGTCTGTTTAGTCAAGGCTATGGTTTATCCAGTGGTCATGTATGGATGTGAGAGTTGGACTGTGAAGAAAGCTGAGCACCAAAGAATTGATGCTTTTGAACTGCGGTGTTGGAGAAGACTCTTGAGAGTCCCTTGGACTGCAAGGAGATCCAACCAGTCCATTCTGAAGGAGATCAGTCCTGGATTTTCATTGGAAGGACTGATGCTAAAGCTGAAACTCCAGAACTTTGGCCACCTCATTCGAAGAGTTGACTCATTGGAAAAGACTGATACTGGGAGGGATTGGGGGCAGGAGGAGAAGGGGACGGCAGAGGATGAGATGGCTGGATGGCATCACCAACTCGACGGACGTGAGTCTGAGTGAGCTCCAGGAGTTGGTGATGGACAGGGAGGCCTGGCTTGCTGTGATTCATGGGGTCGCAAAGAGTCGGACATGACTGATCGACTGAACTGAACTGAACTGAATATATAATATTATTTATTTAGGTATAAAATTTTAGGCGTTTTTCCAATATCTTATTATCAAAGATTTCAAATAGAAACAGAAAGAATTGTATAGTGAAAACAACATATGCACCACCTAGGTTCTATAACATTTTGCTCCATTTGCTTCATCATACATTTATCAATATATCCTTCTATCCATCCACTGATTTATTTTATGTTTTGAGGCATTTCAAAGTAAGTTGTAGACTTTAGTACACTTTATCCTACACACTTCATCAGACATACCATTAACTGGAGTTCAATATCTATATGGTTCTTTTTCTTAAGTAAATTTCACATATAACTATCTGCACAAAACTTAAATGTTTATCATCTGATGAAGTCTGACAAAATCATACATAGTCCTGTGTAACTCAAATCCCTATCAGAGTATTAACAGAGGCCGTTAATTTTCTAATTTTCAAAATCTATTCCAGGAATTCATATAATTGGAATAACGCAAATGTGCTGCTTTATACAAGGCTTTTTTCCCCCTGTTTAGCATAATGATTTTGAGATTCATTCATGTTAAGAAGTGTATCATTACTTTGGTTTTTGATCTTGCTGAGTACCATTCCTTTATATGAATATACAACTCTTTATTAAATCTACTCTATGCTGATGGACACCTGTTTCTAGTTTTTGTCTAACATTAATAAAACCATTATGAATGTTCATATAAAAATTTGTGTGGCATATTTTCACTTCCTTTGGGTAAATACCTAGCAATGGAATTGCTTTTTCATAGGATAGGTATATTTAGAAATTGCCAGATATTCCAAAATGAACCAGATATACTTTAATGATATTAAGAATTTTAATGTGTCATTTTTGATAAGTTGTATTTTTCAAGGAATTTGTCCATTTCAGTTATCAAATTTGTTGGTATAAAGTTCTTCATAATATTATTCTCTTATTATACTTTTCATATCTATGTGATCTACAGTGAGAATCCTTCTTTTATTCATGATACTGGAAATTTCTGTTCTATCTTTTCCATTCTCTTGCTTTCTACCTGCCCCTCAATCTCTCCCTGTCAGTTTTCAAATCTGTTCACCTATTCAAAGAAACACTTCCTGTTTATAAATTTTCTATTTGTCTATTTTATATTTTATTGTTTTTTGCTTTTACTTTTGTAATTTTCTTTATTTTACTTAGTTTGGATTTAGTTTGTTCTTTTTCTAGTGTCTTAAGATAGAAACTAAGGTCATCAATATCAATGCTTATTCTTTTCTAATTTAAGCATATTAGAATATAAATTTCCCTCTAAGATCTGTTTTTACTAAATTCCACAAATTTTGATAAAATATACCTTCATATTTATTTTGAAATATTTCCTAATTTCTCTCATGATTTTTCCTTTGATCCATAGATTATTTTAAAGTGTGTTATTTAATTTCAAAGTATTTTGGTGTTTTATAGATATTTTTATTACTGATATCTAACTTAATTTCTTTGTCATCAAAACAGGCACATGAGAAGATGATCAACATTGCTAATTATTAGAGAAATGCAAACTACAAAACTATCAAACTACAAACTATCAAAACTACAATGAGGTATGACCTCACATTGGTCAGAACAGCCATCATCAAAAAAGTCTGTAAATAATAAATGCCAGAAAGGGTGTGGAAAAAAGGGAACACTCCTTCATTGTTGGTGGGAATGTAAATTGGTGCAACCACTATGGAAAACAGTAGGCAGTTTCCTTAAAAACTAAAAATAGAGTTACCATATGATTCAGCAATCCCAGTCCTGGGCATGTATCCAGAAAGGATGAACATTCTAATATGAAAAGATACATGAACCCCAATGTCCATAGTTGCACTATTTACAATAGCCAAGACATGGAAGCAACCTAAAGGTCCATCAACAGGTGACTGGATAAAGAGGATGTGTGTATTCACACATGTGTGTATCTCACACTGTGAAATATCACTCAGCCTTTAAAAGGATGAAGTATTGTGAAATATTGTCATTTAAAACAACATGTGTAGACTTAGAGATTATCATACTGAGTAGTCAGACAGAGAAAAACAAATATTATATGATATATCATATGTGGAATCTAAAAAATAATACAAATGAATTTATTTACAAAATGGAAACAGTCTCACAGACATACATAGAAAACAAATTTATGGTTACCAAAGAGGAAAGTGGGGGAGGGATAGGATTCACAGATACACACCATTATATGTAAAATAGATAAGCAATAAAAATATACTATATAATACAGGGAACTGTATTTAGCATTCTGTAATAATCCATAATAAAAATAATTAGAAAAAAAAATATATATAATGAATCACTTTGCTGTATAACTGAAATTAATAAATGGTATTGTAAATCAATTATATTTCAATTTAAAACTTGTACATGATTTCAATCCTTTCAAATTTAAAGAGACTTGTTTTTACAGATGAGCATATATTATCTATCTTTGTTGAATGTTCCATGTACACTGGAAAAAATGTACATTCAAATGCAGCCCACAACTGTTAGTTAGGTCAAGCTTAATGATGATACTATTCAATCTTCTTTATCCTTCCTGTTTTTATTTTAATCTGGTTGTCCTATTAATTACTGAAAGAGATGCTTTAAAATCTCCAGCTGTGACAAGAGATTTATCTATTTCTCTCCTTTTGTTCTTTTAGTTTTTTCATGGGATATTTTGAATCTGTTATTAGGTATTGTATTAGTTTTCTATTGCTGTTCTAAACAAATTATCACAAGCAATGGCTTAAAACAATTCAAATTTATTATCTTACAGTTCTGTAGGTTGGGCTTGCCTGGTGGCTCAGCTGGTACAGAATCCACCTGCAATGCGGGATACCTGGGTTCCATCCCTGGGTTGAGAAGATCCCCCAGAGAAAGGAATGGCTACCCACTCCAGTATTCTAGCCTGGAGAATTCCAAAGAGTCAGACATGACTAAGCGACTTTCACTTTCTGTTCTGTAGGTTAGAAACTAACATGGATCTCACTGAGTTAAAATCCAAAGTGTTGGGAAGGTTGCATTCCTTCTGGAAGTGCTAGGGAAGAATCCATTTCCTTGACTTTTCCAACTTCTAGAGGCTGTCCACATTGCTTAGCTCATGGCCCCCTTCTTCCATCTTCAAAAGCAACAATAGCAGTCAAATAATTCTCACATCACATCACTCTGACTTTCTTTTCTGTGGTTAAACCTTCCTATGCCTCCTCTTTTCTGACTGCCTCTTTCATTCTACTGCCTCTACTGCCTCTAGTCATTCTTGGGTCCATCTGGACAATCCAAGATAACCTCCATAGTTTAGGTCAGCAACCTTAGTTCTATCTGAAACTTTAATTCTAGGAATACAATTTCACAGTCTTCTTAAACACTGTATTCAGTTCAGTTCAGTTCAGTTGCTCAGTCTTGTCCGACCCTTTGCGACCCCATGAATCGCAGCACGCCAGGCCTCCCTGTCTATCACCAACTCCCGGAGTTCACTCAGACTCATGTCCATTGAGTCAGTGATGCCATCCAGCCATCATATCCTCTGTTGTCCCCTTCTCCTCCTGCCCCTAATCCCTCCCAGCATCAAAATCTTTTCCAATGAGTCAACTCTTCGCATGAGGTGGCCAAAGTACTGGAGTTTCAGCTTCAGCATCATTCCTTCCAAAGAAATCCCAGGGCTGATCTCCTTCAGAATGGACTGCTTGGATCTCCTTGCAGTCCAAGGGACTCTCAAGAGTCTTCTCCAACACCACAGTTCAAAAGCATCAATTCTTCGGCACTCAGCTTTCTTCACAGTCCAACTCTCACATCCATACATGACCACTGGAAAAACCATAGCCTTGACTAGATGGACCTTAGTCGGCAAAGTAATGTCTCTGCTTTTGAATATACTATCTAGGTTGGTCATAACTTTTCTTCCAAGGAGTAAGCGTCTTTTAATTTCATGGCTGCAATCATGATCTGCAGTGATTCTGAAGCCCCAAAATATAAAGTCTGACACTGTTTCCATATCTATTTCCCATGAAGTGTTGGGACCAGATACTATGATCTTCGTTTTCTGAATGTCGAGCTTTAAGCCAACTTTTTCACTCTCCTCTTTTGCTTTCATAAAGAGGCTTTTTAGTTCCTCTTCACTATTACTTCACTTTAAAAAAATCTGGAACAGTGTAACTCCATTTACAGCATCCTGCCTTCATCATCTTTTGTAGTATTATTGCCATGTATTTTCACTCTATGTATGTTATAATCCCCATACTCCAATGTTACATCTTGCATGAGTCAGGTTTTTTTAATAAATTAAGAGATAAAATATTTATCTATAAATTTATACATTCCAAAGCATTTCATTATTTTTTGAGATCCAACTTTCATTTTGATGCTATCTGAAGAACTTCCTTTATTATTTTTGGGGCTCCAAAAATCACTGCAGATGGTGACTGCAGCCATGAAATTAAAAGATGCTTACTCCTTGGAAGGAAAGTTATGATCAACCTAGACAGCATATTCAAAAGCAGAGACATTACTTTGCCAACTAAGGTCCATCTAGTCAAGGCTATGATTTTTCCAGTAGTCATGTATGGATGTGAGAGTTGGACTGTGAAGAAAGCTGAGCTCCGAAGAATTGATGCTTTTGAACTGTGGTGTTGGAGAAGACTCTTGAGAGTCCCTTGGACTGCAAGGAGATCCAACCAGTCCATTCTGAAGGAGATCGGCCCTGGGATTTCTTTGGAGGGAATGATGCTGAAGCTGAAACTCCAGTACTTTGGCCACCTCATGCGAAGAGTTGACTCATTGGAAAAGATTTTGATGCTGGGAGGGATTAGGGGCAGGAGGAGAAGGGGATGACCGAGGATGAGATGGCTGGATGGCATCACTGACTCGATGGACATGAGTCTGAGTGAACTCTGGGAGATGGTGATGGACAGGGAGGCCTGGCATGCTGCGATTCATGGGGTCGCAAAGAGTCGGACACGACTGAGCAACTGAACTGAACTGAACTGAACTGATTATAGTATTTCTTGTAGCACAGGTCTGGTTGACTTTTGTTTGCCAAAAACATCTTTGTTTCACTTTTATTTTAAAAAAATATTTTTTCAGACAGAGAATTCTAGCTTGACTTTTTCTTTAGCACTCTTTAGAAGATGTAGTTCCACTGTTTTCTGTCTTCCATTGTTTCTGATGTCAAGTTAGCCATCAGTTGTGTCTTTGTTCTCTATGCTGTCATTTCTGTCTGAATACTTTGGAGATTTTCTTCATCCTTTTGTTCTCAACAATTTTATTATTATGCCCAGGTGTGATTTTCCTTGTATTTATCCTTCTTAGGGCTTGCCTAGCATCTTTGTTCTATAAGTTAATGTTTTTCACCAAATTTGAGAGAAGTTCAGCTTTGGCTTCTTAAAGGTTTTATGCCCCATTCTCTCTCTCTTGTCCTCAGGATTCTAACTGCATAGATGTTACTTGATATTGGCAATGAGGCTGCTGAAACTTTGATAATTTTCTTCCAATATTTTCTCTGTTCTTAAACTATATAATTTCAAATGATCTATATGCAAGTTCACTAACCCTTTCTTCTGTATTTTCTAATCTTTTAGCAAGCCCACCCAGAGAGTCTTTCATTTCAGTTATATTGGCCATGCTGCATGGCTTGTAGGAACTTAGTTCCCTGACCAAGGATCAAATCCATGCCCCTTGCGTTGGAAACGTGGAGTCCTAACCACTGGACCATCAGGGAATCCCCATCATTTCAGTTATTATTCTGTTTTTCTTTAATAATTTCATTTGGTACTTTTACATATATACTGTTTCCATGTTACTGCCAATATTCCCCTTTGTATTCACTCAAGATGGACATTTTCTCTTAATTATTTGAATATATTTGCAATTGCTTCTTTAAAATCCTTGTCAGCTAATTCTATTATCTGGGTCATCTCAGGGTTTCTAGTTATTGTTCATTCTTGGCCATGGGCCACATTTTTCTGTTTCTTTGCATTCCTAGTAATTTTTAAATTGTAAATTGTATATTGGAAAGTGCGGATGATATGCTGTAGAGATAGAAGAGTGTTAGTTTGGGATCTAGTAGGCAGTTGGATGAATATCTGGTCTTGTGGCAGCTGCAGTTTAGAATTTGTTAGGGTGCCTCTAACAATTTATATTACACATGTTGGTTACACATTAGACTTAAGGCAAATCCTTAGTCCTGGGACACAGACTTTACTCCTGGGCATAAGTCTTTTAGTTTTCACTGGAAAGCATGAGCTGTTTATCAGGCCCCTCTAAACTTGTGAGATTCAAATTTTAATCTCTGTCCCTCATGTGACAGACAGCAGCTGAAAGTTCTGTTCAACATTTTCAGACTTCCAGCTGTTGTTTTTTTACCAGGCTCCTTGGAGTCTCCCTTATATATGTACAGTTCAGAAATTAGGCAAAGATTTTAAAGAAAGTTTATTTGCATATTTGGTGTGTTGCCCATAGCTTCTTCCTTATGAGATTTCTACCTTTTGACTCCTTTTTCCAACATCTCAAGCCAATATGACCATGTATTTATTTTGAGTTTAAAGACATCTCATACTGTATGGATTCTTAAGTAACCACAGATCTCACCAGTGTCATTCACTTCTTTCAGGGATTGAATAACTTCCTCTAGCTCTTTGATCTCTCTTCTGGGTGTGTGTGTATTTGTGTGTATTTCTTTATTGATTGATATTTGTTGTCCAGATTTATCATTGGTATTTGACATAAGCTATTCCACCGTTCCTGTAATCCTAACTTCATCTCACTAACTTTTTCTGGGTTTTTGCCATGGTTTGGTGGGCAGAACAAATCATCAAGTTGTGTAAATCCAAGAGCATGAAAGGCCAAATCAAAATAGTCTAACTATAGACTTATTTATTTATGACTTCAGATTCAGAGTTCTGGTTGTTCAGGCTCCAAGCTCAATATCTCAGTACCTTTGGCTACCAACAGACAGACGTATATCAACAAATTCTATGCTCCTTTTCTTCCTGACAATGACTCTTGATTTACTTTACATTATTAAGAAATTTTCACCTCAGCATACTCAGGGTTAGAGAAACATGGCATTTGGCGTTTATTTTCACTGAGTCCTTCTAGCCAGGATTTCTTAGAATTGTTCTGTGACTATCCCAAGTCTTGACTAAGGAATAAATGGCAGAGACAAGGTACTACTTGTTGTCCCCAAATGAGTGTTGATCCTAGAGCCAAAAGAAATGCAATCCCATGCCTTCTTTGGGGGTATTTTTAGAGTAGCTACAATTACACGATATTTATCTTGAGAGATGGCCAATATTTTTTAAAAATAGCTAATAAACTGTATTTGCAAAAAAAATTATTTTTCCTTAAAAAAAATACTTTGCTCACTTCACTGCATTTGTACTATGAGTACAAGTACTATTTGTACTTGAGTAGGGGAGAAAAAATTTCTCTGATCCCTCCCTGTCAGCCATGATAACTGAACAAGCCCTACATTCTTATCCACTAATTTTTGTACACTGATCTCATTGCTTCTCCTTAAATACTATAAAGTCTTCATTCTTTAGTCTTTATGCTACATTATCCAGATAGCTTTTGAAGACCCTGAAGAGGATTTTATCTACCCCACCCCACCCCCCACCTAGAATGTAATGGGCTTCCCTGTTGACTCAGTGGTAAAGAACCTGCTTGCCAATGTAGCAGACTCAGGTTCAATCCCTGGGTTGGGAAGATCCCCTGGAGCAGGAAATGGCAACCCACTCCAGTATTCTTGCCTGGGAAATTCCATGGACAGAGGAGACTTGCAGGCTACAGTCCATGGAGTCACAAAACAGTTGGACATGACTAAGCAACTAAACAACTATAGCAACTAGAATTCCAGTAAAGGATCACTGACTGGTTACTAAAGCAGTACCAGTTAAGAGGAGCCCACGGAGTGAGACAGACCCAGCTTTGAATCCAAAATCTGCCACTTCTTTGTAATCTTTGGATTTTATACACCTTTCTCTAAGTTGTAGAAAAATAGGGATAAAAACAGTCCTGATCTCATTTACTTGTTTCGAGGATCAGATGTAGTAATATACATTAAAATTTCTACCACATTGTTATTATTACTATCCTTGTTGTTATTTTCTCCCATAGTAAATGCCCAATTAACAATTGTCCAAATAAGCACTTGTTGAACTGAATAAGCATTATTTTGGTAAAAGATAAAACACACAAATTACAAAAAACGGTATGAAATAAACAGTAATTGTAAGTTATGGTAAGTACTATGGAAAAACAAAGACAGAGAATTAAATAGGAATTCTATTTTAGATAGAATCATCAGGGAAGGCCTCTTGAAGGAGATGACACATAAGCTGAATCTTAAGAGATGAGAAGGAGTCAGCTACACAAAAAAAAAATGAAGAAAACAACATTCCAGGCAGAGGGAATGATACATACAAAGTTCTTGAGGCAGACATTCATGTGAATCCTCTACAAACTGAAAGACCTCACCAGTGCTGTGACAGAAGGAGTACAGGCAGGGTGGGATCAGAAGAGAGCCGTGACCAGACGTTAAGGGCCTTAAAGGCCGGAGTAGAGAGTCTGAGAGTCTGGCTTGTGGTCTACACACAAAGGGAAGGAACTTGAGGGAATTTAAGCAAAGGAATGACAAGATCCTCAAACCCACTCAATCCAAGGCTCACAAAGACAAACCGAAGGAGATAAGAATTTCTGGAAGTATTTGGAACTTCTTGTTTACAGAAACTAAGAATTTAAATGGAGAATAAAATATTTTTCATTATGATTAAAGTTATTGATTGCCAACAACCAAAAATTCTTTTAGGATACTTAATAAAATTATATTCACTTTTCTTTGTTTCATAACTGTCATGAATCCTAAGGGATTCTGTGACCCACTTAAAAACGAAGGACAGACAGAAGGAGTAAACATGCTAAGCAGGCAGGATTAGAGTAACTCAGAAAGATGGCCGTAGCTGACAGCTATGAGGGCCCAGAATGGGAATGCATGTCTGAGCTGTGAGGATCACATTAGATGAGAGGTGATTTGAAAGATGCTATGTGACAGATCTCTTACAGAAACGAAGGGCAGGATTCCAGTATAAAATCGGTGAGACACTGTGAGATGCTGGACATTCCAGCACAAATTCCGTAAGAGGACTTAAAGAAAATTTAAATTTATGTATCAGATAACTATCTTTACCAGTCAAGCTACCCTCGAGTAACAGGTCTCTGCCATTGTAAGCTTATTCCCCAGAACATTGATCCTTTCTCAAAACTGCTCTCTCTCTCTCTTTATATATGTGTGTGTGTGTGTGTGTGTGTGTGTGTGTGTACGCACGCGCGCACACACGCGCACATGCATGTGTTTTACTTGCTTCGTATTAGTGACTCTCTTGGTACTAAATAAGACTACTGCCATTAATATAATGAAGTGTTTCTATTTTCTTATGATATATTGCATAATTAAAACTATTTACTCTCTTAAGGAAATTTATTCCCCCCGAAAGAGCTTAGCGTGGCATGCTTAGATTCCCATAACCTATACACTAATGAAAGGTTAGTTTAAAAGTGTACACAACAGCTAAGCTTTCCAAAATGTTACCCTGTTTTTGTTTTCGTTTTTGGAAACAATAAAATTATATTACTATGAGAGCCTATGTATCATAATAATAACTTTGGAGTTAATTTAAACTATTTTTCTTGGAGGATGAAGGATAGTTTATTAAATATCAGTTATAACTTCATGACCACTACTAATCTTTCATTTCACAGCATTTGGAAATAAGTAAGAGCAAAAAAGGTGAATACCTACTGTTGCCAGGTAACTGCATCCACTGTGCTTCCTGCCACCTTCATGAATCTGTAAGAAACGGAAGAAACAAAGATGTTGCAACTTAAAGTAAGCCATATCCCCAGGGATGAAATAAGCTGAGACATAGATCAGGCCAATTCCTGGGCAACTGTGCTTTCTGAGAGGGCCCACCTCCATGGTCTATCCATAGCCTTTGAAGGTCAAAAGGTACAGAAGGTGAAAGCAATCACAATTCTAGCTCTCCATACATCCTTTACCACCTGGAAATCAGTACTCCAAGATAGCATTATATCTATGTCTGTTTTCCCAATCTCATGCCTGATGGCTCCCACATTGCTTTCCCTGTGATCACCACCTATCTTTTCCATCTCCTATTTTCTGAGGACTTTGAGATCTACTAAGAAACAAACAATAACATTTTCCAAGGAAGACAGCATAACATATGCCTTTGAAAACCCTCTCTTCCTATAGAGAAAATGGGAAAACGCAGTTTACTTATGTAAGTATAAGTCGCTCAGTTGTGTCCGACTTTTTGTGACCGCACGGACTGTAGCCCACCAGGCTCCTCCATCCATGGGATTCTCCTGGCAAGTATACTGGAGTGGGTTGCCATTCCCTTCTCCAGGGGATCTTCCCAATCCAGGAATTGAACCTGGGTCTCCTGCACTGAATGCAGATTCTTTACCATCTGAGCCACCAGGAAGCTCATGTAAGTATGGTGGTGGTTTAGTCATTCAGTCGTGTCCGACTCTTTGTGACCCCATGGACTGTAGCCTGCCAGGCTCCTCTGTCCGTGGGATTTTCCAGGTAAGAGTACTGGAGTGGGTTGCCATTGTTAAATATGCAGTAGTGATGGACTGCCACACCTGTCTGAGTGTAGAAACTTGAGCACAACATAGAGAAACTTAACCATTTCTGGAGCAGTTAAATAGAGAACTGAGTTTCCCAATCAGCATGCTCAGCTGCTTTCCTGACAGGCACTCAGCAAAGTCTTGCTAGCAACTCGCCACCCTCCTGTGCCCTTTGAGGTTCCATCAGAAACACTGGGCCAGAAGAAAGCACCCAAGGCCTCACAGATTCCGTGTTGTCATTGTTGTTGTTTAGTCCTTCAGTCGTGTTTGACTCTTTTGCAATCCTGTGGACTTAGCTAGCCAGGCTCCTCTGTACATGGAATTTTCCAGGCAAGAATATGTTTCCTACTCCAGGGCATCTTCCTGATCCAGGGATCGAATCCATGTCTCTTGAGTCTCCTGCATTGGCAGGTAGATTCTTAACCACTTGCCACCTGGGAAGCCCAACTGGCTAGAGAAGTAGTATTTCTAGACATCCTAAACAGCTCTTTTTTATGGACTCATGCCACCCCTTCTGGGAGTACTTCTTTTGGAAGCAGGACACAGGTAGCCTCTGCTTTTGGAGCCCATGGATTTCTCTTTCTCTTCTCCTCTCCTTTCTCTAGCCCAGAAAAATCGCTTGAATCTGGGAGAGTAGCTCCACTCTCCTCACTATTTCAAGCTCTATGCCCAGAATTCTTTCTTTAAAATTCAAAAGCCAGAAAGGCTTGTACATTCTCTTCTCCATCTTTTCATGTCCCACCCCGGAGCCAATAAGTACACAATCAGCTCTCTGCTTGAATAGAGAGGAGGAAAATGGAAAAGTCCAGGGAGAGGGGAAAACAGATTAGGATCCAAAATACTATCCCTGTCACATATGCACTCTAAGCTGCAGAGACCAAGTAGGAAAACCCAAAAACTAAGAAGGGCAAATGAAACTGAGTACCCCCTTCCCAGGATATTTCAGAAATTAGAAAGCCTAGACAAACTTAGACACAAGTGTCATTAAGTTTGGGGTTGGCAAAAATGTTTGTTTGGGTTTTTCTATAAGGTGTTATAGAAAAGCTAAATAAACCCTTTGGCCAACCCTGCGTGTCTGTGTGTTTACATGGGCTTTACTCTTACAAAATTATTTCTAAAATCTCTGAAAAGTAAAATCATCTCTATTTACATACAAAAATGACCATAATGAAAATTACACTGACATTTATAGTGCTTTCTCATTAAAATTTTTTTCAGTTTTCTATGTGTATAATTTCACATAACTCTCAAAACAGCCCTGGTAGGCAGATATTTCTAATAATATAGTGGAGGTGGCTAAGTCACATAGAGGTTATGTGACTTGTTCAAATTCATACCATAATGCAGACTAAATTCAGGTTTTCTGATTCCAAATGCTATGTTCTTTTCAAGCTGTTTTCACTAAGGCCAAGAAGTACATAACAACTCTAAAATGCAAAAAAAAAAAAAAAGTTGAATTTTTGCCTTGAGAAAGCACTACCCTATATTTTTTTAAAAAGTAAAAAGGCTTCAGCACCTCATTTGCTTGTTGACTTCCTCTCACAGACTTGAGCATTTCAGTGTTATCTGTAAGGCAAGGAATGTACTGGAGCAAAAGTGTCGAAAGGTGACTGAGTCAGAGCCTCTGCTATGCAACAACCACAGTAAAGCTGAAAAGACAGACAATGAGACAAATAAGCTAGAAGTGTCTTTGTGCTGCGCTACTGATGTGAACTAACTCCTGGGGCAGAGCAGTCACGGGAGTAGCTAGCTCTCCCTTCAATGGTGTTAAAAGAGGGATAAGCACCCAGTAAAGCTTCATATCTCACAAGACGTTGAATCTCATATTGAAAGAAGGGTAGGATTTTGCCCTAAAAAGCAGGTCAGGCATAGGAACAGCTTGAGTAAAGCCAGATAGAGTCAAGGTAAGTATTTTCTCAGGAGTCCAGGATATGTGGATGTCAGGGGACAGGTAGGAAGTTACCTGACAGACTGGTCAGATAACTGGTCCATGATGCTGACACATCTGGCCTTTATTCATTCCTTAACATCCTGGTACGTTTTATTTATCTCTGTATGATTAGCACCCAACACAGTATTGTAAAATACAGCTAGCTCCTCCTGCCTGTTGGATTTATCCT
The DNA here is from genome assembly GCF_032405125.1 of Capricornis sumatraensis. Classification (NCBI taxonomy): domain Eukaryota; kingdom Metazoa; phylum Chordata; class Mammalia; order Artiodactyla; family Bovidae; genus Capricornis; species Capricornis sumatraensis. The sequence continues at coordinate 20,258,718 of NC_091091.1, forward strand.
GTGCTTAAGCAAGTGAGGGGGTGTCAGGCTCAAACATGAGTGTTAAGAAGATCACTTCGGCTACAGTAAAGGTGAAAAGTAGTGGTGTGGATAAATTGGTGGGAGACGACTGCAGAGTTATGGGAGGCTTTGAAATGTGGGAATGAATAAAGACACAATTGAAAAAACACTGCTGGTGCATCCAAGAGGGTTTGACAAGGGTGAGTTTAAGTGAAGAAAGGGTGTAAGACAGAGTGTGAGAGAAACTCCTGAAGTTTTAATTGCAGTAATGCCATTGCCTAAGACGGGCAATACTGGGATAGACTTTAATGCTGGCGTTGCTGAATGTATTCCAGTTCTTCTGAAAATGCCACAGAGAACTTGAAGCAAATGGTCACTGATGATAACAGTTATGCATTCACAAGAAAATTAGGGGTAAAATGCCCTTTCTGGCTAAAAGGTTCTGGACAGGCAATTAAGAACACATCAAATTTGGTGTCTTAGAAACTGGAAACTTGTCTTTTATGATACTATGATCTGGAGTTCCTCATATGCTTTGGATCGTTTTTTCTGCTAAAGGTTGATAATTAAGTCTTTAAATAACCTTCCATTATCAAAAGTTATATTACAAAAAGAACGGGAAAACTAGCATTAGCATCAGGAGCATTTAAAGTAATGCAAAAGTTTTCTCCCCACACTCCTACCTTATCCTCAAAGAAAATCTATAATTAAATGCAAAATACACTGGATCCATATATGTAGTGTTATATAGTTTACAGAGAAATATTTTTAAATTGAGTATAGGAAAAGACCTACCATGACCTGGACTGGGAAAATCAATTTATTCTTCCTAACCTAATTTACGGGTTTGATGAAATGCTAATTAAAAAAAAAACCCACCAGATATTTTCGAAACTTTGCAAAATCATTCTAACATTAATCTGAAAGAAGCCAAGAATGTTCTGAAGAAAAATTGGAATACCAAAGGGATATTTATTTGATCTACCACATATTAAAATACACCATAAAACCTGCAATTATTAAAACATTCCTAGGAGTTAGTCAGGAGATCTTAGGAATTAGTAAAGAGATCAGGAATTAGTAAGGATATCTATGGAACAGAAGGGGATTTTTATAAAAATTTATATATAAGAGTCTATTACATGGAAAAGAATTTAGTATGTCAAAAATTGAAGCATATTTTTAATGGTGTCATGTGATTTGTGACTATTTGGAAAAAAAAGTAAAGTTAGATCCTTAGCTAAGGTCTTATTTTGTAAAATAAATCCAAATATTAAAATATAGTTTTGTTTCAATATAATATTTTTAAAAAATGACAATCACAATTTAACATGTTTAGACCAATATGATTATTTTAACTTTGGTAGCACATTTAAGCAGTAGGAAAGTTGAGGGAAAAACATTATTAAATATTTGTTCACATGAAAATTTTTGTAAACTACATTCTTCCTTTTTCTTTCTTAGTAAATTAATGAGAACAACTTCAAAAACATGGGAGCATTTCTACACTTATTCTGAGGAAGAAGAATCTAATTCAGAAATAATGTCAAACAAAATATGCATTTCCAAATACTACTACCAGGATGACTGTTTTCTTGGGGATGGTTTCGGTCACCACCTCCTGTACAATGTTAGAAACATCTGTCCATAGTTGTTCAGGCACTCTGTCTAGAGATCTAATCCCTTGAATCTATTCGTCACATGACAGATTTTATTTTCTTGGGCTCCAAAATTGCTGCAGATGGTTACTGAAGCCATAAAATTAGAAGACACTTGCTCCTTGGAAGAAAAGCTATAACAAACCTAGACAGCATATTAAAAAGCAGAGACATCACTTTGCTGACAAGGATCCCTATAGTCAAAGCTGTGGTTTTCCAGTAGTCATATATATGAGAGTTGGACTATAAAGAAGGCTGAGCACCAAAGAATTGATGCTTTCGAATTGTGATGCTGGAGCAGACTCTTGAGAGTCCCTTCTATAGCAAGGAGATCAAACCAGTCAATCCTCAAGGAAATCAAGCATAATATTCATTTGAAGGACTGATTTAAAGCTGAAGATCCAATACTTTGGCCACCTGATGCGAAGCACTGACTTATTGGAAAAGACCTTGATGTTAGGAAAGAATGAAGGCAGGAGAAGAAGGGGGTGACAGAGGATGAGACAGTTGGATGGCATCACCGACTCAATGGACATGAATTTGAGCAAACTCCAGGAGATAGTGAAGGAGAGGGAAGCCTGATGTGTTGCAGTCCATGGGTCACAGAGTCGGACATGACTTAGAGACCGAACAACAACAACCAGGATCACTAAACACACTTTTGTTTTGTGAGAAGTATAGAAAATTCACCTAAAATGGAACAAATTTTCTGCTTTCAGAACCCTTTGAATGATTTCTTAAAAATCTAGAAAAACAAAAACCAAGCACAGAAATAACACTTAAAAGGGAACTGATTATAGACAAAACTCCACAGAATAGAAGAATTGTTGACTTCTTCTTAGCCCCATGTTCCCCCTCTGAAAATTAGGATTTTTTTTTATCTACTGTGTATCTGTATCATTTCCATACTCTGTTTTTATATCTATACTGGCAATGAGCAAGACGACAAGTCCAAAAAGATTATAAATTTCTGTGTTTAAATCTAACATTGATGGATTCCTCTGCTCCCTAGTTTTGCCTGTTTCTCAGAAACTGGCCCAAACCACATAAATGAATAACTTCAACACAGCTGCAGAATGCTCAGCAATAGTAATATTAGAGGTGGAATAACACGCACAGAGACTAGTGCTGTCAGGAGTGAAATACCACTGGGAAAGTGAAATTCCATTTAGGGTCCGGTATTATCCAAGGATTTTCAACCATCCACTTCCATTCTAATCCCTAGATTTAGGTCTATGAATGAACAAGTAAAAGATGACCTAGGATGTAAATAATGACAAAAAGGGAAGATCTTGGGTTTTCCAAGGTTGGATGTCTCCATACCTGAATTATGAAAGCAGGAATCCTGGATGATTATTTCAGAGAACAGAAGAGGTCTGCCCTCATGCTGACATCCAGTCATGCAAAAAGGGACAAGAGAAGCAAGAGGCAGGGACCTCTACCTAAGGAAATTGGCTAATGCCAGGTAGACCTTTCAGGCAGGTTGAAGGGATCTTTCCCACTGGAGCAAATATGCTGCTATGGAAAAGAACAAAATATCCCCTTACATTGTGAGAGTTCCTTTCCTCCCCCAAGGGACCCCAAATCTGGGAGAGTTTCTTTCCTTTGTTATCCACCTGCACATATGACGTATCTAAAATATTGTTGAGCCTTCTCTCCCAGGGCATATCACAGCTCCCTCTTATAATAAGGCACATCTTTATTCATGGTCTTTGGGGTTTGAATTCTACTTTTGGACCACAGAGTGTAACCCTAAAAACTAGTTTCTGAATTTTGCTCCCAGGAAAGAGGATAAATCCTTCATGAGGAAGTGGATGTCTAAATGACTATAAACATCAATAAGAGTGTAGGAGCCTGATCCTTCTTTTCCTTGCTCACAAACAGAATCTTTGGTTATGTAACTAACATGAATAAGATGTGAGAGCCATTCTACACAAAAGCTAGGAAAAGCTTGTGAGGAAATTATTCATTTTGAGTTATAGCAAACCATGCATCTTCCATTTAGTCCAAAGCTATTTACATTTCCATGGCTAATTATATATTAAGCTGCTGCTGCTAAGTCACTTTAGTCGTGTCTGACTCCGTGCGACCCCATAGACAGTAGCCCACCAGGCTCCCCCGTCCCTGGGATTCTTCAGGCAAGAACACTGGAGTGGGTTGCCATTTCCCTCCAATGAATGAAAGTGAAAAGTGAAAGTTAAGTCGCTCAGTCGTGTCCAACTCTTAGCGACCTCATGGACTGCAGCCTACCAGACTCCTCCATCCATGGGATTTTCCAGGCAAGAGTACTGTACTAGGTTAATTATATATTATGCTCTATAACAAATAAAATGCTGATTTATTTCTCCCCTGGATCTCCTGTTCAAAACGCCAACATTTAGGTCCTATCCCCACACATTCTGGTTTGGTAGGTCTGGGCTGGAGACTAAGAATCATGTTGCATTTTTAAACAAAGATACTCATAGCAGCTCTGTTCATAATACACAACAATAGGACTAAATGTCCTTCAGTGAGTGAACGGTTAAACAAAGTGTAGTCCACCCATATCATGGAATACTAACCAGCAATGAAAAGGAACCAATTATTGACACGCACAACAAACTGGTTGAATATACAGGGAATTATGCTGAGTGGCAATCCAGTCCTAAAAGGTTGTATTTATATTATTCTATTTATATAACATTTTTGAAATTACAAAATTATAGAAATAGAGAACAAATAAGTGTTGGCAGAAGTTTTAAGAAACAGCAAGAATGAGCAGGGTAAAAGAGCTACATGAAAAAAGAAAGAGCTACATGAGATACTCCTGTGGTGATGGAAATTGTCTGTTTCCTTACTATATCAATGCCAGTGTCCTAGTGGTGATACTATCCCATAGTTTCACAAGAGGTCACTATTGGGAGAAACTGGGTAAAGGGGACTCGGGATTTCTCTGGACTAAATATCATGCTGCATTTTAAAGGAGCTTTCCAGGTACTTCCAACACCATAGTGTGACTATGGGCCACACCTTTTACAAAATGACCTATTAGGATAGGCCATTCAGAGAGAAAAAAATAAGGTTCTAAGGGAAAGTAGAATGGGAAAGTGAGGAAAGAAATGCAAAAAAGAAAGTGAAGAAGAATATTTCCCAAGAACATATGTGTTAAATTTTAATCTATGACCCAGAACTCCAGTCTCCTTCTACAATATTCTTTCTATTCCTTATCTGACTTTTCTGACAACAGAAGATGAGAAAAACATCCTTCATCATAACAGAAATAACTGCTAACCTTCAGCTTGGGTCAGGAATTAGGCTGTTTCTCTAATCAAGAAAGAAGTTTTGTCCAGGAAAAGAAAAAGAAAAAGAAAAAGAAAAGAAAGCAAGTTTAGAAGTATGTATTAGCATAATATTAGCATAATTAGCATATGTCATTAGCATAATTCTCAGCTAGGGAGCAGACCTTTGCAGTAGCCAGTGCTTCCTTGTTAATTAGCACTGAACAGCTGCTGGGAGGCCTTGCCTCTCTCTAGAGGCAGAGATGGAAATTCTCTTCTTATGAACTAAGAGGAATAAATTGTTTTCTCCTCTTGTATTTTAAGTCATATAACTCTTTCATAGTTGAAATAAAACAGAATGGTTATTAGGAATAACTGTTAATAATAATTTCTCTGTGCACCAAACCGTCCTCAGCTGTGCAACTTCCCACTCCGAACAAGAATTCAGTATAAGTAGGTTTGCAGGCAGGAGCTGTGATCACCCTCATTAAAATGACATGTTATTGCAGCTAATCTTTCTAGTTCTCATCTTAATTCAGTTCTTTGAACTGCTTAGAGGGCTACATTGAATCATATGCAAGAAGTCAGTTAGGAAAAAACCTTGCCTTTTTATCTTTGAAATACCCTTGTTTTCAACAATTGTAGCTGACATTTCTTTAGGTGTCAATTGTGCCAGGAACCACACTAAGCACTTTAAATTCATTATCTCATTTAACTTCACAACATGCCTAAGAAATAGGTAATTTCATTTGCTTCATTTTACCAGTGAGGAGACTGAGGTTTTAAAGAGATTAAAGAATTCCTCAAGGTGACCTTGAGTTGGACCATAAAGAAGGCCAAGCACCAAATAATTGATGCTTTTGAACTGTGATTTAGGAGAAGACGCTTGAGAGTCTCTTGGACTGTAAGGAGATCAAACCAATCAATCCTAAAGAAAATCAATCCTGAATATTAATTGGAAGGGCTATGCTGAAGCTAAAGCTGAAGCTTGACCACATGATGTGAAGAGCTGATTCATTGGAAAGACCCTGGTGCTGGGAAAGACTAAAGGCAGGGGGCAAAGGGGACGACAGAGCACCAGATGGTTGGATGGCATCACTGACTCAATGGACATGAGTTTGAGCAAGCTCCAGAAGATGGTGAAGGACAGGGGAGCCTGGCGTGCTGCAGTCCATGGGATTGCAAAGAGTAGGACACAACCGAGCAACTGAACAACAACAACAAGGTGACCTAACTAGATGTTGATCTGGCTCTCATCTGGTTCTAGAGTGTATGTACTTTGCCACCCTGATATTTCTACCCTCGTCTTCAGTCCTGCTACACTGACTCACTACAGGAAAACAGAAAGCTGCTGTTAATGTTTTTCTGGAGGAAGGGACCCATGAGGTCAGAAATGCCCAGGGCCCACAAAAGTCATGAGAGCTTGTGTATAGGAACATAGTGAACTTTCCATCCTTATCCACCCATACTGCTTTCACTATTGTCTATTTGCCACTTTGAGTACAAGTGGAGCCTATAAATTAGCATTAGGCACTTCATAGAAGTTTTGGTAATTAGATGCAACTAAAGGTAGAAATTCTGGATAGAAAAGGGCAATTTTCCTATTTCTGGTTTGCAGATTATTGAGTTTATAGCATATATCATGTGGTCTACTGCGATGGAAAAGACCATTATTTGCTTCCTAATTCTCTTCTGCTTTTATCATCTTTGCCCAAATTAGAATACTTTCCATAGCTTTCTGGGCCTCCATGGGAGCTAAAGGCCCTGTCTAGCTTTCTGTTCTAACCCAGGTTCAAGTTAGAATATGCTACCAGCAACTCTATAGAATGTTAGGATAACTTCCATTCTTCATTCAACAAATTTGAGCACCCACAAAGTATTATACTAGGCTTTTTGCCAGTACTGAATATACATTAGGAAATACCACAGACAACTTCCTGCTCTCATGAAGTTTATAATCTATATGAAACAAATAATAAATATGCAGTTTTGTGATAAATGCAATAATGCGAACTAACAGTGTGCTGATGGAGAATCACTTAGCAAGGCTAATCAAGAAAGGACTCTGATGGATGAGGTGAAATCAGTAATGCGGCAAGCTGAGAGAATAATTTAGGTACAAAGAGGAGCATATGTTGTGCAACTCCATCTTATCCACCCTGCTGAAAACAAGAGAGAGGGAGAAGCTTAACACATGCCAGGTCAGTGAGGCTTGAGTGTAGTAAGAAAAAGGGAAATATAGAGAAGAAGAGAATGAAGAGCTGAGAAGCAGCCAGATCATTTGTCATAGAGCCTTGTTGGTATGGCAAGGAGATTCAATTTTATTCTAAGAACAATGAATAGTCATTAAAGAGTCTTTAACAAATGACTGACAGCATGGGAATTATGTTTTTAAAAGATTTTCTGGCAATTGTGTGGTGAATAGATTGGAGAGGACAGTGGGTTAGTCACTCAGTCATGTCCGACTCTTTGTGACCCCATGGACTGTGCCTGCCAGGCTCTTCTGTCCATGAAATTCTCCAGGCAAGAATACTGGAGTGGGTTGCCATTCCATTCTCTAGGGGCTTTTCCTGACCCAGGGACTGAACCCAGGAGTCCTGCATTGCAGGCAGATTTTTTTTACCATCTGAGCCACCACAGAATGTTAGAGATGACAGGAAGGGAAGCAAATAGACCAGTCATGGGGCTATTGAAGTGGTCCAAGTTCTGAGTTCTCCAAATCGTAACTCTTCCGTTATTGTTTTCTTTATGGCCATCTCTCACCTAAAGCAGGGCTCACATTCCAAGTCAGCGTTGTCCAAACACATTAGTGGAACACTAGTCTCTCAAGATATTCCCTGAAAACAAGACTATGGTCAAATAAATTTTTAAAATTCTGTGTGCTAAATACCCTTCTTGGAGATTCAGAATGTAAACTAATGTAATAAAGATGCTAGGAAGTGTTTCAGTACATTTGTGTATTTCAGTATTTCTCAAACTTACTTGACTATGGACATTTTACTTCCCCCTCCCACCACATAATGCTATGATTATGGACTGGTATTTTCCAGAGCATATTTAAGGAAATGCTGCCATAAGTCATTCTAACCAAAGGTTAACTCCATGTGCATGGTTTACTGGGCCTCCTCTTCTCCACGTCTGTCTGTCCCTCTGCAGACAGATTTTCATATTAAGCCCTTGGCTTGGTCACTCTTTCTTACCTCACCCTTTCTCGACTCTGAGCCTATCTGCAAGGCAAATTCTCATCTTTTCTGAGAGTCCATGTTCTCTGGGTTGCCACTTCCTCACTCTGATTATTCTGTCAATAAGCTTTCATCTGTTTATTGTCTTAGAGAAATCTGTCAAAAGTCTCTCACCTGCACATGATCCCTCTTTCATGTGTTTGTTATTAAGTATTGTTCTTTATCAGTTTTTAAAAGGAGTTGGAATGGTGGTACCAGAAGAAAGTGGACCTTGTGATCCGATCACTATCTTCCACTTGAAACACACCCAATATAGTTTAAAATCATTTTTTGTTGCTACAGAGATATTATTTCCTGAGTATGAATGTGGTCATTTTGGTGTATCTTTCTTTTGAAAATGTCCCTTTTCTGCATGTGATGGCTCTTGAATGAGAGATGCTAACTGTTCAAAAGGTGGGAATCATCCTCTATTAATTCCTCCTATTCTCTCACCTCCACCTTACTGAGATATCCATCAGTAAAGCATGTCTATCTTAACTTCTCTCCATTTCTTCTGCCATTACCTTAATCTAATTAAACATACCTCATGGTGAAAACCTCCTTACTGAGCTCTTTTGATTTCTTACTTTTGCACATTATTTGGCACACAAAATATAGTAGATTCTGGTACATGCTGCTGCCCTTATAAAAGCTCCATAATAGCTTTCCATTGCTCAGAGGATAAAATATACAACCTCTTTACCATGGTATACATGATTCAGTAATAATATGATCCTTGCTTGTCTATGCAGTCTCATCTCCTACTGCTCTCGTTTTGGTCACTATAATGCCCATCTTTCTGTCGCTCAAATGCCTTAATTTTGTTTCTGACTCAGGACATTGACAAACATGACCAACCACCTCTAACTAAAACTTTCTTCACTTTACACTTTGAACAATTGGTTCCTTCTCATTTTTTCATCCTTGGCTTAAATATATTGTTCCTCAGATAAATTGTCTCTGATTACCTTGTCTAAATAAGTCTTCCAACTCCAGGTATCCATTTAATTCACAGAATTACACACAATTTGGGATAATTGATTTGTTTTCTTATTTACTATGGTTTGGTTTTTTAGGACTTCCCCGGTGGCTTAGACAGTAAAGGATCTACCTGCAATGTAGGAGGCCCGGGTTCTATCCCCGCACTGAACCGGGGTCAGGAAGATTCCCCAGAGAAGGATATGGCTACCCACTCCAGAATTCTTGCCCAGAAAATTTCACAGACAAAGGAGGCTGGAGAGCTACAACCCATAGAGTTGCAAAGACTCCATGACTGTGTGACTGCCACTATTTTTATTGTCTGGCTAAGCTCCAAGAGAGTAAGAGTTACTTTGGTTTTATTCGTCAATATAAACCCAACACTTAAGCCAGGATCAAACACAAAATAGGTGTTCAATAAATGTTTATTGAGAGATAATTTAGTACTAATTTCACTATAACTTAAAAGCCCCCAAAGAAGCCTGAGTGAACCTCTTTTTTTCGAATAACTGCTTTTCTTGACATTGCCACATCACCAAAAATAGATTCGGTCCTCATTCTATACTAGATCCAACAATAAACTCCAAATAAGTTGAAAGAGCCTAACCTTGAAAATTAAAACATTTGTAAAAGGCTAGATAAAATTGAAAGCTTTATCCTAATTGTATAAGGAAAGAAACAGAGAAGACAATCAATAAGAAAATAGACAAGAACAACTATCATAAAAAGTAACTTCTGAAATAATAAAAACATATTTCAAAGTAATAAGTGATACATTAAGATAAAATTGTCATTACATACATGATGCATAAAAGTTTGAAAAAGAAAAGCAGAGAAAAATGATAAAACCCTAAAGAACACTACTTCATGCCTTTAGATAAAAATCAATAACTGGGAAGAGCCACTTCCTGAGTGAGGAAATGAAAATAATAAAACATGCATTTTATTAAGTACTTCCCATATTCCAGGCAACATGGTAGTCCCTGAAGACACAAACATGAAGATTCTATCTCTGCTTTTTCATATCCTAACTGGGGGAAATAGTCCTGTATAGTCCAGTAAATACCCAAGTAGTTTTAAACTTAAAAATTAGTTTGGTTCTAAAAAAACTAAAGCTGTTCTTACATTCTGAAGGCTGCAGAATCAATAAAACATTGACTGAGTTCTGGTCCTAGTCGACAGTCTGTTGGGGGAGGCAGATACGTAAATAAAAATTATCATCAATTTGGTAAGTACTATAGCAGAAAAGTAAAGTACCATATAAGGACAGAAGGGGGTGACAAGAAATCCTGCCCCAAGTTGTGAGAGAAGATCTATTGGAAAGAAGAAAAATGAGGGAAGAGAGTGGTATTCCAAAGAAATGATACAAAATAAAAAGGTGCAAAGGTAAAAAAGTATGGCATCTTCTAAGATGGACATATATTTTTGATGTACTGAGGGCAGGTTGTGCAAGGGTATGTAGCTGCTGACTAGCTGCAAAGAAGGCAGGCACTGGACCCTAAAGGCCAGGGGTGCATGTGAAAGGGTTTGAATTTCAAGCAACAGTGACTTGACCGCATGCAGCATTTTTAAAAATCTAGGTATGGAGAAATCTGTTCAAGAAGAAAAATGATAAGGTTTAAAATGAAAAATGAAAAGATGGGATATGAGTGATACTAACAAGTCAGAAATAACAAAACTTAATAACTAACTAATGATACTTGCTCCTTGGAAGGAAAGCTATGACAAACAAACCTGCACAGTATATTAGAAAAGCAGAGATATCACTTTGCTGACAGAGGTACCTATAGTCAATGCTATGGTTTTTCCAGTAGTCATGTACAGATATGATAGTTAGACCATAAAAAAGGTTGAGAGCTGAAGAATTGATGCTTTCGAATTGTGGTGCTGAAGACTCTTGACAGTCCCTTAGACAGCAAGGATATCAAACCAGTCAATACTATAGGAAATCAACCCTGAATATTCATCAGGACTGTTACTAAAGCTGAAGCTCCAATACTTTGGCCACCTGATGCAAAGAGCAGGCTCATTGGAAAAGACACTGATACTGGGAAAGATTGAAAGCAAAAGGAGAAGGGGGCGGCAGAGAATGAGGTGGTTAGATAGCGTCATCAACTCAATGGACATGAATCTGAGCAAACTCTAGGAGATAATGGAGCACAGAGGGGCCTGGCACGCTGCAGTCCATGGGGTTGCAAAAAGTCAGACATGACTTAGTGACTGGACTCCAACAACAAATGGTGTCATGAACAAAGGAGAGGAATGCATCTAAAATGCCCACCTAGTCTGCGCCTCAGGCAAAATGGTTATTGTGTCATTAGGCAAATGTGGGATAAGGGGAAAGGAGACGACAGTAAGTTTTCGAAAATGTTTGGTTGTTTTCACAGTTTACAGGATTCAAATTTAAACAACCATGACATATAATCTTGCATTAATTAAAATACAGTACATTAATAAAAATAATACTCATTGCTGTGGGGTATTGGGGGAAAAGATACACTAATACATTATGGCCCTGCAACCTGGTGAAACTGTTCTGAAAAGAAATCTGGCAACAAATACAAGAGCCATAAAAATTATCATATACTCTGATCCAGAAACTCAGCTTCTTGGAATACAGCCCAAGGATGTAATTCAAAAGAAATAAAAAAAACTATTTGTATAAAGATGTTTACAACTGTGGTATATATTCCAGACAAAAACTGGAAACAGCCCAAATGCCCTACAGTGAGGGGTGTTTAGGCAGACTCAGTACATCAGTGCACTGGAATATTTTATTGGTATTAAGAATGACAAATATGAGAACTATGTAGAAATAAGGAAAGGGCAATATAAAACAATGAGCAAAGAAATGCAGAATTTAAAATGATGCATATACAATGATCACAGCTATGTAAAATTTTATCTGTATAACCAGGAGGACTGGAAAAACTACAGAGCTGGTAATTTAGAGTGCTGACATTTTTGTTATTGTTAGTTGAGTCACTGGGAATATTTATGCATTTAAAGTTGTATTGCACTGTGTATTTAGTACATATACATTAAGAAAGGTAAATCTCCATTTTTTTAGGAACATAAGAAAAAAAGTATTCATCAGTATCTTTCCTTCTTGCCTTATGTAATTTTTTATGGCCTCTTGAGTCCTATTAGTCTTTAGATGTATGGGAAACTAGGCCTTACCATTTGTCACCATACCACCTGGTCAGATGCTCATTTCTTTCAACTGTCTCTTACAATTGTGTCCAAGTTCTTATTCACAACAAGCTAACATCTATATGCTCACAGTTACACCATGTACACAAACTAGGATGCCTTAACTATACATTATATACTGTGTAGAAGTGTCTCCTCGGTATGATTTTTTAATCTTTGACGTAGAGAAATATTTGTTTCTTACCTTCTGTTACCCTGGTGTAACTATCTCCCTTAAATATAAAGTCCAGTTCCTCTGGATTCTATTTCTTCTAGCCTTAAAAGACTTCTGATTTGGTTATATCCTTCATCTCTTATACCATCTAGCTCCTCTCTCCTATATAAGTCTCAACATACAAACCTGTTCTGCTATCTCCCACATTAAATTAAATGGAGAAATGCCATTATTTTCCTTGACCCCAAGTCTCCCTTCATTTTTCTACTCTCTTTCACAGTTCACATTTTCCTAAGAGCTGTCCTCATTATTGTTTCCAATATCTCACCCCTCATTCACTCTACAAACTATTGTGATCTGACTTCAGTTCCACCTCCACTGAATTATATTTTTCAAGGTCACCAACAACCTGCATGCTCCCAGGATCAATGGCACTTTTCTGTCTTGCTATTACTTGTTTTCTTGGTCTTCTAGCAGCATCCTCTCTGCTTCCTTGGTTCCTACACCTCTTCCTCTCCGTTTCCTCTTACATATGAGGCCATCCCTCTTTTCTCACATCTCTGAATATGATAGTTCCTTTGAGCTCTCTCCTAAGCCTTTGGCTCTTTTCTTTCTATCTTCTAACTAATCTCCTCTTTTCCCATTGTTGTTTTTCAGTCGCTAAGTCATGTATGACTCTGCGGTCTGGTATTCCCATCTTTTTAAAATTCTCCACAGTTTGTTGCAATCCACACAGTCAAAGCCTTTAGAGTAGTCAATGAAGCAGAATTAGACGTTTCTTGAAATTCCCTTATCTCTGGTTCATCTGCCTTTTCTAAAACCAGCTTGTACATCTGGGAGTGCTCGGGTAAGTACTGCTGAAGACTAACTTGAAGGATTTTGAGTATTACCTTACTAGCATGTAAAAAGAGTGCAACTGTAAGGTAGGTTGAACATTCTCTGGCATTGCCTTTCTTAGGGATTGGAATGAAAACTGACCTTTCCAGTCCTGTGGCCACTGCTGAGTTTTCCAAATTTGCAGACATATTGAGTGCAGCATGTTAATACCACCATCTTTTAGGATTTTAAATAGTTCAGCTGGAATTCTATCACCTGCACTAGCTTTGTTTGAAGTAACGCTTCTTAAGGCCCACCTGACTTCACACTCTAGGATGCTGGCTCTAGGTGAGTGACCACACCATCATGGTTATCTGGGTCATTAAGATTTTTTTGTATGGTGCATCTGTGTATTCTTGCCACCTCTTCTTAATCTCTTCTGCTTCTGTTAGGTCTTTGCCATTTCTGTCCTTTATAAAGCCCGTCCTTGCATGAAATGTTCCCTTGGTATCTTCAATTTTTTGGAAAAGGTCTCTAGCTTTTCCCATTCTATTGTTTTCCTCTATTTCTTTGAATTGTTCACGTAAGAAGGCCTTCTTATCTCTCCTTGCTATTCTCTGGAAATCTGCATTCAGTTGGGAATATCCTTCCCTTTCTCCCTGCCTTTCACTTCTCTTCTTGCCTCAGCACTTTGTAAAGCCTCCTCAGACAAACACTTTGCCTTTGTGCTTTTCTTTTTCTTTGAGATGGTTTTGGTCACTGCCTCCTGTTCAATGTTAAGAACCTCTTTCCATAATTCTTCAGGCACTCTGTCTACCAGATCTAATTCCTTGAATCTATTATCACCTCTACCATATAATCATAAGTGATCTGATTTTGGTCATACCTGAATGGTCTAGTGGTCTTCCCTACTTTCTTAAATTTAAGTCTGAATTCTGCAAAAAAGAGCTCATGATCTGAACCATAGTCAGCTCCAGGTCTTGTTTTTGCTGACTGTATAGAGCTTCTCCAATTTCAGCTGCAAAGAATATAATCAATCTTATTTCGGTATTGACCATTTCCATGATGCCCATGTATAGAGTCATCTCTTGTGTTGTTGGAAGAGAGTGTTTGCTATGACCAGTGTGTTCTCTTGACAAAACTCTACTAGTCTTTGCATTGCTTTATTTTGAGCTCCAAGGCCAAACTTGCCTGTTTCTCCAGGTATCTCTTGACCTCCTACTTTTGCATTCCAATCCCCTATGATGAAAAGGACATCTTTTTTTTTTTTTTTTTTTGGTGTTCTAGATGGTCTCATAGGTCTTCACAGAACTTAGGGTCAACTTCAACTTTTTTGGCATTAGTGGTTGGGGCATAGACTTGGATTATTGTGATGTTAAATGGTTTGCCTTTGAAATGAACTGAGATCATTCTGTCATTTTAGAGACTGCACCCAAGTACTGCAGACTTTTTTGTTGATTATGAGGGCTACTTCATTTCATCTAAGGAATTCTTGCACAGTAGTAGATACAGTGGTCATCTGAGTGAAATTTGCCCATTTCCGTCCATCTTGGTTCACTGATTTCTAAGATGTTGGTGTTTACTCTTCCATCTCCTGCTTGACCACATCCAATTTAACTTGGTTCATGGACCTAACATTCCAGGTTTTAAAGCAATATTGTTCTTGACAGCATCAGACTTTACTTTCACTGCCAGATACATCCACAACTGAGTGTCATTTCTGCTTTGACACAGCCACTTAATTCTTTCTGAAGCTACTTGTAATTGCCTTCCACTTTTCACTGGTAGCACATTGGACATCTTCTGATCTGGGGGACTCATCTTCCAATTTCATATCTTTTTGCCTTTTTATACTGTTCATGGTGTTCCTGTAGCAAGAATACTGGAGTGGTTTGCGATTCCCTTCCACAGTGGACCATATTTTGACAGAATTCTTCATTATGACCCATCTGTCTTGGGTGGCCCTTCAGGGCATAGCTCATAGCTTCACTGAGTTACACAAGAGTCCCTTCATCACAACAAGGCTGTGAACCATGAAGGAGCACATCACTATACACTTATCCAACATATCAAGTCCTGTGGCTTCCACTGCCAATGATACATTCCATTTCCACACCCCATTTCAGGTTCCTATCATTATGTGTACCACTACAACAGCTTTTCTCACTGATTTCCCTGCCTCCTGTCCAATCTATTTGTCATAGAGGAGACATAGAATACTTTCTGTATAATAAATCAAATTTTTTCACTCCCCAGGTTAGAAATATTCAGTGTCTTTCCCACTGTGCTTAGAAGAAATTCTAGGCCCTTCATTATGCCTATAAGTCTCTATATAACTCTTTTTTATTTAGTTTTTTAAAATTAATTTATTTTTTATTGAAGGATAATTGCTTTACAGAATTTTGCTGTTTTCTGTCAAACCTCAACATGAATCAGCCATAGATATACATAATTATTTCTCTAAATATACCTTTCTTTTGTCAATCTGGCCCCTTTTTCATCCTTAGGATCTTTGCACATGCTTTTCATTTTTTCAAGAACACTGACACTGTTCATTTCTCATTTTGTCTAGTTAACACTCAAGTTCAAATTACACTTTAATGAATTTTTAAAAATTGAAGTATAGTTGATTTACAATATTATATTATTTCTGGTGTATGACATACTGATTCAATATTTTTATAGGTTATACTCCATTTAAAGTTACTGTAAAACACTGACTATATTTCTCATGCTGAAACATACATACTTGATAGCTTACTTATTTTATACATAAGTTTGTGTTTGTACCTCTTAATCTCCTACCCTTGTCTTGTCCCTCCCCTTCCCTTCTCTCCACTGGTAACCACTGGTTTGTTCTCTAGATCAGTGACTGTTTCTGTTTTTTTAATATTTATTAATTTGCTTATTTTTTAGTTTCCACATATAAGTAATAACACAAAGTATTTATCTTTCTCTGTTTGGTTTTTTCACTAAGCATAGTACCCTTCAGGTCTATTCATGTTGTTGAAAATGGCAAAATTCATTCCTTTTTATGGATGAGTATATTCCATTCCAAATTTTTATCCATTTATTAGGTTGCTTCTATATCTTGGCTATTGTTAATAATGTTGTTATGAATACTGGGGTACATATATCTTTTTGAATTAGTGTTTTCATTTTCTTTGGATATATACCCATAAGTGGGACTGCTGGATCATATGGTAGTTCTATTTTTAGTTTTTTGAGGAACCTCCATACTGTTTTCCAAAGAGGCTGCACCAATTTACATTCCCACCAACAATCTACTAGGGTTTCCTTTACGCTATATCCTCACAACATTTGTTATTTGTGGTCTTTTTGACGATAGCCATTCTGACAGGCGTGAGGTGCTGTCTCATTGTGGTTTTGATTTGCATTTCTCTGATGATTAGCAACGTTAAACATCTTTTCATGTGGTTGTTCCTCTTACATGTTAATCCTTTAGGGAGCACTTCCAACCACCTAACTTGGTCAAATCTCAGCATTTACAGTCATTCATAGACTCTTGTTCCTCTCCTTGTTATTGTTTCAGTCTTAAGTTGATTATTGCCTATGTCTCCCTTACCATAGTACATACTCTGTGAAGGTAGAGAAAGTATTTTTTGTTCATTATAACACTCTTGTTTTCAAACACAGTACCTGGAACATAGCAATTACTCAAGAAGTATTTGCAGAATGAATGAATTACTGATACAAAGTCATGCTACTGAGAAGACACTATCAGTCCCATGAAACTATATTAATCAAATAATTTTAAAAAAGGTATAATCTAAAAGAATAACTATGTGGACTTTATGTTATTATTTAACATTATGTATTATGAACTATGAAAATGTTCTAAATATGTGATTCTTATCCCCTAATTACAACATGTAAAATAAGGCCAACTTCTTCATCACCATCACCCACCCCCCACCACATACATGGGATAATTTAAAAGTTCAATTTAAAAATAAATAAATAAAAGTTCAGCAAAAGTATACAAAAGGAAGCCCAGAGTTGTACTTGTAGGTAGGAGTAAAGGTCAGAAAAATTGTTCTGCAAGAAAAAAGGGAACTTTCTACTGAGAGAGAAGGGGGGGTGGAAAAGAAGGGTGAAGGAAGGACAGAAGTTAATATAAAGGCTTGGGGATTCTTTGTAAAGAGGAAAATGCCTAAAATTAAATTTCAGGCTGTTAATGTTACAGTGTAAATCCCTCCACCTTCCCAAGCCTTTAATAATGTCTGCTATGTTAATTAGCTTAGATCAAGACCAAGCTACCACAAAACGGGAGAGAGTCATGAGAGCCATCAAGCCAGAAGGACCAGTAAGGAGGTTAGCCATAGGTTTCTTTCTACTGGAATATGTCTGTTTGTACTGGTATAGCATTTATCTAACCTCACGTGGGCTGTACAATTCACTGGAAAACATCTTACTTGTTTTTGAATTTATACGAATAACCATAACTATCCCGGAATATGACAGGCTGCTGCATAAAACGTATGCCAGATGAACTCCTGCCTCTGCCAGCTTCCTTGTTCCCACCCTTCCAGGTACAGTCCCATCTCCACTTTGGGTCTTGGATTCAACATCTAACTTCAGTCTTCCTCATGCTATTCCCTCTGACATTCCCTCCAACCCTGCATAATTAGACTCAACATGAATGAATATTTGTTCCACTTATTTTATCTGACCCTGGCTCACCAGCAGCACTGAGGAAGACAGCATTTAACATAGCGACCATCCACAACCAATGCTTAATAAATGATTGTTTGATTCAGTCAAAATTAAATAAATCATATGATAGTAATTCTCTAGAATACCTAACAAATTTGTTAAGCTATGTTTTAAAGTACAGATGTTTGTAGTGTTTCTCAACTGTTTAACCTAGTTCCACTGTCCAGGATTTTGTCAAGTTTTACTTTCTATAAGAGTTCCCAAGAGTATAGTAGATAATATTTTTCCTTTTAAAAAATATTGTTACATTATGCAATGCTATAATATTAAATGTGCTTTTTAAAACAACACATCCTTTCCAACCTGTTTTGGAGTTTGTGATATTCCTCCCAATCCCACCCACTTCTGCTGACTGTGAAAAGCCCGGAGAGAGAAGTTCTTGCACTGTTTGTAGAGAATCCTTGGTTTACGGTGGGAGTTTTCACTTTGAAGGAGTCTCTCTGTCCTTCTTAAGACCAGAAATAATGAGGAAGAGTACAAATACATTAACTCATTACATGTAATGAACAGTGTTTTAGAAACTGCTAAATAATCTGACCTACCCATCTAGAAGGGCGATGACGTTTTTCCTGGGCCGCCCAATATTAGGGCCATACAAGCTGGCTCTGGAGTAAATCCGGATGGGTTGCAACAGGCTCTTCAGCTGGATGTAATCCTTTCCCAACTGGCTGCCATTTACTGCCCGGCCATGCATGGTCCGATAGTTATTTGGTTCTAGATTAAAAGCAGACATGCAAGTCAGAGTTGGGAAGAGTGAGGTTCTGCCAACCTTTTCCAAGCCACAAATCTCTCTCCCTTTTTTCTTAACAATGTGAACAAAATAAACAAAGGAGGGTGCAAGCTAGCTTAACTTGAGAAACTATCCCAACAAAAAAATCAAGTGCCATTTTATCATTCTATTTATTTTCAAACTAATCTTCACAAATGGTCATCTAATCCACAACAGAGAGACCATACTGATTTTCAAATGATAGTTTATAATAAATGGCATATTGAATTGAACAGTATCCCCCCAAATTAATGTCAATCTAAAACTTTAGAATGTAATCTTATTTGGAAATAAGGTCTTTGAAGTAATTACTCAAGATGAGGTCATATGGGATTAGGATGTGCCCTAAATCCAAATATAGAGAAAGGAGCGGAAGATTCAGGTACACAGACACACAGGGAGGAAGCCCATGTGTCAATGGAGGCAAGAATTTAAGGGATACTGCTATTCCAAGGCTTGCTGGTAGCTATTAGAAGCTAGAGAGAGCTTCTAATAGATTCTCCAAATCTATTCAGTGGAGATTCAGTGAAGAATCTATTGGAAGATTCTGAATAGATTCTCCCTTAAAAGTCTCCAGAAGGAATTAACCCTGGCAATGCTTTGATCTCAGACTTCCTAAACTGTGATAGAACAAATATCTCTTGTTTTATACCACTAAGCTTGTCATGACAGGCCTAGAAAACTAATACAAATGGTAAGAAGGGAAAGCTTCATAAAGATAATCCTTGTGTCAAAAAGACAGAAAAAAACTTAATGTTCAATTATAACAAACTGGCTGAGTGTAATCCTCTCGCCCAGTTCCTATTAACTTGGTAGTCCTAAAAAGACAAGGAAAGTCCTAAAATCCAGCAGCTCCACTGCTGGAAGAGCTAACTTGATTTGCAATGAAGGACATATCCCAGAGAAGGCCAACATTTTGGTTGACTTGAGGTTTTGACACTGGTAGGGGCAAGAAATAGATCAGGAGACTCACAAGAGATGTAACAGGGAGATTTGGGGAGCAACGAAATCATTGAGGATTTTGGTAAGCCCACAAATACCCCTCATAGTCTGGAAAGTTGTTCTCAGGAGGGACTGGAGAGGGCACTAGCTATCCACACATTTCCAGATGAATGTGAAACATAATATACTCATAAAGGACATGTGAAAAGGCATGTCAGAGATTAAAAGCCAGACAGACTTGCAAAATGCCTAAATGTGTTCACAAACCTATACACAGATCTAATGATAAAGATGAAAGCTTTAACATTTTTCAAGGTAAGCATAACCTCTGATCATTCATCATCTCACCATTAAGCTATGACGACTCAGAGGCAAAGCTTGGGAAGCTGGCTTTTGCAATTAAAGAAAAGAATTGGAAAATTAAAAGAAAAAAATGAATAGATATTAGTAGCTACATGATGCAAGGGAGACGAACTCTATGGAACTAGTCCAGGAAGTGACTAAACAAACAGAAAAGAAACAACAAAAAAACCTCTGGAAAGGAGGATCTGGAATCCAGAGTTGCTCCAACATATTATCTAAAATGTATAGTTTTCCACCACAAAAAATGACAGCATGCAAAAAGATAGGAAAGTATGACCCATAAGCAAGCAAAAAAGAAAAACGAAACTATCTCTTAGGGAACTCAGATGTAGGACTTAGCAGAAAAGGACTTCAAAACTGCTATTATAAATATGCTTAAAGAACTAAGGGAAGAATAAAAATGTAAGGGAAAGTATGATTTTACTGATTAAATATAAATATAGAGATATTACAAATAAATAAAGATAGAAATTACAAAAAATTATCAAATGGAAATCTTGGAACTGAAACAACTCTTCACATTTAGAACACAACGGAATTAGTAGCTGAATTTTTATCAGAAATAAGGCCAGAAGACAGTGAGATGATACATCCAAAATTCTGGGAAAAACATCAATCAACAATTCTGTATGCAGCAATCTATGCTTCAAAGCTGAAAGCAAAATGTAGATCTTCCCAGAAAAACAAAGGACAGAACTTGTTGTGAAAAAATCTGTCTTACAAGAAATAAGAAAGGATATCTTTTAGGTTGAAAGAAAATGACAGCAGATAGTGATCCAAAAGCACACAGAGAAATAAAGAACACCAGTGTATGTTAATATATGTGTGCCCTGACCATAACAGAATTAAACTGGAATTCAACAATGGAAAGAAATTTGAGAATCTATAAATATTTGGAAATCAGACAAATCACCATGAGTCAAAGAGGAAATCACAAGAAGAATTAGAAAATATTTTAATGAACTGAAAATGAAAATATAATATATAAAAATGTATAGGATGACACCAAAGGCACAATCCATGAAAGCAATAATGAAGAAACTGAACTTCATTAAAATTAAAAACTTTTGCTCTGCAAAAGGCAATGTTGAGAGACTAGAAGACTAGCTAAAGACTGGGAGAAAATACTTACAAAAGACATATCTAATAAATGACTTATTAAAAATATAGAAAGAGCTTAAAACTTACTAAGAAAACAAACAACCTGATTTAAAAATATCCTAAAGGGCTTAAGAGATACTCACCAAAACAGACATACAGATTGCTAACAAGTATATGAAAAAAGATGTTCTACTTTATATGTCATCAGGGAAGCGCAAATTAAAACAACAATGAAGTTCCACTATATACCTATTAAGAATGGCCAAAATTTGTAACACTAACACCAGCAAATACTAGCTAGAATATGGAGGAATTGGAGGAACAGAACTCTCATTTATTGCTGATGGGAATGCAAAATGATATGGTCACTCTGGAAGTTTGGTGGTTTCTGACAAACAAAACATACTCTGAGCATATAATCCAGCAATCATGTGCCTTGTTTTTACACAGAGGAGATGAAAATTTATGTCCTCACTTTGTCTGCACATGGATTTATGGCATCTGAATTCACAAGTGCCAAAAGTTGGAGGCAAGCAAGATGTTCTTCAGTAGATGAATGGATAAATAAGCTGTAGTACATTCACACAACGGAATATTATTCAGCACTGAAAAGAAATGAGTCATCAAGCCATGTAAAGGTTCCAAGGAGGAAGCTTAAATGTATATCATTAAGTTAAATAAAGTGTTAGTAGCTTAGTAGTGTCCGATTCTTTGCAACCCCATGGACTGCAGCCCACCAGGCTCCTCTATCCTTGGGATTTTCCAGGCAAGACTCCTGGAATGGGTTGCCATTTCCTTCTCCAAGGGATCTTCTTGACTCAGGGATTGAACCTGGGTCTCCTGCATTGCAGGCAGACTCTTTACTGTCTGAGCCACCACGGAAGCTGGCATTAAGTGAAAGAAGCCAGTCTTAAAAGGCTGTAATACTGTATGATTCCAACTATATGATATTCTGGAAAATGAAAAACTATACAGATTGTAAAAGGATCAGTGGTTGCCAGGGATTGGGGAGAGGTGGGAGGGATGAATAGGTAGAACACAGAGGATTTTTAGGGCAGTAAATACTCTACATGATACTATAATAATGGATACATGTCATTATACATCTCAGACCCATACTATGTACTCATCAAAAGTGAACCATAATGTAAACTATGAATTTTGGGTGATTATGATGTATAATATAGGTTCAGCAACTGTAACAAGGAGAAGGAAATGGCTGGTGAGGGATATTGATAGTGGGGGAGGCTACACAAGTGTGGGGGCATGGAAGATATGGGAAATCTCTGTACCTTCTCAGTTTTGCTGTGAACCTAAAACCATTCTTTTAAAAAGTTTTTTAAAAAGTTAACATTAGGGATATACACACAGAAGGAAGACCATGTGAGGACATAGTGAGAAGGTGGCCAGCTGTAAGCCAAGAAGACAGACCTTGTGGGGAAAAAAGCTCTGCTGCTACGTATATGTTAGACTTCTTTATTGGTTGGGAATAAAAAAACAGTGCTAACAGCCTTACAGACTCCTATATTAGAAAATAAGAAAGATCTCAAGTCAATAATCTAAGTTTTTCTCTTTAAAAAAAGAGAAAAAGAAGAGGGAAGTAAAATCAAAGCAAGAAGAAAGAAAATAATAAAAATTAGAGTAGAAATCAATGATATAATAAAGGAGAAAAATCCATTGAAGTAAAAGTTGGTTCTTTAAAAAGATCAACAAAATTGATACAACCTTTGGCTAGACTGACCAAAAAATAAAGAGAGAAGAAACAGATGACCAAAGTTAGGAATGAAAGAGGAAATACTATTAAGGACCTCACATTAATTGCAAGGATAAGGGACTACTGACACTTGCTCCTTGGAAGGAAAGCTATGAGAAAACAAGACAGCATACTAAAAAGCAGAGACAACACTTTGTCAACAAAGTCTATATAATCAAAGCTATGGTTTTTCCAGTAGTCATGGATGGATGTGAGAGTTCAACCATAAAGAAGGCTGTGAAAAGTGAAAGTGAAAGTCACTCAGTCATGTCTGACTCTTTGTGACCCCATGGACTATACAGTCAATGGAATTCTCCAGGCCAGAATCCTGGAATGGGTAGCTGTAAGAATTTTAAGAAGCTACAGGAATGTAAGGCTGAGTGCTGAAGAATTGATGCTTTTAAACTGTGGTGCTAGAGAAGACTCTTGAGGGTCCCTTGAACTGCAAGGAGATCAAACCAGTCTATTCTAAAGGAAATCAACCCTGAATATTCACTGGAAGAACAGATGCTGAAGCTGAAGCTCCAATACTTTGGCCACCTGATATGAAGAGTTGATTCACTGGAAAAGACCCCAGTGCTGGGATAGATTGAAGGCAAAAGGAGAAGGGGGTAGCAGAGGATGAGATGGTTAGACAGCATCACCGACTCAATGGACATGAATCTGAGCAAACTCGGAGAAATAGTAAAGGACAGAGAAGCCTAGTGTGCTGCAGTCCATGGGGTCGCTAACTGTTGGACACAAGTCAGCAAGTGAACATCACCACCAAGAAATGAACAACTTTGTGCCAAATTTACACAACCTAGACGAAATGAAAAATTTTTTTAGATAAGACACAAACTACGAAACCCAAATTAAAAAAAAAAAAAAAGAAAATCTGAATAGGTCTATAACCCCAAAAAACATTTCAGTTCAGTTCAATCACTCAGTCGTGTCCAACTCTTTGCGACCCAATGAATCACAGCACACCAGGCCTCCCTGTCCATCACCATCTCCCGGAGTTCACTCAGACTCACGTCCATCGAGTCCGTGATGCCATCCAGCCATCTCATCCTTGGTCATCCCCTTCTCCTCCTGCCCCCAATCCCTCCCAGCATCAGAGTCTTTTCAAATGAGTCAACTCTTTGCATGAGGTGGCGAAAGTACTGGAGCTTCAGACTGTGTATTGTTTTTGCTTTGGCTCCATCCCTTCATTCTTTCTGGAGTTATTTCTCCACTGATCTCCAGTAGCATATTGGGCACCTAATGACCTGGGGAGTTCCTCTTTTGGTATCCTATCATTTTGCCTTTTCATACTGTTCATGGGGTTCTCAAGGCAAGAATACTGAAGTGGCTTGCCATTCCCTTCTCCACTGGACCACATTCTGTCAGACCTCTCCACCATGACCCGCCCGTCTTGGGTTGCCCTGCAGGCACGGCTTCGTTTCATTGAGTTAGACAAGGCTGTGGTCCTAGGGTGATTAGATTGACTAGTTTTCTGTGAGTATGGTTTCAGTATGTCTGCCCTCTGATGCCCTCTTGCAACACTTACCATCTTACTTGGGTTTCTCTTACCTTGGGCGTGAAAACATTTAATCAGTCATTAAAGTTATTTCCACAAAGGAAGCCCAGACTCAGATGGATTAATTGGTGAATTCTATAATGTATTTAAGGAAGAAATAATGCACAATCCTTCACAAACTTTTTCAGAAAATTGAGAAAGAAAGAACAATTCCCAACTTACTTTATGAGGCCAATATTCCCCTGATACCAAAGCCAAAAGCATCATAAGAAAACTATGGATGAGTATCTCTCATAAATACAGATTCAAAAATATGCAACAAAATATCTACAAACTGAAACCAGCAATGTATAAAAAGTATTATAGTATCATGACCAAGTGAGATTTATACCAGGAATGCAAAGTTGATTTAATAGCAAAACCCAACTAATGTAAAATACTGTATTAACAGAATAAAAGACCAAAACCACATTATCATTTCAACAGATACAAACAAAGAAACAAAACAAAAAGCTATTTTACAATATCTAACAGCCATTTTTGATAAATACTCTCAACAAACTATGAATAGAAGGGAAATTCCTCAATAGAAGGGAGATGCTTAACAGCATCTAAGAAAAATCTACATACTTATAGGTAAAATACTGAATGCTTAATGGTAAAACATCATACTTAATTCAAATACTGAACGCTTCCCCCCTAAGATTAGGAACAAGACATGGATGTGTGCTCTTATCACTTATATCCAACATTTGTATTAGAGATTATAGTCAGTGCAGTTAGGCAAGAAAAAGAAATAAAAGGCATCTAAATTAGAAAGGAAGAAGCAAAACCGTCTTTATTCTTACAACATATCTTGTATACAGGAAATCATAAAGAAGTCACACATGTAGGAAGTGGTGACCCACTCCAGTATTCTTGCCCGAAGAATCCCATGGACAGAGGAGGTGGGCAGGCTATAGTCCATGGGGTCGCAGAGTTGGACATGACTGAGTGACTAAGCACATGATTATTATACCAGAGAGGCAGGTGCGAGGGTGGGTGGCAAAATGGGTGAGGATGATCAAAAGGTACAAACTTACTTTATAAAATAAATAAGTCATGTGGATATAATATCCATCCTGGTGATTATAGTTATCATACTGTACTATATATTTGAAACTTGATAAGAGAATAGATCCTAAAAGTTCTTATCACAAGATAAAAGTATTTGTAACTATGTGAGGTGATGGATGTCAGCTGAACTTATCATGGTGATCATTTTGTAATAAATATATATATCAAAAAAAGACAATGTGATCCAAGAACAGACATACAGATCAGTGGAAGAGAACTGAGCCCAGAAATAAGCCTATTTATGGTCAACTGATTTCTGACAAAAATGTCAAGAGAATTCAATAAGGAAAGGAAAATCTTTTAAATAAACAATGCTGAGACAATTTAATAGCCATAAAGATGAATTTAGATTCTTATTTCACATCATACTCAAAATTTAACTCCTACTGTATCTTATTCCCAAAAGCAAAAGCAAAAACTACAAATCTATTAAAAGAAAAAATAGAAAAAAAACTCTTTGTGACCTCGGGTTAAAAAATCTTTGTGATTTTGCATTAGGCAAAGATATAATATCAAAAGCAAACATATCAAAAAAATTGATAAGCTGAACTTTATCAAAATTCAGAACATCTGAATTTCAAAAGATGCCATAAAGAAAATGATAAAATAAGCTACAGATTGGGAGAAAATACTTGCAAATCATATGTTTGATAAAGATCTTTCATTCAGAATATATTTAAAACTCTTACAACTAAATAATACGATGACCTAATTTAAAAGACAAAAGATTTGAGTAGACATTTCACCTAAGAAAATGTAAAAATGGTTGATAAGCATGTGAAAAGATGCTCAATATCACTTGTCATTAGAAAAGTGCTAATTAAAGTCATATTAATATACTACTTCAAACCCACTAAAACGGCTCTAATCAGATAGACAATAAAAAGTGTTTGCAAAGATGTAGAAAAACTGTAATCCTCATGCATTACTGAGGAAAATGCAAAATGGTACAGCTACTTTGGAAAGCAGTGTGGTTAATTCGTTCAATAATCAACATAAATTTACCATACAAACTAGCAACTCCATTCCCCTCTGAGATATCATCTTACAAGAAATGAAAGTATAAAACCACACACAGACTTGTAAATGAATATTTCAGCACCATTACTGATCATAATCAAAAAACAGAAACAATCTAAATACCTGTAATTTGGTGAATGGAAAAACAAATGTGATATATATATACATGTATATATGTATGAATATATGTGTATATTCATGCATAGGAAGAGCATTCAGCAATTAAAAGGAATGAACTACTTTTACATGCTACAACATAGATACACCTCAAAAACATGTTAAGTGAAAGAAGTCTACAGATGCAAAAGTCTACATACTATATGATTTCAGTTACATGAAATGTCCACAAAAGACAAAAAGCAGATTAATGTCTCCTGGGACTGGGAATGGTTACAGAGACTGGCTGAAAACCAGCATGAGGGATCTTTTTGGAGTTACGGAAATGTTCTAAAATTGGACTGTGGAAATAGTTGTATAGGTCTATGAACTTATTGAGAGTATATATGTAGATGGGAGTATATGGAAAAAGAATAGAGAAGATAGTTGATGAAGGTGAGAAGCAGGCAGAGAGAGGGAAATGAAAAAAGTAAGCAGGTAAAGTGGTGACTTGAAGTAGGAAATGGCAACCCACTCCAGCATCTTTGGCTGGAAAATTCCATGGAAAGAGGAGCCTGGCAGGCTATAGTTCAAGGGGTTGCAAACAGTCAGACACGACATGCAAGAAAACATTTCATATCTACAAAACATAGTTGTTAAAAATCTTGTATCAAGGAAGTCATTCTTTCATAGACTTTGACATCCTAAGCTTACTAAATTTTCACCTCTTAAAATTGAGTGTATTTTTGTTTTCATGGTCTGTAGCCCATACTATTCACCAATTTTAAAGAAGAAAAAAAGTAAGTCACTTGAAGTTTAGCTACTCTAGGAGAAACAACCAAAGAAATATCTACTTCAGTTTTCTCAATGCCAGATTTACTGTAAAGTACTTATTAACAGGATGTAGGTATATGGGAGGTTGAGTGATAAGAGAACTGACCAGTTCTATTGTCTCTCCCTAAATGTGGATATAATAGTTAAACTATTACATCTGTCCAAAAAGATAAGGTTACAGAGAAGAAAATGGATAAAAGATTGGAGAGACAAATCCAGGCCAGAAAGATGACCAAATAATTTTGAGGGGCAAGGACCTGAATATACAACATAGAATAGTTGTGAACAGAATACACTAGATATCTCTAGGGATATGATGCTAGCGTAAGAAAAACTATCAGTAGTTTAAAATGAACTAGTAAAAGCTACAAAATAAATCTTCAAACCCTAAAAGATATGTTTAGTTGGGCAGACTACTTATTTGTCATATCAAAAAATAAAAATGCAACTTTTAAAATAAAAGGAAGAAGGGGGTAAACAGGCCAACTCCAGTCTTCTTGACTAGAAACTCAAAAAACTATCTATATCTACCTTGATGGAAATTCTCACAAGAAACCTTACCAGATACTTTCTACCTTATTGAATTTTTAAATTCATGGCCTTGGTTATTTTTCTATCTATTCCTATCTATATCCCTATTTTCTTATCTATGACCATGCCTTTTCTCCTTCTCAAAACTGATTCTTTGTTTTTGTTCATCCTTGAAGAGACACCAAAAAGATGATGATGAGAATCAAGTGTGGCTAAGGTGACTAAACATTTAAAAAATGCAATTAGCACCATCTCCAAACTGTTCAACGTAATTTGGGGGAAGGATGGAAAGAGGCAGACTCTCAGTTATTTGGAACA
The DNA here is from genome assembly GCF_032405125.1 of Capricornis sumatraensis. Lineage (NCBI taxonomy): Eukaryota > Metazoa > Chordata > Mammalia > Artiodactyla > Bovidae > Capricornis > Capricornis sumatraensis. The sequence continues at coordinate 20,287,096 of NC_091091.1, forward strand.
GATAGAAATATACAAAAAGATGCATATACTCTCCCCACCCACCTCCTGCCACCAAATCACTTCAGTTATATCAATTAAAGATTTACTTAGTTTAATAAGCCCCCAAATTCAGAGATGCCAAAAACCCTGGAAGAATTACTCCCATCAGTCACTGGTAAGTAAGTTTTAATTGTTTTGTGCTTATCTACAACCAGCTGAGATTCTTTTTATTTATTTTAATTGGAGGATAATTACTTTACAATACAGCTGAGATTCATTTACAAACAAATTTTATTTAGAAAGAAAACAAATAGTTTAGGCAGAGCATGTATTCTGTAGCTCACTAGAGGCCCTACCACTCCTTACTATCTTTCACTCACTCGTTTTAAACGTTGTCCCTCATGAGAGCTCTAATGTCCTGTTTGGAGAATGCATTGTTTGAACAGTATTCTGTTGTGTTTGGAGAAAAGAGCTAAGCTGGGTAGAGTCTAACATAGGAACAGGGTAAGGTAAGGTATGGTAGTCATGAGTAGAAAACACAAAAAACCAAAGAATGTCAGGATATTCTGACATGAAATAGAAGATAGGATGGGAAGGGATCAGTAAATATCTTTGTCTGCTGTGTAATAATTTTGCCTTATTCTAAGCTGACCACATCACACTTGATTTTGTCTTAGAATGTATGATGCCTAGACTGGTTGGGAAGATGAAAAATCTCAGGCTACCCTAGTTATGCTCCCTGTATCCAAATTAGCTTCAGTTCAGCTCAAGTCTCCATTTGGTAGCTAACTCTCCCAATTTCCCCGACTCCAGGGAAGGAAGAGAGAGCTACATTCCAATAAATGGTTACTGATACGAAAAAAAAGACACTTGTTCTAAAAAAATCCTCATCTCCTGCTTCCTTATGAGAATTTCAAATTCTAGAGTACATAAAAACACACATGTGCATGTGTACACACACAGTACTCCAAACAAATATGAATTAGCTATATATATATATTCAAGATCATGGACCAAAATGTTAATATTAATTTGTAACAGTAATTTTAAAAGAATTCTTGGTTTATTAGACTCAATTGTTTTGTTCTAAGATTTACCAAAATGTCTTTTAATTAGGGAATCAGAATATTTTCCAATTTAAATTATCCATAATTTTAATTATAATCCATATTAGTTGACTCAATAATATTAGACAGTCATGGAATTTACAGAATATCATATATATAACAAATCATACATTCATATCACTAGGAAAAATAGTGTGACTTAGGCAGTATTTCTCCCAAGTGTGTTCCATGGAACACTGTTCCATGACATGATAATAGGTCTGTCTCACACACACACACACACACACACACACACACACACAGACTGCAATGATTAAACATGACTGGCTACATAATTTTCAGGGCCCCATGCAAAATGAAAATGTAGATCCCTTTATTTTAAAAATAAGATGGCAATAGAAGAGCATTAAATCAAGCATGATTCTCTTCTAAGCATGGGATCCTATGTGACTACACAGGATGCATTCCCCTGAAACCAACCAAAACCTATTTTTGAAATAATTTTTAAAATGCTGGGCTGAAACTTTCCTGATAGTCTAGTGGTTAAGACTCCATGTTCCCAATGCAGGGAGCACTGGTTCAATCCCTGGTCAGGGGAATTAAGATTCTGCATGCTGCACAGCTTGGTCAAAATAAATAAATTTTTTAAAAAAGAGAGAGATGCTATCTTGAAATAAAAAATTTTTAATGCTGGATTAAAAACATTACACAGATTTCATTGCAGGAGGACTTCACAGAGTCTGTTATATGCTAATGTGCATTGTGAACCTTCAAGACGTACATATACTGAAGATCAGTTCCCGAATATACTTCACCAAACTCTTTTGAATTACTATAAGGTCATCTTACAGGAACAGTATTCCAGAGAGACACATTGTAAAATGCAGCTTAGGCTGTGCAGATAGGCTAAATCTGATTTAACATCAATTTGTTAATTATAAGTCACATATGGCTGCTGAATCACTTCAGTCGTGTCCGACTCTGTGTGACCCCATAGACGGCCTCCTATCAGGCTCCTCTGTCCCTGGGATTCTCCAGGCAAGAACACTGGAGTGGGTTGCCATTTCCTTCTCCAATGCATGGAAGTGAAAAGTGAAAGTGAAGTCGCTCAGTCGTGTCCAACTCTTAGTGACCTCATGGGCTGCAGCCCACCAGGCTCCTCCATCCATGGGATTTTTCAGGCAAGAGTACTGGAGTGGGGTGCCATTGCCTTCTCTGTCACATATGGCATTTCCCCTATATTTGGAATAAGGCAACTAGAGATAACTGTAGATGCAAATAGTGGCATTCACTAAATCTGCTCTCCAACTGTTTGGTCTTTTACTATTTGGAAGGTCAACTCAGTGGTCAAACAACCCCAGTGTTTTCTGGGATGTACTAGATACGGTCTGAGACTATATCCCAAGCCAATTTATTTTCCACCTTTTATCTTGTCAATTCAGAGGAAATAACATCCTTACTTACCATTACCCAGTTCCCAAGAAATGTTGTACTTTTTGCTGGCACTGTACTTCAACAGACTCAGAGCACTAGAGCTGTTCCAGGAGTTATTGGGATTACGACGCAGTGCATTTAGAGCAAATATCAGATGAAGTCCAGAGCAATCAGCAAAGTTATAAAGTTTGTCTAGAGACCTGGCTGGGAAGAAGCAGAGAAAGGCTTGTAACTTTTTTTTTTAATTTGTTTTTATTAATTTATTTTTATTTTATTTTAACTGGAAGTTAATTACTTTACAATATTGTATTGGTTTTGCCATACGTCAACATGAATCCACCACAGGTATACACGTGTTCCCCATCCTGAAACCCCCTCTCTCCTCCCTCCCCATACCAGCACTCTGGGTCATCCCAGTATAATATCATATATGAAATGAATCACCAGTCCAGGTTCAAGGCTTATAACTTTCAAATCAACATCCCAACAAAACAAAAATATTAACTACTAAAACAAATGTTTCTATGAGCTTCCTGCTAATAAGAATTATACAGAGTCTTCCAAAAGGGACTATTACCATTTGGTTCAGGGTTCACTTCAAGGTGATTTCTGAAAGCAGCATACCCAACTCCAGATAAAGGTCACAAATTGGCAACCGAGTCTAGTACACAGGATATAGTATATTTTATTTGTTAAAAAAATTGAATTGTTAACATTTAGAAATGGGAAGATATCACAAACTAGCTAGATTTACAGTCCTTCTCAAAAAATCTGAAAATCTGGCACTGTGGGAATCTGTACTCTCTAATGAAATGAAATGAGATGAACAGTGTCAGGAGGCAAGGCCAGGAAAGATGACTGGCTGGGGAGTTTCAGAAAACAGCTCAGCCTAGAAACATTTCCCCAAAAAATTCACTCAATTTCACATTTTTAATATTTCTGAAAACAGAAATATTAATACCATAACCACAAATAGAAATATGTTCATTGTCAGGTTGACCCCAAATATCATGAAAGCTACTCACCATATGTCCAATACCCATCCCATTTCTTCACATCTATTGCCACCATTCTGGTTCTGGCTATTATTTCCACTTGCATGAATTATCACAGGAATGTACTTGCCTGTCTACTTCTAGATTCTTCCCACACTGCCAGATTCATCTTCTACCAATCAATTTCATAAGTTTCACTTACTCTTCAAAATCTTAGTGGATTTTCAAGACCTTTGTTTTCTTCAATTCAAGGCCTCTACAACTCAGCCATAATTTTTCCCCAACTTCAGGCCCCTTTACTTTCGTCAAAAAGTTCTTTGTGGGTGCTATCCAGTTCTATTTATTACAGAATCCCTGCCCTACTGGCCTTTGTTCTGATCATTCTCATTTGTCATGCCTTTTCCCCCTCTTTTAAACATATCCAGATTTTACTTGCCCTTTTGTACATTGTTTCACAAAATATGGATGACACACTTTTCAGTGGTATACAGACTGAAAAAAAATTTTAGGTTAATAATTAATTACAGGGGTTCACATTATCCTTGTATATATTATCCAAGTCCCTAGGGCAGAGTTTCTCAAATGGAATTCTGTGCAACACCATGTGGGGCTCCATAAGATGTCATTAGGGAGTTCTGCAAAAGATGACACAGTGACCACGGTGCTCCATTAGCAGCTGCTATAGATTTTTTAGGGCTTCCCACATGGCGCTAGTGGTAAAGAACCCACCTGCCAATGCCAAGAGACATAAAGGTGCAGGTTCAATCCCAAGCATGGCAACCCACTTCAGTATTCTTTCCTGCAGAATCCCATGGACAGAGGAGCCTGGTGGGCTGCAGTCCAGTGGGTCGCAGAGTCAGACACAACTGAAGCAACTTAGTGTGGACACATAGGTTTTTTAGTCTTATAAAGCAGGACTATGATCATTTGGTTATATCCAAAAGCAGAGACATTACTTTGCCAATGAAGGTCCATCTAGTCAAGGCTATGTTTTTTCCAGTGGTCATGTATGGATGTGAGAGTTGGACTGTGAAGAAAGCTGAGCGCCAAAGAATTGATGCTTTTGAACTGTGGTGTTGGAGAAGATTCTTGAGAGTCCCCTGGACTGCAAGTAGATCCAACCAGTCAATCCTAAAGGAGATCAGTCCTGGGTGTTCTTGGAAGGAATGATGCTAAAGCTGAAACTCCAGTACTTTGGCCACCTCATGCGAAGACTTTACTTATTGGAAAAGACTCTGATGCTGGGAGGGATTGGGGGCAGGAGGAGAAGGGGACGACAGAGGATGAGATGGCTGGATGGCATCACTGACTCGATGGACGCGAGTCTGAGTGAACTCCAGGAGTTGGTGATGGACAGGGAGGCCTGGCGTGCTGCGATTCAGGGGGTCGCAAAGAGTCGGACACGACTGAGCAACTGAACTGACTGACTGAATATCACTTCCAGGCTGTCCTCACCCTATATATCACCCTGTATAATCCAACCTGAATTATCATTGTTCATGGTAGCAAATTCCCTCTAGATTATGTTCTATTACTACATGCTGTTCAGTTCAGTTCAGTCGCTCAGTCGTGTCCAACTCTTTGCGACCCCATGAATCGCAGCTTGCCAGGCCTCCTTGTCCATCACCAACTCCCGGAGTTCACTCAGACTCACATCCATCGTGTCAGTGATGCCATCCAGCCATCTCATCCTCTGTCGTCCCCTTCTCCTCCTGCCCCCAATCCCTCCCAGCAGCAGAGTCTTTTCCAATGAGTCAACTCTTCGCATGAGGTGGCCAAAGTACTGGAGTTTCAGCTTTAGCATCATTCCTTCCAAAGAAATCCCAGGGCTGATCTCCTTCAGAATGGACTGGTTGGAAATGCAGTTAAATCATATAGTCAATTTACCTTAAGTGTTCAGTTTGGAATGAATAATACTGAGGAGCCACAGGTGACTATTCAATAGAAACTGGAAGAACAGAGGAATTGCTGGTGGAAGCCAGGGAGAAAAAATTGAGAGTAAAAACAGAGTGAGGCAAACTCTGAACTACCTCTGCCTTTTGTAATTCAGAGAGACATCATCAGTTAGTGGGGAACTATAAGAATTAGCGAGTACAACCAATAAGAAGTAGGGCATTTTAATCATAGCTATTAAGAGAGAACAGTTTGAGAATTGCCTAGGAGGAAAACACAGACATTTCACAGAGTGAAGCTATCTCTAAGCTGAGAGCTAATTTTATTACAAAGAAGAATATCTCCAGTTTAGTCAGGGGAATGAAACCTTAACTAGGTTATAAAGAAATCAGCATAAATGCCGATAATTTGACTGAAGCTGTTGAAGGTGAATGAGACTTGGAAAACATTGTGAATAAAAACTACAATATTATATTAATACAAGGCTCTGGGCTAGAGACTAATTACTGCATTAATCAAGTTAACTAGATTAAAGGAAAAACAAAATGCCAGTGAGTATAGTAAGACCTCTGGATCTCATCAGAATTCTGTCTAAATGATGATAGGAAAAGAGTAAAAGAGACACTGACATTATTAAAACGGCTAGGACTGCTTTTAAGAAATGTACTCTTAAGAAAGTGATTTATACATATATATATGTATATATATATACATACACACATATATAAACAAAGTATATGTGTATTCTTTTTCATATTCATTTCCATTATGGCTTATTATAGGATACTGAATATAGTTTCCTGTGCCATACAGTATGACCTTGTTGTTCATCTATTTTATATATAGTAGTTTGTATCTACTAATCCCAAACTCTTAATTTACCCTTCCCCGCACTCTTTTCCCCTTTGGTCACCATAAGTTGGTTTTCTATATCTGGGAGTTTATCTCTGTTTCATAAATAAGGTCATTTGTGTCACATTTTAGATTCCAAACATAAGTGACAACATACGGTATTTGCTTTCCCCTTTCTTACTTCATTTAGTGTGATAATTTCTAGGTCCATTCATGTTGCTGCAAATGGCATTTTATTCATTTCTTTGGCTGCATAGTATTCCATTGTGTATATATATCACATCTTCTTTATCCATTCATCTGTTGATGGACATTTCATTTTCTTCCATATCTTAGCCATTATAAACACTCAGCACTCTTTTTGGTAATCAATAACTGAAAACAATCCAAATGCCTATCAAATGGGGCCTGATTAATCAAATAATAAATCTATGTTACAGGAAGAGGTTCTAAATAAGGAAAGGGGAGAGGCTACAAGAAGCCTTGTGGAGATGGATTGGAAATGGAGGTATTAGTATAACTCATGGTTTTAATATATGTACAGATGAATAGATACAAAACTATGTGTATATGTGGGTGTGTTTATTATTTACACACATTTCCTATCCATTGAGCAGGTCTGGAAGCAATGACACTCCAGTGTCAATGAACACACCTGGCACCCAGAGCTCGGTTTTTAAACATAATTCTCTAATAAGAGGAACCAGGGTTCCTTGGAAAAACAGCTGAGAAGAGCCTAGGCCATCTTGTGGTACCAGAAAACAAGGAATGTTCAAAAAATGATGAAAGGATGTTAAAAGGACATAGGAGTCAACTTGAAGGATCCCTGCCTTGGCCAATCTGAACAACAATCTGAACAACAAAATAAATAATGGTAGCACTGGATTATAACCCACAGAATGAAATAAATATCTGAAAGTCATTTTGTATAAATATACAATTCACTAAATAAATAAAAGGAAAAGGAGAAACAGCTCTTCTTCACAGAATATCTATTCATAAATGTAGAAGAATGGACATATAAATTTGACATCAGGAAACACCAAGGAAGACCTACAGATGGGTAATAAAGCACATGGAAAGATTCTCAATGTTGCTAATTATTAGAGAAATGCAAATCAACACTATAATGAGGTATCACTAAACATCAGCCAGAATGATCATCATAAAAAGTCTGCATACAATAAATGATGGAGAGGATGTTGGGGGGGAAAGAATTCTCTTACACTATTGTTAAGAAATGTAAACTGGTGCAGCCACTATGGAGAACAGTATGGCGTTTTGTTGAAAACTAAAAATAGTGCTACCATATGACACAGCAATCTTACTTCTGGGTGTAGAGCCAGAGAAAACTCGAATTCAAAAATACCTAAGTGAACATCAGCAGATGACATATAACTGAATCACTTTTCCGTACACTTGAAACTAACACAACATTGTAAACTAACTATACTTCAATTAAAAAAAAAAAAGAAAATGAAATAAATAAGTTCTGGAGATCTACCGTACAACATAAAGCCTCTAATTAACAATACCGATGTGTACTTAAACTTTTGCTTAGAGAACACAACTTATGTTAAATGCCCTTATCACAAAAGAATGAACCTAAACAAAAATACAAGGAGTGGGAGGAAACGTTTGGCGATGACAAAAAATGATGGCATTGATAGTAATGATGCTTTCATGGGAGTATACTTATCTCCAAACACAACCAGTTGGTACATTAAATAACTACAGCTTTTCATATTTCAATCATACCTCAGTAGAGAGTTTTAAAAAATCTAGAGCCAATGGCATACTAAATGTAAAAACTGAAAGCTTTCTCCTTCCAGAGAGGATTTTTCACAAGTGAATACGGATTAAAATCAAGAATTTTGACCGAAATGTTGTTTGCATTAACAATAAATTAGAAACAACTTAAATGTCCATCAATGAGAATTGACAAGTAGTTTAAAGAGAATGAACCAGAGCTACAAGTACTGGAAGAGAAACATCTCAAAAATAAACCTTGGGTAAAAAAAAGTGAATTTCAGAATGATACATGTGTTATGATCTTATTTACATGAAGTGCAAAAACATAAAAAATACTATACATTCATTATGAAAATACATTATACATGTACCCTCATAGTCAACAGAAGAGTCTGAAATGCAGTACTTGGATACAATCTCAAAAATGACAGAATGATCTCTGTTCGTTTCCAAGGCAAACTATTCAATATCACAGTAATCCAAGTCTATGCCCCAACCAGTAACACTGAAGAAGCTGAAGTTGAATCATTCTATGAAGACCTACAAGACCTTCTAGAACTAACACCCAAGATGATGTCCTTTTCACTATAGGGGATTGGAATGCAAAACTAGGAAGTGAAGAAACACCTGGATTAATAGGCAAATTTGGCCTTGGAGTACAGAATGAAGCAAGGCAAAGGCTAATAGAGTTTGGCCAAGAGAATGTACTGGTCATAGTAAACACCCTCTTCCAACAACACAAGAGAAGACCCTACACATGGACATCACCAGATGGACAACACTGAAATCAGATTGATTATATTCTTTGCAGCTGAAGATGGAGAAGCTCTATACAGTCAGCAAAAACAAGACCGGGAGCTGACTGTGGCTCAGATCATGAACTCCTTATTGCTAAATTCAGACTTAAATTGAAGAAAGTAGGGAAAACCACTAGACCATTCAGGTATGACCTAAATCCAACCCCTTATGATTATACAGTGGAAGTGACAAATAGACTCAAGGGATTAGAACTGAGAGACAGAGTGCCTGAAGAACTATGGACAGAGGTTCATGACATTATTCAGGAGGCAGGGACCAAGACCATCCCCAAGAAAAATAAATGCAAAAAGGCAAAATGGCTGTCTGAGGAGACCTTACAAATAGCTATGAAAAGAAGAAAACCAAAAAGCAAAGGAGAGAAGGAAAGACATACCCATTTCAATGCAGAGTTCCAAAGAATAGCAAGGAAAGATAAGAAAGCCTTCCTTAGTGATCAGTGCAAAGATATAGAGGAAAACAATAGAATGGGAAAGACTAGAGATCTCTTCAAGAAAATTAGAGATACCAAGGGAATATTTCATGCAAAGATGGGCACAATAAAGGACAGAAATGGTATGGACCTAACAGAAGCTGAAGATATTAAGAAGAGCTGGCAAGTATACACAGAAGAATTATTTTAAAAAGATCTTCAAGACCCAGATAATCACAATGGTATGATCACTCACCTGTGCCAGACATCATGGAAACTGAAGTCAAGTGGGCCTTAGGAAGCATCACTATGAACAGAGCTAGTGGAGGTGATGGAATTCCAGTTGAGATATATCAAATTCTAAAAGATGATGCTGCGAAAGTGCTGCACTCAATATGCCAGCAAATTTGGAAAACTCAGCAGTGGCCACAGGACTGGAAAAGGTCAGTTTGCATTCCAATCCCAAAGAAAGGCAATGCCAAAGAATGCTCATACTACTGCACAATTGCACTCATCTCACACGCTAGTAAAGTAATGCTCAAAATTCTCCAAGCCAGGCTTTAGCTGTATGTGAACCATGAACTTCCAGATATTCAAGCTGGATTTAGAAAAGGCAGAGGAACCAGAGATCAAGTTGAACATCCACTGGGTCATCGAAAAAGCAAGAGCATTCCAGAAAAACATCTACTTCTGCTTTACTGACTATGCAAAGACCTTGACTGTGTGGATCACAACTGTGGAAAATTCTGAAAGAGATGGAAATACCAGACCACCTGACCTGCCTCCTGAGAAATCTTCATGCAGGTCAGGAAGCAACAGTTAGATCGGAACATGGAACAACACACTGGTTCCAAATCGGGAAAGGAGTATGTCAAGGCTGTATATTATCACCCCGCCTATTTAACTTATATGCAGAGTACATCACGAGAAATGCTGGGCTGGATGAAGCACAAGCTGGAATCAAGATTGCCAGGAGAAATATCAATAACCTCAGATATGCAAATGACACCACCGTTATGGCAAAAAATGAAGAAGTAAAGAGCCTCTTGATGAAAGTGAAAGAGGAGAGTGAAAAAGCTGGCTTAAAACTCAACATTCATAAAACTAAGATCATGGTATCACTTCATGGCTAATAGAAAGGGAAACAGGGGAAACAGTGAGAGACTTTATTTTTTTTAGGCTCCAGTATCACTGCAGATGGTGACTGCAGCCATGAAATTAAAAGACACTTGCTCCTTCGAAGACAAGTTATGACCAACCTAGACAGCATATTAAAAAGCAGAGACATTACTTTGCCAATGAAGGTCCATCTAGTCAAGGCTATTGTTTTCCCAGTAGTCATGAATGGATGTGAGAGTTGGACTAAAAGAAAACTGTGCATCAAAGAATTGATGCTTTTGAACAGTGGTGTTGGAGAAAACTCTTTAGAGTCCCTTGGACTGCAAGGAGATCCAACCAGTCAATCCTAAGGGAAATCAGGCCTGAGTATTCATTGGAAGGACTAATACTGAAGTTAAAACTCCAATACTTTGGCCATCTGATGCAAAGAACTGACTCCTTTGAAAAAACCCTGATGCTGAGAAAGATTGAAGGCAGGAGGAGAAGGGGAAGACAGAGGATGAAATGATTGGATGGCATCACCGACTCACTGGACAAGAGTTTGAGTAAACTCTGGGCATTGGTGGTGGACAGGGAGGCCTGGCATGCTGCAGTCCATGGCGTCACGAAAAGTAGGACACGACTGAGTGACTGAACTGGACGGACAGCATGCTACTTCTGCACCTGTATGTGTACCTTGCAAATATAAAGTAAAAGTGAGGGGAAATGGCTAGTGGTTACCTCTATGCTGAGAAGGAAAGTAATGGGATTAGAGAGGAATACTCAAATTTGCTTTACCTATGTCTGTAACATTTTATTTCTTTAAAAAAAATAGGATTTGAAGTGTGTACATGTAAAAAAACATCAATCTTAACAAAGTTAGTTAATGGGGGGTAGATGAATATTTATTTCTTTATTCTCTATACCATTTGCAGAGTTTTCTTTTCTTCCTGAGTTTTTATTGCTTTTATGAGGAAGAAAAAAACATTGTTTAACACATTTTAATGACGATGGTTGCCCTCGAGAGGGCCTAAGATAGGTGGTAGTTGGAGAAGGAGCAGAAGTGTGTGGTGGAGCCTCTGAATATGGGTTGTTCTGATGGGGTGGATAGTAGAGGTGGCAGTTGTGGTATTTTTGTTTTAGGGACTATATGAAAACTGCTTCTTTAGTCATAAAGCCATTTTCTTAGGGATAAATTTCTTAAGATGCCATGGTGACATACTAACCAGGTTTTGGCATAGGTCTCCCTGAACCAGTGATAAATCTTACTGTATGGCAGTAAGAAGTACACTTCTTACCTAGCCTAAAATCATTTTGGCTCTGGGATAGACCCAGCTCTCCCATGAGTGAAGGGATTGAGAGCTAAATAATGCAGAGAAAAGAAATGTTTATAGAGAAATATGGGGTGTCTCTCCAATGACTGTGATTCTAATAGGGAACAATAAAGAGCTGATATAGGGAAGGAGGGAGATAGTTAAGAAAAGAGGTCACCAAACAGTTACTGACACTGAATTAGTCATTTGGATATTGAGTGTAATCAAAGATGAGACATGGTCCTTGCTTTCAAGGAATTTATAGGCTGACATATAGTATATTGGATACAACCAGCAGATTATCAGTGCAGTATAGAATAATGAGACAAAAACACATACACAAGATGCTTACTCCTTGGAAGGAAAATTATGACCAACCTAGATAGCATATTGGAAAGCAGAGACATTACTTTGCCAACAAAGGTCCGTCTAGTCAAGGCTATGGTTTTTCCAGTGGTCATATATGGATGTGAGAGTTAGACTGTGAAGAAAGCTGAGCACTGAAGAATTGATGCTTTTGAACTGTGGTGTTGGAGAAGACTCTTGAGAGTCCCTTGGACTGCAAGGAGATCCAACCAGTCCATTCTGAAGATCAGCCCTGGGATTTCTTTGGAAGGAATGATGCTAAAGCTGAAACTCTAGTACTTTGACCACCTCATGTGAAGAGTTGACTCATTGGAAAAGACTCTGATGCTGGGAGGAATTAGGGGCAGGAGGAGAAGGGGACGACAGAGGATGAGATGGCTGGATGGCATCACCGATTCGATGGATGTGAGTTTGAGTAAACTCCGGAGTTGGTGATGGACAGGGAGGCCTGGCGTGCTGCGATTCATGGGGTCGCAAAGAGTCAGACATGACTGAGCAACTGAACTGAACTGAACTGAGTCTCAGTGGTCACATACAAAAGCTACACTTGTATATTATATTATTTTTCTGAAGTTGCTAACCTTGAAGAGTCTTTGTGCAGAAAAAGCTTGTGTAGAGCGGTCCCTTTGCTTAAGCCACTAAAATAGTGATTAGAAGACACATTTGATCATTTATATTATCAAACACCCACAAATCCAAGTGATGTCTCACGACCACAGGAGTTCTCCATTTGTAATTTTCTTATGTTCCAAAGATGTACTTATCAGTAAGCTGTAGGAAACTTGGTACATATTTTCACATACAAACACAAGTCACAAATGGGAGTCAATTTCTTTGGACTGGCCAAGAAATGCTATACAAATCCATTCTGAATAAAAAAAAATTATAATACTAATGGTATGATAGAGTGATTCCTAGGTGTACTGTGTGTGTATATGTATGCGTTCTGAATTTGAATAGTAGATGCTAGAATCCCCTTCCTTGGATATCACCCTTCAGATGCTCTCATCTGCTAGTATTGAATATGAAGATTCACTGATATTAAGCAATGATTCTGTTTGTGAACTATGAAAAAGGTCATTCAAAATCCTGCTACAGGAAGTATAACTGGTTATCAGCTCCAGTTGCTTCCCTTCTGCATTCACCACTGTGTTCATTCTGAGGCTATATTTCCTCTGAGCTATTCCCAGTCAATGACTGAAAATGGTGGCCAAAGGACTCCTGCGGACAAATCTGGCTAGAGGAGTTTCTACTGGCCTAACCGAACCTTTCTTGGAATCATGCTATAACTCAGTATTCCTACTCTATTCTTCCTTTCCTCTCGCCACAGACATTAGACTAGTCTGGAGATTTTCTTCACTTTGGCCAACTTCCTCCCCACCCCTACTGCCAGTTAATCTCTGGCAATCAAATTCTATCTTTGTGTCTGCTTCTTGGCGTACTCAAACTACTACAAATAATAGTAAGAATAGTCATAGAAAGCAGGCAGTAGATGGAGATTTGGGACTGGCTTATCCACCACACTTTTTGAGTGAGATAGTGCCAAAGATTTCAGTAGTGGTGAGTTGAGAGAAGAGCCAAGTAGCGGGATGCAGCTGCAATAATTTAAAAGATATGGGGGGTAGGGGTGGATGGGATGTCTATAAAGACAGAATATTTGCAGATTACTGCAAACTTGTATTGAGGCTCTGAATAAAAATAATGAGAAATTGAGGGCTGTCAACAAGTAACTAATAGGTAAGTGTGAGAGCCAGAAAACTTCTCTGGTCATTTATAAAGGTCTCCTTATATCCTGTAGTAGAGGAACAGATATACCTAAGCAGAAGACAGAAGGTCTGACAGAGTTACAGGGCTTCAGAGATGTTTGGAAACTCAGTCAAGACAGGTCTGAAATGGTAATATCAGGGCCCCAGCTGGAAAAGCCAAGTACCATGAAATATGAAACAGAGACATGTGGATGGATGCTCCAGATGTTGGGGCTGAACACCCACCCAAACTTCATTTACAAAGTGGCCTACACATCCCTAGTAATAGGTAGCACGCACCCTGGGTTGGAAAACACTTCAAAAGCCTCTCCCTGTGAAATAGCAGGTGACACTTCTCAGGACCTTCCCCACTTCTTTTTATAGCTACAAGGCTGATGACTAGAACTAAAGTCCAACATTAGGAAAAGCAGAAAATGAAAAGACTATGAAGTCAAGGAGTTGTGAGAATTAGCTAGTATGTATCAATAGGAGCTGAGGATGTATTCCTGGGATTGGATTTTAAAGATGCCTGATAATATACCTTATTCATATAAGACCAGATAATCAAGAATTCATTGACTTGTGGATATCTTCTTAGGACATGGGATTTAACACCCTGGCGAGGATACCAGGAGAAGGGGCAAACTTGCTGCCAGATTGACTTTAGAAACCTAGAAAAAGCAATGGCCATGTTGAGCAAAGTAGAAATGTTGGAGTTTCCCTCACTGGTGGAAGCTGCTGCTGCTGCTAAGTTGTTTCAGTCATGCCCGACTCTGCACAACCCCATAGACGGCAGCCCACCAGGCTCCCCTGTCCCTGGGATTCTCCAGTCAAGAACACTGGAGTGGGTTGCCAGACTGGTGGTAGAGGGAAGAATAGAAGAGACAGAGGGAAGTGACCATGGTATAACAGATAAATTAATAAAGCCAGAAGACCCACCAGAGGATTACAGAACAGGGAAGAACCCAAAGGACACCATTCCAACAAGGCCGTTAGGAATGTGCTGGTGAGAGGGGTACAGCATCACTAAGAAATTCAATGATTGCTCTTATTTGAAAGCCAGGTTTGAGCTTGTCAATAACCATGATGATAGAGTGGTGGGGGATTAAGGGGGTTGGAGTCAGGAAAAGCAAAAGAGCTCAGGCAGTCGTTCTTAACTATAAGAAACCAAAAGTTGCAACTACCATAATAGCCAATAAAGTTAGAGGAACAGCCAAGGGGGCTGACTAGCAAGGAGCTATGGAAATGGTTAATAGAGCATGACATCTCTAGTGGCAAACAGATGGGCAGTCAACAGGAGTGTTACTTAATATCTCAGTTCAGTTCAGTTCAGTTGCTCAGTCGTGTCCGACTCTTTGCGACCCCATGAATCACAGCACGCCAGGCCTCCCTGTCTATCACCAACTCCTGGAGTTCACTCAGACTCACGTCCATTGAGTCTGTGATGCCATCCAGCCATCTCATCCTGGGTCGTCCCTTTCTCCTCCTGCCCCCAATCTCTCCCAGCATCAGAGTCTTTTCCAATGAGTCAACTCTTCACATGAGGTGGCCAAAGTACTGGAGTTTCAGCTTTAGCATCATTCCTTCCAAAGAATTCCCAGGGCTGAGCTCCTTCAGAATGGACTGGTTGGATTTCCTTGCAGTCCAAGGGACCCTCAAGACTCTTCTCCAACACCACAGTTCAAACGCATCAATTCTTTGGCGCTCAGCCTTCTTCACAGTCCAACTCTCACATCCATACATGACCACAGGAAAAACCATACCCTTGACTAGACGGACCTTAGTCGGCAAAGTAATGTCTCTGCTTTTCAATATGCTATCTAGGTTGGTCAAAACTTTTCTTCCAAGGGGTAAGCATCTTTTAATTTCATGGCTGCAGGCACCATCTGCAGTGATTTTGGAGCCCCAAAAAATGAAGTCTGACACTGTTTCCACTCTTTCCCCATCTATTTCCCATGAAGTGATGGGACCAGATGCCATGATCTTCGTTTTCTGAATGTTGAGCTTTAAGCCAACTTTTTCACTCTCCTCTTTCACTTTCATCAAGAGGCTTTTTAGTTCCTCTTCACTTTCTGCCATAAGGGTGGTGTCATCTGCATATCTGAGGTGATTGATATTTCTCCTGGCAATCTTGATACCAGCTTGTGTTTCTTCCAGTCCAGCGTTTCTCATGATGTACTCTGCATAGAAGTTAAACAAGCAGAGTGACAATATACAATATACTTGACGTACGCCTTTTCCTATTTGGAACCAGTTCCATGTCCAGTTCTAACTGTTGCTTCCTGACTTGCATACAGATTTCTCAAGAGGCAGGTTAGGTGGTCTGGTATTCCCATCTCTTTCAGAATTTTCCACAGTTTATTGTGATCCACACAGTCAAAGGCTTTAGCATAGTCAATAAAACAGAAATAGATGTTTTTCTAGAACTCTCTTGCTTTTTCCATGATCCAGCAGATGTTGGCAATTTGATCTCTTGTTCCTCTGCCTTTTCTAAAACCAGCTTGAACATCTATAATCACAAAAGGACAAATACGGAAAGCAGGAGGCTGAGGATGGTTGCCTCAACAAAAAGTCTCCTCCTTTGCTAGTTCTTGGTCCTGAGCCAATTTTCAGATCATCCAGAACCCACTGGGTGAAGACACGGCCAGGTTTTTAGGTCCACAGCATCATAAACAACAATGATTCTCCTTCCTCAAAGTGTCCTATAGTCATTTACTCAAGTGACTGTACACTAAGGAAAAAGGAATACCCAGATATTCTGAGGAATATTTAGCACACGATCTGAATGGACAGTGATACCTGGAGACTCAAAGTGTCAACTTGACCCTCATAACAGAATGCAAATTGTAAAGGTTAGGTAATAAAATGGAGACCAAGAATTGTGCTTAATGGCAATTAGATGCCTACTATAATATTTGATTGATTTGATTTACTACAAGAATGGGTATGAAAAATAAAGAGAGTGTCCATCCTTGGACAAAACTACAGAAAGTAACCTTCCATGTACAAATTCAAGAGACAAAAATAGCATTAACAAAATGTGTTGAGTATGAGAATTACTGCTGGGAGGTTGGAACTCTGAATAAAAATTTATTAGACACTACAGGTTTTTAGAAAAGATGAGAACTGCAAGGATGATTCTTCCGTTGTTATTGCTGTTCAGTAGCTCAGTTGTGTCTGACTCTCTACAACCCCATGGACCGCAGCATGCCAGGCTTCCATGTTCATCACCAACTCTGGGAGCTTGCTCAAGCTCATGTCCATTGAGTTGGTGATGCCAGCCAACCATCTCATCCTCTGTTGTCCCCTTCTCCTCCTGCCTTCAATCTTTCCTAGCATCAGGGTCTTTTCCAGTGAGTTGGCTCTTCGCATCAGGTAGCCAAAGCAGAGTTTCAGCATAAGTTCTTCCAATGAATATTCAGGGTTGATTTCCTTTAGGATTGACTGGTTTGATTTCCTTGCTGTCCAAGGAACTCTCTTCTCCAGCACCACAGTTTGAAGGCATAAATTCTTCCATTAGGTCACAATAAACTAACAAGGCCAGCAAAGAATTATGATTGATTAGGAAAGATTTATCTCCTTTTCTCACAGAGACCCTTAACTTCTACTTTATCTGCTCTCCATTTAAAAGCTCCATTATGGTAGTCTGTTTTCAAGATCCTGGACAGAGGTGTATGAACCTTCATCCAGCAGTCAAGGTTATTCTGTTTATCAGAAGTATTTAATCCAGTGGACATTGCAGGAATCTATTTTTTGGTAGTTCAATTATTTCCTGCTTCCCTGGTGGCTCAGAGGTTAAAGCGTCTGCCTGGAATGCGGGAGACCAGGGTTTGATCCCTGGGTTGGGAAGATCCCCTGGAGAAGGAAACGGCAACCCACTCCAGTACTCTTGCCTGGAGAATCCCATGGACGGAGGAGCCTGGTAGGCTACAGTCCATGGGGTCGCAAAGAGTCGGACACGACTGAGTGACTTCACTTTATCTGCTCTCCATTTAAAAGCTCCATTGTGGTAGTCTGTTTTCAAGATCCTGGACAGAGGTGTATGAACCTTCATCCGGCAGTCAAGGTTATTCTGCATATCAGAAGTATTTAATCCAGTGGACATTTCAGGAATCTATCTTTTGGTAGTTCAATTATTTCCTTACTATACTATCTCCTTATATTTTCTTAGATTACTTTTTTGAAAAAGAATCTTGGCTGTAATATTCTGCATCTCAGAGCTGGTGGGTTCATTTAGTACTAACTATGCTTCAATAGGAGAAGGCAATGGCACCCCACTCCAGTACTCTTGCCTGGAAAATCACATGGATGGAGGAGCCTGGTAGGCTGCAGTCCATGGGGTCGCCAAGAGTCGGACACGACTGAGTGACTTCACTTTCACTTTTCACTTTCATTCACTGGAGAAGGAAATGGCAACCCACTCCGGTGTTCTTGCCTGGAGAATCCCAGGGACGGGGGAGCCTGATGGGCTGCTGTCTATGGGGTCGCACAGAGTCAGACACGACTGAAGTGACTTAGCAGCAGCATGCTTCAATAAGTACATCACCAATAATGAATCAGAGGCCCAATTATCAGATTAGATCTCTTTCTTTGCTCCAGTTCAGAATGGTAAATAGGATTTATTCTTGCATAGTCTTCAATGACAACTGTCCTGGTTTTTCTGGTCTAGATACTTTTAGTATCTACAGTAATAAACTCCCTTGTATTTTGTAATCTTTTGCTCTAAATCTCAATTTATTTGTAAAAATTTCAGATCACCAAAAGATTTTAAAATCTCCTTTGTAAAGAAACACTCTGGCAACGCGTATCAAAGGTTTTTTAAAAAGCATATACCCTTTAAATAAAAATTGACTTCTAAAAATTGTCTCTGAAGAAATACACAGAACTGCATGAAAACTACATAAGAATGTTCATTATGGGCATATTCAATGGCACAGAAAGAAAGAGAGAGAGAAAGAGGGAGACACTATGACTGGCTAAATTCCAACAATAGGAGAAGGACTAAATTCACAAGATAGAATTCAATAAACGCACTATAGAAAAGTATTTTTGGCATGAGAAAATTGACATATAGCTAAGTGGAAAACAACAGGCTGCAGAACAAAAAATATAATACTTCTGTTGTTAAAAAATTCACAACAAATATTTCTGAGCTTTAAAATTTTTCTGCATTGCTGGAATTTTGGGCTTTAGTCTTATTACAGCCCTCAATGGAAATCTTTTGGATTAAAATTGACATCAGGAAATGTGGATCATATTTTGAGTAAATGTATATATTATATATATAATATGTTTGTATATTGTATATAATATGTATATATATTGTATATATAATATGTATATATATTGTATATATAAATGTATATATTATATATATTAATATATACTATATTTTAAATATTTTTATATTTGTATATACCTATGTACATAATTGGGGTTTCTCTAGTAGCTCAGTGGGTAAAGACTCTGCCACCAATACATTAGAGGTAGGAGATGTGGGTTCAATCCCAGGGTTGGGAAGATCCCCTTGAGAAGGGCATGGCAACCCACTCCAATATTCTTGCCAGGAGAATCCCATGAACAGAGGAGCCTGAGGGTCTACAGTCCACAGGATTACAGAGTTGGACACAATTGACGCAACTAAGCATGCGTGCATCCATATACATAAACACCTATATTCTATTCTGGTCTTTAAGGTTTTCTCGGCCTTCAGTGTATATATTGGTGTACACAAAGCTGAGAAGACCTTAAAGACCAGAATAGAAAACAAATTAGTTGAACATTAGTGCCGTGATCAACTTTTACAGCTGTCCTTGGCAAGGCTAATATAACATTTAAGAGAAAAATTATAAACTGCTCCACATATAAAGCAATGTTGGTAATTCAAGAAAGCAGAAGCTAGAGAACCATTAAACAAATACCACCACCACCAAAACAAAATATATAGCACTATGCATAAATCGTTGTGTTAGCTATCTCTCTCACTTTTTAGCATTTGACTATATTGGTAGTGTGTAGGAGAAACCTCCTGCGTCAACTGCACAATCAGATCACAATTCTAGTGGAGGCTCTCAAGAGGTTCCCACTCATCCCAATGCCCACTCACCAATAATTGCATCCTCCTTTAGTCTAGCCCCCAAGGTTCTGACTGGTGAGGCATGGACCTGGTCAGGGAAAGCGGCAGAGCAGATGCTGCAGTTTTAAGTGAAATCAGGTGTTGCCTTCCCTGAAGTAAGATCTGGAAAATGTCAGTCCTTAAGTAACAAGTATTGGCAGCTGAACACTCAGCCCTCCCCACTGGGCTCAGTCTTCCCTTTCCCTGTACAAAATATTTAGGCTTTCCCTTTTCTACTTACATTGCCTAGATCTCCTTTATCTCCTCTTTAGAGATCACTGAATAAGAATTTCCATTTTGCTGATACCCACCTGAAAATTCTAAGTGTTTGGGGAATAGGAAGAATCTTGTTAACAGAACACACAACATTCTCTGGTGGTGTTGGTGACCTAGGCTTCCTGTGCTGGAAGAATAAAAGATATCTTGGAGGAATGGGGAGGGAATAGTGTCACATAATCAAATGGAGCTGAGAGAACATTCTTTTCCTTTCTCTTCTGCTAGGTCAGTCTGGAACTATTCCATAGCAGAGCTGCAATCCAGATTGCAGAAGCATGTGCACATGCACAGCTGACATGATCATCTTTATCATGTTTGTTGATCTGCATAACGTGCCTCAGCACTTTCTGGGATTGAACCCACTAACAATGGGGGAGGTCGGGTAATCTCATTTAACTAGAATGTGGCTCATTTGGGGAAGACGGTCCCATACTTAATTAGAATACCTGGATTAAACATGAATTATTGTGCATATGGGGTCAGTACTGGTGATTGTCTTGTCTAGTTGTGTGTGTGTGTGGGGGGCTTAGTTAGTAGTTCAGTCATGTTCTACTCTTTGATACCTCATGGACTGTAGTTTGCCAGGCTCCTCTGTCTGTGGAGATTCTTCAGAAAAGAATACTGGAGGGACAAATGCAGTTTGTGATGAGGCTCAACAATTCTGAGTTTACTGGGTGAATTAAGACCAAATCAGTGAAACAAACTTGGAACTTAAATTCTGAAAAACTAAGCAACTATACAGTCAGCAAAAATGATACCAGGAGCTGACTGTGGCTCAGATCATGAGCTCATGATTGTCAAATTCAGACTTAAATTGAAGTAAGTAGGGAAAACCACTAGACCATTCAGGTATGACCTAAATCAAATCCCTTATGATTATACAGTGGAAGTGACAAATAGATTCAAGGGATTAGAACTGATAGAGTGCCTGAAGAACAATGGATGGAGGTTTGTGACATTGTACAGGAGGCAGGGATAAAGACCATCCCCAAGAAAAAGAAATGCAAAGGCAAAATTGTTGTCTGAGGAGGCCTTACAAATAGCTATGAAAAGAAGAAAAGTGAAAGGCAAAGGAGAGAAGGAAAGTTATACCCATTTGAATGCAGAGTTCCAAAAAATAGCAGGAGAGATAAGAAAGCCTTCCTCAGAGATCAGCGCAAAGAAATAGAGGAACACAATAAAATGGGAAAGACTAGATATCTCTTCAAGAAAATTAGAGATGCCAAGGGAATATTTCATGCAAAGATGGGCTCAACAAAGGACAGAAATGGTATGGACCTCACAGAAGTGGAAAATAGTAAGAAGAGGTGGCAAGAATATACAGAAGAACTATACAAGAAAGATCTTTATGACCCAGATAACCATGGCGGTCTGATCACTCGCCTAGAGCTAGACATCATGGAATGAGAAGTCAGGTGGGCCTTAGAAGTATCACTACAAACAAAGCTAGTGGAGGTGATGGAATTCCAGTTGAGCTATTTCAAATCCTAAAAGATGATGCTGGGAAAATGCTGCATTCAATATGCCAGCAAATTTGGAAAACTCAGCAGTGGCCACAGGACTGGAAAAGGTCAGTTTGCATTCCAATCCCAAAGAAAGGTAATGCCAAAGAATGCTTAAATTACTGCACAATTCCTCTCATCTCACACACTAGTAAAGTAATGCTCAAAATTCTCCAAGCCAGGCTTTAGCAGTATGTGAACGATGAAGTTCCAGATGTTCAAGCTGGATTTAGAAAAGCCAGAGGAATCAGAGATCAAATTGCGAACGTCCATTGGATCATTGAAAAAACAAGAGAATTCCAAAAAAAACAACTACTTCTTCTTTATTGACTATGCCAAAGCCTTTGACCATGTAGATCACAACAAACTGTGGAAAATTCTTCAAGAGATGGGAATACCACACCACCTTACCTGCCTCCTGAGAAATCTGTATGGGCAACAGTTAGAATCAGACATGGAACAACGGACTAGTTCCAAGTTGGGAAAGGAGTACGTCAAGGCTGTATATTGTCACCCCACTTATTTAACTTACATGCAATGTACATCATGTGAAATGGTGGGCTGGATGAAGCACAAGCTGGAATCAAGATTGCAGGGAGAAATATTAATAACTTCAGATATGCAGATGACACCACCGTTATGGCAGAAAGTGAAGAGGAACTAAAGAGCCTCCTGATAAAATTGAAAGAGGAGAGTGAAAAAGTTTGCTTAAAACTCAACATTCAGAAAACTAAGATCATGGTATCTGATCCCATCACTTCATGGCAAAAAGATGGGGAAACAATCAAAAGAGTGAAAGACTTTATTTTTGTGGGCTTCAAGATCACTGCAGATGGTGACTGCAGCCATGAAATTAAAAGGCGCTTGCTTCTTGGAAGAAAAGCTATGACAAAGCTAGACAACATATTAAAAAGCAGAGACATTACTTTCCAACAAAGCTCCATATAGTCAAAGGTATGGTTTTTCCAATAGTCATATATGGATGTAACAGTTGGACTATAAAGAAAGCTGAGTGCTGAAGAATTGATGCTTTTGAACTGTGGTGTTGGAGAAGACTCTGAGAGCCCCTTGGACTACAATTTCCAACCAGTCAATCCTAAAGGGAATCAGTCTTGAATATTCATTGGAAGGACTGAAGCTGAACCTGAAACTCCAGTACTTTGGCCACCTGATGCAAAGAACTGATTCGTTGGAAAGGACCCTGATGCTGGGCAAGATTGAAGGCAGGAGGAGAAGGGGACAACAGAGGATGAGATGGTTGGATGGCATCACCAACTCAATGGGCATGAGTTTGAGCAAGCTTTGGGAGTCGATGATGGACAGGGAAGCCTGGCATGCTGCAGCCCATGAGGTTGCAAAGAGTCAGACATGACTGAGTGACCAACTGAAGTGAAGCAAAAACTCTACAGAAAGAGTCCTGAACTAATAGCTATAGCTAAATGTTCATTAAGAAAGCTTTATCACCCCATCTCTCTTCACGTAATACTCTTTCCAGGTGATCTAAACCATCCCCATGGCTTTACACCCTGCCTGTATGCTAATATTTTAGGCCCAAATTTAAATTTCCAGTCCAGCGTTCATCCCCTGAACTCCAGACTCTTCATATCAGTCATCTCTATCTGAATGATCCATAGGCATTTCAAACAGTACATAAAGTCATCAGATATTCTGATAAACATTTCTCTTTTATATATTCTCTGAATGGGTGAATAACAAAGTCACTTACCAACATCCCTGGAAATTATCCTAGGTTCTTTCTACTCTACGATCAAGATAATCAAGTTCATCTTCTAAACTTTTCCCAGATTTTCCCTACATCAGTCCCTACCATCTTTCCCTTAATGCAGGCCACGATATCATTCACACAAATAACTACCACAGCTTCCCCGTTTGGCATCCTTCAATCCTTTTTCTATACTGCAGCCCACAGAGCTTTCCAAACAGGAGATATATACATCACCAATGTAGTATTCTTGCCAAACACATTCAAACAGAATCTAACCATAAGGAAACAGTCAGATGAATTCAGATTTAAGCTCACTCCACAAGAAAATTGGGCTGGAGTCTTCAAAGATGTCAGTGTCACAAAAGACAAAATGTAATTGGTGAATCAGTTCAGTTCAGTTCAGTTGCTCAGTTGTGTCTGACTCTTGGCGACCCCATGAATCACAGCACGCCAGGCCTCCCTGTCCATCACCAACTCCGGAGTTCGCTCAGACTCACGTCCATCAAGTCAGCGATGCCATCCAGCCATCCCATCCTCTGTCATCCCCTTCTCCTGCCCTCAATCCCTCCCAGCATCAGAGTCTCTTCCAATGAGTCAACTCTTCGCATGAGGTGGCCAAAGTACTGGAGTTTCAGCTTTAGCATCATTCCTTCCAAAGAAATCCCCGGGCTGATCTCCTTCAGAATGGACTGGTTGGATCTCCTTGCAGTCCAAGGGACTCTCAAGAGTCTTCTCCAACACCACAGTTCAAAAGCATCAATTCTTCAGTGCTCAGCTTTCTTCACAGTCCAACTCTCACATCCATACATGACTACTGGAAAAACCATAGCCTTGACTAGATGGACCTTTGTTGGCAAAGTAATGTCTCTGCTTTTGAATATATTATCTAGGTTGGTCATAACTTTTCTTTCAAGGAGTAAGCGTCTTTTAATTTCATGGCTGCAGTCACCATCTGCAGTGATTCTGAAGCCCCAAAATGTAAAGTCTGACACTCTTTCCACTGTTTCCCCATCTATTTGCCATGAAGTGATGGGACCAGATACTGTGATCTTCATTTTCTGAATGTTGAGCTTTAAGCTAACTTTTTCACTCTCCACTTTCACTTTCATCAAGAGACTTTTGAGTTCCTCTTCACTTTCTGCCATAAGGGTGGTGTCATCTGCATGCATAGTTCTAGATTAAAGAAGATCAAGGGAACTAAATATAAACATCATCCTTTTTTGGATGCAGATTGAGGGAAAGCAGGTGTAAATACCTACTAGAAACATTATTGGGATGATTAGTGGAAATTAGGATATGAAACTAAATATTAGATAATAGTAAATCAATGAAATCGAGTTTCTTTGGCATTTTAATGATGCTGTGGTTATGCAGAAGATAGTTCATGTTCCTAGGAGATATATATTAAGGTATTTAGAGGTGAATGTCATGATGTTTGCAACTCACTCTCAAACAATTCATTAAAAATTACATAGACAGGTGAAGAGGTGACAGAAAGAAATTAAATGCAGCAAATGTAAATAATTGGTGAGTCTAGTCTTTCAAGTCTTCAAGTTTAAAATGTTTTCAAAATAGAAAGTTGTGGAAGAAGAGAGAGAGAACATCCAGTCACCACTGCTAAACTATTTTTCCAGTAGATATCTTCTATGTCCATAAAGTCCTTAAATTTCTTGGAGATTTTAGGAAAAAAAAGGTAGGGAGGTCAATAAGGTTGACTTATCAAAGTCATTTCCTCTCATCCCCAGTGCCACAGGCAGGCTTAATTTCCAAGTAAGCACAATAATGTAAGTTAATAATGCAAGACTTAGAAGATGTTATATAGAAGTGGTTAAGTAGTTCAGGGCTTCCCAGGTGGTGCTAGTGCTAAAGAACACACCTGCCAATGCAGGAGATATTGAGAGATGTGGTTCAATCCCTGGGTTGAAAAGATCCCCTGAAGGAGGGCATGGAAGCCCACTCCAGTAGAGAATCCCCAAGGACAGAGGAGCTTGGCAGCCTACCATCCACAAGGTCACAAAGAGCCTGATATGACTGAAGCAATTTAGCAAGCAGGTAGTTCAACAAAGTGAGTTCAAGCTAGCCATCTTTTTCACAACAAAGAATACAAGCAATATAAACAGTTACAAGCAAACTCTCATCAAATCTCCATAATAACCAAATTAGACATTTAGTTTCATTTTAGAGATGAGAAAACCAAGGAAAAATCAAACTGAATTATTTCCTAGAGTTTTTATAACTGGCAAACAAATAAGTACATTATTAGGTGATACTAGAAGTTTTCTAAAGGTAAACATGTTAACCTTTTAAAAGCACGATGCTTGATCCATTTTTCTTTTATAGCATTATTAATTTGCTATTTGTCCTTTATATTATAGCTTTATTCTGCCTCACAACAACAAAGGTTTTCTAAAAAAAAAAAAAAAAACTACATTAAGGCTTGATACAATCTTTGTTGCACTTAGGATAATAACCTGAAGTTTCCTTATGAAGGAGTTTTTGTCTCCTTGTAATTCTTCTTCCTTTGTCACATCCCCTTTTTACTCCCTATGTTGTAGCCATACTTAACTACTTGTACTTCCTTCGAGCATAGGTTCTCTCATGCCACCAGCATTTCCTGGTGATAGTTTGTTGTTGCTCGGTCACTAAGCTGTGTCTGAATTTTTGTGACCCCGTGGGCTGCAGCACACCAGGTTCTCCTGTCCTTCACTGTCTCCTGGAATTTGCTCATATTCATGTCCATTAAGGTGGTGATGCTATCTAACCATCTCACCCTCTGCCACCCCCTCCTCCTCTTGCCTGCAATCTTTCCCAGCATCAGGGTCTTTTCCAGTGAGCTAGCTCTTCACATCAGGTGGCCAAAGGATTGGAGCTTCAGCATCAGCCCTTGCAGTGAATATTCAGGGCTGATTTCCTTTAGGATTGACTGATTTGATCTCCTAGTCCAAGGGGCTCTCAAGAGTCTCCTCCAGTACCACAGTTTGAAATCATCAGGATCAATGAAGAGGCGGTTCTAAGATGGCGGAGGATTAGGACGGGGAGACCACTTTCTCCCCCACAAATTCATTGAAAGAACATTTGAATGCTGAGCAAATTCCACAAAACAACTTCTGAATGCTGACAGAGGCCATCAGGCACCCAGAAAAGCAGCCCATTGTCTTTGAAAGGAGGTAGGACAAAATATAAAAGATAAAAAGAGAGACAAAAGAGTTAGGGATGGAGATCCATCCCAGGAAGGGAGTCTAAAGAGGAGAAGTTTCCAAACACCAGGAAACCCTCTCACTGGCGGGTCTGTGGGGAGTTTTGGAATCTCGGAGGGCAACATAGCCAGGAGGAAAAATATATAAATAAATAAACCCCACAGATTACATGCCTAATGACAACTCCCAGCAGAAAAGTATCCCAGACAATCGCATCCAGCCACCAGCAAGTGGGGGCTGAACGGGGAGGAGAGGGCTGTATTGTTTAGGGTAAGGACCAGGCCTGAATGCCCTGAGGGCAATCTGAGGGAGCTAATGTGAGATAGCAACCTAAACTGTGGCATAGCCAGAGAGAGAGAGAACAAAGAAAAAGAGACACAGAGAGAGAAAACCATCCCATGAAAAGCCCTAACCTAAGGCACTGCCCATCCGCTCACAGAACAAAGGACTGAGTGAATACCAGAAGAGAGCTAGCAGGGGGCAGGCGGGCACCAGCCAGAGCCAGAAAGGGGCAAACTCGGCCCCAGAGACAGCATCCCCTATCAAACTGAAAACAAGCTTCCAGTTTCTAACCAAGACTTCCCGCGATTCTGGACGGTTGACATCCACCAGGAGGGTCGCAGCCAGAGATTAGCTCCCTAGAAGAGACACACAGCACACCAGAAATGGGCGCATCCACTGCCACCCAGGAAACTGAGGGCTGGGACCAGAGAGGTGATAAGATGCACTCACTGCCTGGGTAGAGTGCACTCGCCAAGCACCTGGTCACCTGAGCTGCTCGGACCGGGGAAGGGCACAAAACACAGGCCCAACAAAGTCTGCGCCTTTGTGGAGTACCAAAGAAACCTGAACCTGAGCGGCTTAGACCTGGGCAGTGCACGCAACCCAGGGCCCGCTCCCTGCAGAGCACCCTGGAGCCTGAGCAGTGTAGACTGGGAAAGCACACACGCCGTGAGCGGGGGCAAACCCAGT